>NC_080791.1:73955927-74258218 GCF_028018385.1 Neofelis nebulosa
TACTGGCAGGAAAGGAGAGGGCTTAAGAAATGTCTGCTGAATTAGAATACAATATACACAGTAATTAGAAAATAATATACACAATTAAACTAGCACACCCTAAGAATGCTTGTTTTCCCCATTCCAAGGGAATTCGCTTCTCCTCTAAGTTGCCATGTTGATACAAGATGCTCCTGCTTCCTGTGGCCACACCTGACTGGTATGGATGGACGACAGATGGATACCTGTCTGAAAGTAGGTTAATGCATAGATGGGCCATAGCCTACGAAGTGGCCTAATGAGAAAATTCTGCCTGAAAGGGCTTGTAGGGACTGAGTCCTCCGATTGGTAGCTGGAGCAGTAGCTGGAAGAAATAGACACAAGAGGCGTTAATATAAGGAGCGGTTATAGGCAGAAGAGTCAGAACAGCAGGAACAATCAAAGTAGAGAAGAGCAGCTAAAAGTCACTAGAATGGATTTCTTGATCCTACTGCTGACGGCACAAGAAGGTCTAGGTTTCTGAGCTGGGTTATGTTCTAAATGACCTTCGAATTGTTCTTTTACGAGATATTTGCTTTACCTGTTTTCTCCACTTATATCCATCCTTACAATATTACAGTAACCTAGGAGTACCTCTGATCCTTACAAACTGAGAACACCTAACACAACAATGCATCTAGATTTCAGAAAAGACACACCATTAAGCTACTTAAACCCTTGAGAACAGCATGAAACCACGTGAGCTGAACAACCAACCTCAAACACAGGTCATTAATAGATTCAGGCCAAACATCCTGTAGTGTGTTCCTCAAAAACAATTTAACCCTTGCCCTAGTAGCCAAGACAGGCTGAAATTAAAAAAGACTGCCAATTCCAAGTGCTGGTGAGGATGTCTAACAACTGGAAATCGCTTACACTGCTCATAGGAACATAAATTCAACGACTGCTTTGAAAAACGACTTGGCATTATCTACCAAGTGGTAACTTTGTTAGGTGTCGCCACAGGAAGCAGGAACACCTGGTATCCACAGGGCTACTTAGAGGAGAAAGGAATTCCCTTAGAATGGGGAAAACAATCGTCCCCAAGAAGCTAGACATACAGATATAAAGACAGATATACAGATTCAGATGCCAGGACACCCACGTACCCCAAACGATTACGTCCTTCCATCCAAAGACAAACATAAGAACATTCATAGCAGTTTTATTCATAATAAATAAAAAACATAAAATTAACCAAATATTCATCCTCAGTGAATGGATAGTGTGGTATACTCAGAATACTCTGTAACGATGGGGGAAAAACTACTATTTACAACATGGATAAATCTTCAAGAATAATGGTGAACAAAAGCAACCGGACAGAGAAGAATAAATAGTGTATGACTCTAGGCAAAACTTATTTCAAATGAATAATATTAACTGTTCTCAAGAGGGAAAAAGTAACCAATCTTAGTAACTTTTAAAGTTCTTTAAATAACTTCTATTTAAAAACAAAAAGAGCTGTAAAAAAGATCTTTAACTTTACTTAGTAGATTCTTTTTATATATATATATAGTAGAACACATGTATCAATTCTGAAAGCATTTTGGATGTATTGTAGGACCATGCTACTGAGAAAATATGTTAATGTCGCTGGGAACCAGAGTTTTCACTGTAGATAAAGGAAATACAAATACGGAATAAAACATAGCAAAGAGAAGCCCTGTGGACATCGGATTCAAATGAAAGGTATCAGTATGAACTCACAGTTTTATATATACGCACACACATTGAGTTCAACCGATATGAAATTTCCTAGAAGCAATGACATCTCAGCAGCAGTGAGTTCACTTGGTACACCAATCTTGGCCTTTAAATACTATTTGACTAAAAAGAATCAGAACTCCTGGAGAAGTGGCTGTTTCCAGGATTGGGACAGGGAAAGAACAATTTGAGCCTGGAACATCTATTTGTGCCAGGAAGTAAGGAAGTGATCAAAAAATGACAGGGAGATGTCAAAAGGATACTAGAAGCCAGGTTTTCCTTAAGGGTTTTCCACTGGCTAAACCAGGGAGAATTTGAATATCAGAATGAATAATGACAGTAGTAGATTATAACTCACTGAACAAAATAAAAATTCATAAGTACTTCCTGAATAATAAATAAATATGGAGCAGGGAAAGCTCTTCCTTCGAGTACAATGTCAAAAGTAGTACACATAAAAGGAAATAATTGGGAAAGAAAATAATTTTGCAATAGTAATAGTTAATTCAGGCAAGAATCATGAATGGATGTTAAAATTACAGGGCAAAAATCTGAAGAGGAATGGAATATTTACATAGTTTCCAAGTATCTCTTCACAGACTACTTCTTTTTTTTTTTTTTAATTTTTTTTTTTTTCAACGTTTTTTATTTATTTTTGGGACAGAGAGAGACATAGCATGAATGGGGGAGGGGCAGAGAGAGAGGGAGACACAGAATCGGAAACAGGCTCCAGGCTCTGAGCCATCAGCCCAGAGCCCGACGCGGGGCTCAAACTCACGGACCGCGAGATCGTGACCTGGCTGAAGTCGGACGCTTAACCGACTGCGCCACCCAGGCGCCCCATCACAGACTACTTCTTAATTAACAAGGGAGAAGTGGTAACTTTGTAGCAGAGAAATGAGGCGGACGCCACCTTACCCAAGCAATCTAAGTCAGCATCGCTAATAATGGGATAAACTGACATCAGGTGTCTCTTTGTGCAATGCATTAAAGACACATCACTTATTTAGCATTCCTGCCCAAAGTGCCTATGTGAAATCCAATCATGAGGAAAAATCAGAAAAAAACAAACAGAGCCATTATACAAAACAACTGTCCTATACTCTTAAAAAAATATCAATGCCATAAAAGATAAAGACAAGCTATCTCAGATTAAAGGAAGCAAAAAGATAGGACAACTAAATGCAATATATGATCCGGGGTTGGGCCCTGGATTAAAGTAAAAAATTGCCATCAAAGACATCACTGGGACAACTGGAGAACTACGAAGACACTCTGCACATTAGATAATAGTATTCCATTAATGTTAAATCTTCACAGAAGAAAGAGACAGAGGACACATATGCACACATGGGATAAACTGTCACTCAAACCAATGTTCCTTCAGAAAGAAACCCACAGGCACACAGAAAAAGAATTAAGTCTCTTCCTCAGCCTCTGTCACACCGAAAGAGTCAGAGAAATGGTCTGGGTCTTAGCTCTTGCCTGAAATGCTGCAGCAGCTTCCTTGGTGCCCCCTACCCTCCCCAATCTCTCCTTACTCTGCCAAAATGCTCTTCCTGAAGCACACATGGACTATTTTGCTCTCCATTGCCCACGTCCAAATTCCTTTGTCTAGTACTGAAGATCCTCCATGGTTTGGACCTAGTGGGGTTCTCCAGCCTCTTTCCCCAGTAGAATCATCCACAAACACTTGTATGCCAGCCTCATCAGACCCCATGCACAGCATCCCACTATCTCATCATGCCTGGCTCATGCTGTCCCCTCGGGGCAGGGAACCTTTACCATTCATCCTTGGGAAGGAGGGAGGGAGGAGAAAAGGAGAACAAGAAGGATTGCTAACATTTACTGACGACTAAATCCCATTCTAGGCACTTTATGTGAATTAACTCATTATACCTTCATTTGATAGATTACCTGAGGAACAGAGTGGTTAAATATTTTGACTAAAAACATATAGCTAGTCAGTGGCTAGGCCACATCAGAAGGGAGCAGTTATAGCTCTGCTAGAGAAATAGCACTTATTCTTCCTATTATTAAGTGGTTCACATGTGTGTCTCTTCCCAGATTATATAGATTATAACTTTCTTAAACATGAGGACTGTGTCTCATTGATCTCTTTCCTCACTGGCTCACACAGTGAGCACATAGTAGGTCCTAAACACATGCTTGCTGAAGTCACTCATCCATGTACCTCTCTCCCACAGCCCTTGCCTCAGAGTCCAGCACAGAGCAGGTACTCGGAAAATGCTAGATGAATCACGCTGGATTTATTCTTGAATTTTCTAAGCTCCTTATCAGAGTCTCCTGAATGCTTGGAGCCCTGTAAATAACCACTGAATTCAGAAACTAGATTATCCTTTAGATGTTGAGAATTTGAGTCAGTGGATAAACAGAATGACTCCCAAAACAAGACAGGTATATTCCCACAAGGCCTGAGGAAAAGCCTCTGAGTGATACCTCAGGATGGAAACAATAACAAAGTGAACCCCTACTGTGTGGAGGGAGAGGGCACAGCCCCTCCTATCTTGATCCTATCCCCAATAATAGTAACAGTAAAACACAAGCCGACAGGCTGACCCTGAGCCATTTGTATACAAGGTCCAGGAATCGTCATCTTTACTGCAGCGACACAGCAGAGCTTGGCTGGTCCATTGCCAGCCATGGGGTCAGAGCACCTGAACGTGGCCCCTGACCAAGAGTCCAGGTGGAGCTCCTCACATAACGGATCGCTTTTGCTTTTTTGATTAGAATAAAACAAAACAAAAGCTAGAGGCCCGTATCCTAAAGCTGTGTTCTTTCTGGGATTAAAAAGTCAAGAATGCAAATAAGATGTGACAGAGCGATCAAAGCTTATCATAACAAGTACGTGCAGTGTAACAATGAGCACAGTACTAACAATGACGACTGCATCTCCAGCAACTGGTGCCACGTGACCCAGCCTGCCAGTGAAGCCCCACATGTCAGCAGTCTAATGAGCGCTGCTGGCCTGTCCCCAGGGGCAGCTTGCTAGACTCCCACTGCCTTCACTCCGGCTCCCAGCTAAGTGACCATCAGAGGTAACTACTTGATCTACGATGTGACTCTGCACCTTTTTTGGTTCAAGACGAAGTTATGGATTATGAGGTTCTGTGGTGGACAACACACACAAAATAATTTTTAAATAAAGTTTATTCATATTTTTTCAGTTTATAAAAGTAATACACAGTTATGGCAAAAAAAAAAACATAATGAGGAAAATTTTAAAACACCTATAATCCCACCACCTACGAACATGTGGTGTATTTCCTTCCACTCTTTTCCCTACCAATATTTGTGTGTGAATAAAATATATATAATTTCAGAAACACAGTCGGGGTCATGCTATATATTTGGTTTTCTATCATGACTTTTGTATTTAACATAATGTTTCCTATGTCATTATTTACATTGAAATTGCGATTTTACGGCTTGGTAGCATCATAGAAATGTACCCTAATTTCATTTTTTTCCTACTGTTGGATACTTAGATCGCTTTCAATATTTTGTCATTATAAATTGTGTTGCGATGAACATTCTGGAACAAAAATCGTTGCCTACATCTCTGATTATTTCCTTGGCATAAATTTTCTAAAGTGTAATTACTGAGTAAAGGACTATAAACCTCTTGAAGGCACTTGTATGATTCAGGCAGAGTCACTGACAAAATAGATCACATCCAGAAGAAAGAGAACAAATTGGGGAAAGGGTAACAATATGGACGGAATAATATTGGCTAACATATACTGGGTGTCTATAATGTGACAGGGAAGGTGCTTAAGAGCTTTGCATGCATTAGCCCATGTAATCTGTGAAGTAATTCCATTAAGCATGCATAGATAAGGAAATCAAGGTTCAGAGATATTAACTGGTCCAACATCATACTTAGTAGGTGGCATAGCCAAATTTCAATCCAATCACACGTGTGATTCCAAGAAAGCACACTTACTGTTCTGCTGCAACATGTCATGTAAGAAATAAAGAGGAAAAGTGAGTGTTTTCAACCTGGAGAAGAGAAAACTTGGATTGTACAAGGGCCACAGCACAGGGAGAAAGGGAATCAGGTTGCAGAATGAGATTGCAGAATGAGGATCAATGGATAGAAATACTTAAAATGTCAAAATACAGCTTCGTATCAGAAAGGCCATTCTATAAATGAAAGTCTACCAAAAAAAAATGGAAGGGCTATCTCCAGGTGGGTCAAATTTAATCACGCAGACCCTTTAGAAACAGAGTTTTTTCCAGCTGATGGCAGAAGAATCCAGCAATATTTGGAGCCCAAAAAGGACTGGAGGCACTGTAACTGGCTTTGAAGATAGAGGGGCTGTATGCAAGGACTGGGAAGCAGCAACTAATTGCTGAGAGCAGCCTCCAGTCAACAACCAGCAAGGAAACGGCCCTTGGTCCTCTAACCACAGGAACTGAAATCTGCCAACAAGCTATATGAGTTTAGAAGCAGATTCTTCCTAGAGTCTCTGCATAAGAATCCAGCCCAGCTGATAAGTTGATGTTGGCTTTGTGAAATCCTAAGCAGAAAACCTAGCTTAGCCCACCCAGACTTCCGACTTATAGAACTATGAACTAATAAAGAGATGCTATTTGAAGCCACTAAGTTTGTGGTAATTTGTTACACAGCAAGAGAAAACTAATGCAATGGGTAAATGGATAAACATGCTGCAGTACATCATACAATGGAATACTATTCAATAAAAAAGAAACAATCTACTGGTACATATAACATGGATGAATCTCAGAAACACTGTTGAATGAAAGAAACCAGACACAAAAGAACACATACTATATGATTCCATTAGTATGACTCCAGGAAAAACAAATCCAATTCATAGTGATAGAGCAGATAGACAAGTCTAATTTATAGTGAAAAAAAAGCCGAGGTTGGGGTCAGTGGGTTGACTGGTGCCAGCTGCTTCCTGTTTGACTTTTCTGCTTCACCTGAACCCTCAGTCCAGCACCGGAGCTGAGGAGGCCCACTCACAAAACATATCACTGCACATTCATTTCTTTCTCTGCCACTCTAACACGACAGATGTCCCCATTAGCTCCTAATGTGAGTAAAAGTTCTATTAAAAAAAAAAAAACAGTTTGAAACCTTAGAACACACAGTCTGAAGGGGAGTAATCAAGTTTTCAAAAAGCTATGTCACACAGATTTCTCTTGTCCGGTTCCTTGGAACAATACATCCCATTGATAGAAGGTCCATCCTGAGAGACTTGAGTATTCCAAATAATTTAACACTTTTAAATAAGTAGCAGACAGCAATGGTGACTGAGGAACTCAGGAATCTGGCCCTGCCTTCAGGCAAAACAGAGGTCAAATATTTTTGAATGAATTACTTGTTCTAGCAGCTCTAGTGTGAAGCTGTAAACATAAGCTGCCGCCCTCTGCCACATGCAACAGCAAGACTCTCCATCACAGGCTGTCAGGGGGCTGCTGCAAAAGTCTGGGTGAAAGCGGGCTTCACTTCGGGTCCTATTGCCTGTTAGTTTTGTGAACTTCGCCAAATTACTAAGATTGTGTAAGCCTCAATTTCCTCATCTGCATAGCTGGAATTAAAGCAATAACCTCACACGACTATCATGAGGATTGAATTCAATTACCTATATTTAGTATCTTGGAGAAAGTAGACACTTATATGCTAGTTCACTTGCCCCTTTATCCATTTGGAGATCTGATGGCCCAGAGAAACAAGAGGGTAAGTGGGAAATTGTTTAAGTGGGGGAGCAATCTTTTTTCCCCAGACCTCTTTTATCTTCCGTTAAAGAAAAAAAAAAATTAGAAGAGAAAACCAACTCTTCCAAAATTTTTTGAGTTTGATCCTTTCTAAGAGTGTCAGCTATGATAATGTTATGAGCAAACAAACACTTTTATATTCATCAACTAACAACAACTTTAAACTTCTACAGGGCACTTTAAAAGCACTGCATTTATTTCCATACTAATCAAAATGTTGGTCCCATCTTAAACAATGGCTTTTTTTCCCTTCTACAATTTCAAATTTTCCATCAGTAGTAATATAACCAAACATTTACTGAGTGCTGTGTGCCAGGTACAATGCTAAGAGCCTTTATTCTTAATACCCAGAGAACATCAATCTTAGCATTGATATCATTTGAAATATATTTTCAGACTTGACCATTCTTTCTAACAGAGTCTACCTCTTTATGGCAGCTACAAATCATCCTAACTCTCCCATATGCTATGTGCTAATGTCTTCAACTGCATTTATTAGTAAAGCAAAACCTAACATTTATTCCCTAATAACCTTTTCAGCTTATTGAGTCAGTGGTTCAGTGACCCTACCTGGGGGAGTCTGGCAGGGAAATGCAACGTGCTTCTGACCATCCTAAGTGCTTCACCAATTATAAACGTTCAAACAAACACAAACTACCGTTGTCATTATGTCAGCTGTAACCACCAGATGCTCATCCCACCTTTCCGTGTATAGTTATGTGTGTGGGGCACACACTGGGGAGACTGGACTCGGGAAATACTGAGAGGCATCGACAGTGCATCAGAAATTCAAAGATAAGGTCCCCTTGAGGGCTTCGTTCAAATGGACCATAAAACGCAGCAAAAAGTTCTCTTGAAAAAGAGGAAGGACAGAGGGGATCAGGAATGGTGGCAATCGTGGTGAAGAGCACTCAGCACAGATGCAAAAACAGGCAATTCACGTGCACCTAAAATCACACCTGAACAAAACGGAACACACCACCTACCACCCCCCATCCCTCCCAACCCTACATCTGTTTTCCCTCCTGGCCTTCCTCTTTCTGTTAGTTGCTGCTGCCATCATCCTCACAGTTCCCTCGGAATCACCTAGGAATCCCCATCTCACTCATCGGTCCTACCAACCACCGATTTCTATAATCCTGTCTCCCTGGTTCTGCTCTCATGTTGCCCCTCATCTCCATCCCCATTGCCACCATGTTATTTCAGACCCTCAGAATATCTGTACTGGAAAATTATAATAGCTTCTAATTATTTCCTTTCTCTGTTGTTTCCCTTCTCTCCAATACATTGGGTGCCCAAGGTAACCTTTCTAAACCTCAGCTTTGCGTAGCAACTTCCCTGTTCAAAACCTACCCATGTCTTCCCTGTGCCTATAGAGCAAACCTGGAGTCTTCTCACCAGACATTTAAGTCCACGTGGGAACGGGCTATAGCTCTCTTTTGTAGCCTTATAGCCTGCTACGTTCCCCCCACTCCCAACCAAGGTCTCTGTGTTCCAGCCAAAGTGGACCATTCACTAATGATCTCTTATGACACCAAGGGCATTTCCCTCTCTGTGCTTCTATCTATGGTAGTCCCTCCTTTCCTGTCCTGGCATCCCACCCCTTTTGGTCAAATTACTGCCTATCCTTTGCACTCAGTGAAAATCTACCTTCCCCATGAAGTCTTCCCTATCTCCTAGCTAGAAGAAATTTCACCATCCTCAGGATTTCTATAGCATTGTATCTACAGATCTTAGGACAACAGCACTTTCTTCCATGACAGGTGTTTATGTATTTGCTCAATCCCTCCTGCCAGCCTAGAGATTTTCAGCTCCTACCAACCACTCCACCTCTAGCACCAAGTCCACAGCTTAGCAGAAGGGCACATCCTCTCTCCTCGGGACCTACATTTCCACATCTGTAATATGAACATAACTCAACCCAACTCACAGGAAAATCAAGGATTAGATAAGATAATATATGCAAATTATTGGCACACTATAGGTAGTCGCTAAATCCAAAGCTCCTTTTTTCCCTTTCACATTAGCAGCGTACTTGTTGAATAAATAAAAGCTTGCATGCTTTATAGTTTGCAAAGAAAGGTTATTATATTTTCTCATCGAAGGAGGGAGAGAAGGAAGGAAGGAACAAATGAGCAAAGAATCACCAAATATGTAGGAGACATGAGTAGCCCAGTGTGACTGGTATGAATAACTCATACTGGGGATGGAAGGGTAGATTATGAAGGAACTGGAATGTTTTGGCTTGGTAGTTTCAAGGGAGTTTTAAACTCAAAAGTGGGTCAATACTTAAGACTCTACCAGTCTGCATGACGGATGAAGGACTAACGACCAGATCACTAAGAGGCTGCTGTAGTGGTCTGAGGAAGAGGGCACAAACACCTGGCTGTGGCTGGTGACAGACACAAGGGAGCACACAGGAATGGTTGGATTTCCAAGGCAGGCCCAAGGAAAAAAATGACAGGGTTGGTGAGTGCTGACTAAATGACTGGAGAACACCTATCAAGCTGAGTCCCAAAGGGCTCCAAGCCTAGGTAATGAGGAGGACAGAGGAATGCCTGGAAAACTGAGGGATGGGCTGGGAGGGGGAGAACCTGGGGAGAGCAGTACATGCAGGAAGAACACAAGTTAATTTTTTTAGCCTGAGGTGGAACACAAGCAGAGATGAGGAGTCAGCACGTGGTGGTCCTGAGGGACTGAGAAACCACTTTAGAAACAAACAAAAACCTCCTTTTGTACATGAGGGCCTACAAGGATTCACTGAACAAGAATCATGTAGGACCAAGTGTCCCACACACTGACTCCAGGAGTTCTCTGAGGAGCAAGAAACAGGGAGGTCTGCCTACCCACTAGACATCACCTGCTTGGGAGGAAGTCACTTCTTCTAGGCTGCCTTTCTCTACACTGACAAGGCATAGTACTGAGAAAACAGGTCTCAAGTTGTCTTACCTGCAAAAGAAATTCAGAGAGTTGGTACTTTATGCAAATAAAATAAAGGCTTATATGGACACGATAAAGTGCACTTATAGCCTAAAATCCAGTCTGGCATTAGGGTCCAAAATTTATGAGTGACCTTGGGTTAGTCACTTGAACACTCTGGGTCTTGGGTATTTTATTTCTTAAGTGTAATAACGGTATCTCACGTGCCAGAAAGAACCAGAATATTTCAGGAAGTCTTGCAGTGCTGAGATCTCCGATCTAGTACTTAAGCTAAATCCTGCAAGTCAGACGTCACTCTCTCAGAACCCCTGGACAGCGACTCACTGCAGAAGCCTGCATGGTGTGGAGATGCGGAGAAATCTGGCAAAAGCACAAATTTAGAGTGAGGGCAGAAATTCCAATTGCCAGGTCCCTGTCACAAGAAGATACAGCTAGAATATTAAAGGTGGCCCAGGGACAGAAGATAATTAATCTTCAAGGCAATAAAAATATTTAATTCATTCATCTGAGAGAAATGACAAGAAAGAAGATAGATATTTGCTTTTTTGCTCTCTGTTCTGACAAGGTTGCTCTGGATGGATCGTAGAACGTTTAATGAACATTTAATAGAAGAGCCTGAGATGCAAAAAGTAAATGATGAGGGGCCTGGGCAGCAAGCAGTGCAAGCTGGCACTGTGGAAACTACAACCAGGGCAGACATTTCCAGAGCAGAGCTTTGGGTAGAGAAACTTATCTGCGGTCCTTCAGGTGACAACAGAAGTGAGTAGATGGGGATGGACATGTGGGAAAGTACAGGGGTGGAATCCTAGGATTTGATAACTGGATGGATGGATATGAAAGGAAGGAATGAATTTCAGGTACACTGAAGCTGCGTGATCTTCCTAACCTGCATCAGAACCAGGAAGCCACCAAAGTAGGCAAAAGGACAGTCATGGAGAGAGAAGGAAAAGGGAGTCTCCAGGTCCTATGGACGATCATAAAGGACCAGACAACAGCCATCAGCAGTGAGCACTACAGCCCCTCCTTCACCTCAGCCTTACAGGCCTTGAAGGCATGACCACACAGCACCACAGGAGTTGGCCCACATCTGCTCTGTGATCAGAATAGGGGGGCGGGTGTCTAGGGCCAGGGAAGTACATTCAGGGAAGTGTTCAAGGGCTGAGAGAGTAGCAAAGCAGAGGGAAGAGGAGAAAATGTAAGAAGTCCACTGCTTTAGACCCTTTCCCGGTTTTGTGTCTCATATACTTTCTTCCCTAGGGAGGGCTAATGAGGGCTCCAAGAAACAGAAAAGCATTTCCAGTGCTGGAAATGTAAGTATGGGCCACAGCCTGAACCAGTGCAGCAGGGAGGGGCGGTCCTCAGGGAACAGAGTATGGGTTCTCCAAGCTGCCCTTGGCAATGGCCAACATGAATGGTTGAAGACTAAAGACCATTCTTAAGCATCCTTGACCAAGGAGGCTGTAGGCAGGGGTGGACAAGTTCAGGAAAGACTATCCATCCAGAGAGCTTCCATCATGCCCGGGCATCCACTGTAACTGAAGCCCTGCCTTTTGCCTCCCTTTATGTAACTCTGCAAGGAAGATAGGTGACCCTTGACAAACTTCAAATTATAATCTCTCTCCAGCTTTTCTCTGTCTATTCCAACCACTTCTATGAACTGTTCAGATGATGCTCACTCTGGGGACAAGTCCTAGTATGACCTCAAAATGAGAATATATGGAAATTTCTATGAATGTGTCAGCCTCTGGGTAGAAACCTGCCTAAGCACCGAGAAGTATTTCATCTTTCCTTTCCTCCTTTCCCTTCTCCCCTTTCTCTCTTTCAGCAAATGCCAACTAGATGCAAGGCCTACTAATTTACAGAAGAATATACCTTCCAAGACCAGGGAAATTATTTAAAGGCATCTAAAACCACATGCTCTAACCCAAAATAAAATAAGATAAAATAAAGTAAAATAAAATAAGGGAACCTCTGCTTTGAGGAGGTCTGGATCTGTTCTGGCCACCTGACTTCTAGGGCCATCAAAGCTTGATTTCACAGCCAGAATGTCTGATGTCTGCTGAGCATGTTCTTCTGTTCACTCCACTTAGCTCAAGCCAGAGACTACTTGACATTTCAATGGTCAACTATCTTCCAAAGCATGTTGGCTTTCAAGTTGGCTTTGAAAGATCCTGCACAAATGGTTCATCTGATTAGCAAACTTTGGTATGTCTATCAGAAAATGGGTATACATTTCTGCATTTCAATTGTAACATCAGTTCTTGGTCTGAAGACAGAATTCCTCATATTGAATTGAGACCATCCAAAAGATTCAGGGAAAATTACTAGGGAGACTGTTTTATTCCCACCCTCTGATTTCTCCCCAAAAGGGAAAGAGATGCTGTACAGAATTTAAATGGTCTAACAAAAGTTGCCTTTAAAGCAAATTTCAGTAAATTTAAGTGTACTTCATTGAAAACAATTTTCAGTCAAAATAAGCCCAATTTTCTCACAAAATAACATAAAAGTACAATGGCCTGGATTCCTGCTACACTCAGCTTTTCTGTCTGTGAGCATTCGAGCCCCCGCTCTGAGGCAAGACCCACTCCTACCAAGCATTCTTGGGGAGGCACCAGCCCTACTGAAAAACCAGTCCTGGCTTAATGTGGGTTGGCCTGAGGAAGGAAGGGATATGACTGTCTAGCAGGGATCTGGGTGACCTAGGAATCCAGTGCCAGCAGGACCCAGGTTCCCTCCCAAGTGGTAATTTATAGGTGGAGACCACTGGGCATCTCTGAGTTCACATGAAAGGAATCAGAAAGGAGATGACAGAAGTGAAATCCCAAAGGAGGAAGTAGATGTTCTGAGAGTCCCATTCAAAATGAGGACAAGTACATAACTGGGCATAGATAGTATGGTTATAATAGCATTGGGCTGGCCTCTGTTCCAGTCTCTTGTTCTCTATGCCTTCACTTGCCCATCTATAAAACAAGGAGCTTAGATGAACAGGTTCCAGTCAGCTCCAATGTGCAGATTCTAGCCCCAGATGACGGGGGAGGTCTCTAGCCTCCACAAAGCAGTTGCCACCAGAGTCCTCCCCTCATTTATTCGTATCTTGACCCAATTCATTGCTCAAAGCCTAGCTCAAATGCCACTGCCTTCAAGAAGCTCCCCCTGACTCTTCTAATATAATCACTTACTCTTCTCTCTAGAAGCCCCCGATTTGTCTTCGTGCTCAGCACTGAGACTTTCAGAGACTAATGTCATATAATTGGAGAGTGAGGGCAGGAGGGAGAAACTGGAAAGAAACAAATGGGAACATTGCAACCCTTTCCTCATCAGTGTATGGAACTCTCAAACCCAGTTCCAGCCCCCTGACAAACCTTGCTCTGGAGAGCCAAGAAACTTGCTCCATGATTTGGAATTCTGGTGGTTTAAGATTCCATCTGAACCAATCTTTGACTTTTTTACTGAGAAAATGACATTCCTGAGCTGTCAGGTATAAAAGCTTTACAGTCTGTAGAGAAATAGAAGGCAACATGGCTACGGGAACAATCACCTGCAAAGGAAAGGCGGGGGGGCTGCAGTGCAGAGCTTGGGGGGGTGGGCAGGGTGATCAGTGGCTCAGCGTCTGGGAGACAGTGCCATGCTGTGGCCACCTGCCGCCTCTGCGCCGCCTTGCACAGCCGCTGCAGGTACAGGAGGCCTGTTTCCTGACCCAGTTTTCTCCCCAATCTCTATTTAGCTGTTCGCTAGTGATGCTCCTGGCATGCCAATCAGATACTGCAGCCTGCAGTGCAGTTTGCTACAACAAATTCCCAGTTCCTAGTAAATTCAGTGGAAAAGTACTGTGTCAAGCAGCCTAATTAAACTGACGTAATTTCCACAGCCATACACTTTTATCAAATAAGAAAAAAAAAACAGGGAAAAAAGAAAAAAGAAAGAAATTGTCTTTCTGAACTTATGAAATTGACTGTGGTTGTGGTGCATTTGAAGAATGATTCTGTTCAGTGTCACTGGAGCCAAGCTGTCCCAGTCTTGGGCCCTGGGTGAGACCTTGGACTGTGCTAGAAAGAACAATAGTCTACAAGTCTGGAGACCCCTCTATCCTTCACTCACCCTGTGACTTTGGATAAGCTACTTCCCTTCTCCTGGGAAAAGGGGGACTATCAAATTATACTATCATTAAAAGAGCCTGTTCTTTATTCTCCAGTCTGTCAAACTGTCAAACTTAGGACAAAAAAAAAAAAGTACTTTCATGGGACTAGTGAAACAAGAACTGAACTAGAGGGCCTTGATTTGGTCCCAGTTCTGCCATAGCTAATTGTGACCTTGGGCAAACCATACCACCCCTAGAGACTTCAAAGTCTTCATCTGCACAATGAGGAGGATGATTTGGATGAATTCTAAGGCCCCTTCCAATGCTAGTGTTCTATTCTGTTCCATAAAAGACTAAACTGGTCAGCACTACCATGGAGAGGACAGTGCCAAGTGTCACCAACCTGGAGCATTTCAATCTCCTCACATCAGGCTTCCTCTTCTCTTCTTGGGAATTAGTTACATGCTCTTTCCCACTGTATTTAAAGATCTTCTATTCTAAAACTGCAAGGGAGATACTTGCCTCTTCCTCCTTTAGAGGTAACTCAGCAAAGAAGGTCACCTTTTATGTCACTCCTCTCGAGGTAACCACTCTGAAAAGATGATGGCACTATCCAGGCAGAGGGGAAGTGGAGGTTCCCTAGATGGAAACTTGAGTGACACCTCTTAGTTAGCTTGCGGTGCCACTCAGATTTCCAAATGTAAATGGAAAGAATGCCCTGGACATTGATCAGGCAATGACAACGGGAGGGTTAGCCAAAAGGAGAAGGGCCTTGTAGGGGGAATGGTGCGTGGGAAGAAGGATGGGTAAACAGAGCCAACCAAGAATCAAACATCAGGTCTCTCTTCTGACAGTAGAAAGGGACTGCATGTAGGAGAAGACAAGAGAGACAAACATAAGGGTGAAGCAAAACAGTATGCGTCCTGTTAACTGTATGGACAGCTGATCAGCTACCAGCCCTAGAAATTCCACTTGCCTTATAGTCCGCAACCATTTACTTTTCTCCTTTATCACTGTCATACCTTAGTTCAAGTTCTCAATTCAGGCTTCAATCAATGCCCGAGTCTTCTGACTCACCTCTTATCTGTGTCTCTCGGCAATCTACCCTTCACCCTGGCACTATAGTGATCTTTCTCAAACACTATTCTAAACAAGTCTCTCCTCTACTTAAGATCTTTCCATGACCCCTCATCACCTTCAGAATAAAATAAGAGCCCTGCACAGTCTGATTCCAGATTACTTATTCTGTCTCACCCCTCACCATCCCTACAATCTCCATTCCAGTTAGGCTAAAATGTTTGCAGTCCTCTAAACGTACAGCTTTGGGTCTGCACATACATAGCTCATTCTGGCCTCCCTACATCTCAATCCACTACCACCACCATGATCACCACCACCACGACGCACTCTAAGCCAACTTGAACTTATTCCTTGGACACAGTGCAGACATGATCTCTTCCAAGAAGACTTCTCTGACCCCCCAAATCTGGATTACATGTGCCTCCTCCTATGTTCCCACAAACATCTTTTGTTTGTGCCTTCATAACCATTACCATAGTGAATTATAAAAGGGTCCTGATTCTTTAGTCTTCTCAACCATGCTTTAACATCTTAGAAACATGCCCCTTTCCCTCCCCATGTCTAAGTAACAGTGCTTGACATAGGTACTCAGAAAATAGCTGATGAATAAATGAATGAGTAAAACAAACAGGGGCGCCTGGGTGGCTCAGTCAGTTAGGTGTCCGACTTCGGCTCAGGTCACGATCTCGCGGTCCGTGAGTTCGAGCCCCGCGTCGGGCTCTGGGCTGATGGACGGCTCAGAGCCTGGAGACTGCTTCTGATTCTGTGTCTCCCTCTCTCTCTGCCCCTCCCCCGTTCATGCTCTGTCTCTGTCTCAAAAATAAATAAACATTAAAAAAAATTTAAAAACAAACAAACAAATGTGGGAAATTAAGCCTACCTGATAGGAGGGTGAGCCTTAGTCTATCAAAGAAGCAAGACTCACAGGAAGAACCGTAAGAACTATGGGACAGATCAAAAGAAAAAAGACAAGGGACAAAGCAGGGTCTAAGGTTCAGACCACAGATAAACTTGACAGTGGGAAAAATAAAGGCAGAGACCAGTGGGAGCTCTAGCGAGGGGGAATAGATGGAGTTCCGCAGTCAGCATGGGAAGTCACAACAGAATCTCAGGGTCTGAGGAGAGTAAACTTCCTGCTGGAATCTAGGGAACTCTCCCAAGACTAAAAAGGTATGGATGCAGCAGAGAAAGTAATAAATAGTTTATCTTGGAATCAAATAAAAACCTGGGGTTAAAGCCAGAAAAACCCTAGGCAGATCAAAGAGAAGATACTGGGAGGAGGGGCCAGGAAGTACAATGGAAAGGGAACAGGGTTTGGAAACAGGCACTCCACCACTTACCAGCTCCATGGCCTTGGACAAGCCAAGCTTTTTGTCTGGGAACCTTAGATTCTTCATTGGTAAAAATGGGAACACAACACCCATTTCATAGAACTGTTTAAAGAAACATATGAGGCATGCTACACTTTGTAAATGAAAAGAATAATGTAATCAGAGCCTATTATTATGAATGTTGACCAGAAGCTGTGTCTCTTCTGTCCCGAGGCATAGAGTGCTTATAAATTGTTCCAGATTTCTTGTAAAGGGGAGGAATGCATGTTGATAAATGAATGTGCTCCAAGATATGAGGGACCTGATGTTACCATCCCCAGCAGGAGATGCTGCTGGAAAAGGCAATGCTTAATCCAAAGGAATCGCACTAGTAATGATCAACTTGTAAGCTAGATCAGGGCCCAGCAGGGATGGCACAGAATAATGTGCTATTTTGTTTGAGTAACTGTCACAGTATGTATGTCTTATTGATGATATGGCTAAGGTATCATTATATTATTAGATTTGCACAGAGGACAAGATGGAACTACATCTATAAGAAATGGAGTGTCAAGAGTGTCGCCTAAATAGTGGTCATCCTGAGTGTGTCTCTCAAATTAGAAAAACGAAATGTGTATCAAGAGAAATAGAAACCAAGTTCTCTGGTCTTAGACACAAAATGTCAGGGTGTCCAAGAAGGAGCTCCTAACAAATTAGTTTTCAGATTGGACCCTCCATGTAAGCAAGAGGCTGCAGCAAGATCCTACAGAGGATCAGGCCAGAGTCAGAGGAATTGTACCCAATCTCTGGGGCAAGAGACCCAGGGTCTTCTCCTCCCCTTTGCTGAGTACCCTATGGCTCCCTCACTGTGGTCCAGACAAGTCTTCAGAACAGTGCCAGCAGTCTGCCTCAGCTATGCTCAGGGGACTCAGCGAAAGGTCTATGTCTAAGCTTGGGCCAAGGTATTAAAGGAGGCCAACAGCCCCCTCAAGACCCAAAAGGAAAGGTGAGATCAGAAGGTCAGAATTGGGACCACTTGCCACCTACGCATACTTGGAAATTTTCCCTTTGGGGATAAATTTTGTAAGTTTTGGGTTTGTTTTAATAATGAGCTGGTGGAAATTTGTCTCATTGTATGAAGCCTTCATAATACCTTGCAAATCATATACTATTCATTTATTCATTCCACTCTTACAGAGCATATACTGCATGCCCAGCATTGGCAAAGGGGAAATAGAGAAAAAAAATTAGAAATGACACAGGCTCTCAGGAAACATCCAGTGGAGATGGAGACATGATAAACACACACACACACACACACACACACACACACACGAGACTGCTTAAACAAAGAAACCTGGCTTTCAGTGACAAAAACACTAACATAAAACAGCAGGGAGGGGAGAAAGGAGGAAGGCCAGGAGGGCCTTGTGGACTCAGAGGAGTGGAGAAGAAATGCAGAACTGAAGCTGGACCTTAAAAAAGCAGAAATATTGGGATAAAACCTAGGGGAAAAAAATAGCACTTCAAGATTATGGCAGCATTCATTCATTCATTCAGTCATTCATTCAATAAACACCTTATCAAACACTCTGTGCCAGACACTATAAGCTGAGACGAATAAGACACAACAAACCCTTGCAGTGCTTAATCTGCAGCAGGTAATATTCTGAGTACTTTACCTAAATTAACTCACTTACTCCTCCAAAAATCCTATATAGTAAGTTACTGTTACTATGCTCCTTTTACAGATGAGGAAAATGAGGCACAGAGAAGTTGATTAACTTGTCCGAGTGGCAGAGCCAGGATTGAGACCTAGGCTGTCTGGTTCCGGGCAGTTCTATTTTTTTTTTTTAACTTTTAAAAAAAGTTTTATTGAGGTGTAATTGACATATACTTACTTAACATGTACAATCTGATGAGTTTTGACATCGATATAAAGCCAGCAAAACCCTCACTACAATCAAGACAAAGAACATATCCATCCCCCCAAAATTTCCTCATACAGCTCTGGGCAGTTTTAATGGTGATTCACTGAAAGAACCAGGGAAGTACCCAGGGGAGAGGCAGGAGGGCACTAGTTTGGGGTTTAAATAATGACAAGTTTTGCTTTAGATATGATAAATTAGAGCTTACATTCAGCAAATAGGCAGAAACAGGAACTAGAGAGAGGTTTGGCACTTTGAGGTGGGAATACTGACTTCCGAATCCTCGAGTAAAGACGGAAGTAAGATTCCACCCAAGGCAAAACCCCAGCAGGGAAGAGCAGGGGCTCAGAACTGAATCTGGGGAGACATACAGTATAGAAGACAGGAAGCAGTGAAGAAGGCTGAGAAGGTGTGAGGCGGTAACGAGAGATGCACAGTGCTACGAACACCATGGGAGGACAAAGTCTCTAGAAAGTCAGATGCCACAGCAAAGTCAAGGACAATGAAGACACTGTATAGAGCATTTCAGAGCTAGAAAAAACTCAGGAGTAATATAGTCCAATTTTTATCTAAAAAGATCAAGGGAATCTGAATAAAATGTGTAGTATAGTTAACAATAGGTATTGTATCCATGTCAATTTCCTAGTTTTGATACTATACTCTAACTACTTAAGACTCTACCATTGGGGGGGAGCTGGGTGAAGGACACCCAGGATTCTCTGTACTATTTTTATAACTTCCTGTAAGTCTATAATTATTTCAAGAAAAAGGGTGTTTTTTTTTTATAAAGGAACTGAACTAACTGAACATCCAGTTTATGCTAGACATTGCACTGAACACTCTTCTCAATAAATGATTATTTAACCTTCAAATAATCCTATTAAGTAGATATAACTATTCTCATTTTATAGCTGATAATAGTGAGATGCACAAGAATGGACTTGCCAAAGTCATCCACTTAGTTAATGAAGAAGCTACACTGTTAACTTCTACTGCAGTGTGCATAAATACTATCTCAAGCAGCTCTGACAAGTTGCCTTTTGGCTCCTACATGGACAAATCTCAACTACTTGTGCTTGGTATCTGCATGACTTTAGAATAAGATACCTAACCCCATCCTAGCCCCAGTTTTCTCATCAGTAAAATGGATCAACAACTCCTGTCATAATTCACAAGACTTCTGCGAAATTCCAATGAGACAGAGTGTGAAAGCTCCTTGCAATCTGTTCAAGTCTGTGCATGTCTGAGGGACTGACTGTGAATAAGGTCAGCCTTGGCAAAACAGACAGAGGGAAGGAAAAATATCTGCACTAGCAGCTCCTGCTTGTGTCCTTTTGGGTAGTAAATGACCCTGGGGATGAAGTAGCTACCAGCAGCATCTGGCCAAGGGCAGGCAGTCCTCTCTGCACAAGCCTGTATCAGCAAACTGGACCCAATCACCATCCTTCCTCCACCAATCCCACTTTCCCCCAGCCCCACACACATAGGGTGTCCTTGCCTATGCAGATGTCCTGTGCCCCCAAAAGCTTCAGCTCTTTGTAGAGGAGCATTCTGCTATGAGGTTACTGGAAACATACCCCCTGGCCCATGGCCCACAGCCTTTGCTCAAAGCTAACATGCTGAAGGCAGGATGTCCTTAGTACACCCAGAACTTAAGAAATTAGTAGCTCCAGGGGCACCTAGGTGGCTCAGTTGGTTAAATGTCTGACTTTTGGTTTCAGCTCAGGTCATGATCTTACAGTTTCATGAGTTCAAGCCCCATGTGGGGCTCTGCACTGACAGTGTGGAGCCTGTTTGGAATTCTCTCTCTCTCTCCTTTTCTCTCTGCCCCTCCCCCACTTGCACTATCTCTGTCTCTCTCAAAAATAAATGAAGTTAAAAAAAAAAAAAAAAGAAATTAGTAGCTCCAGATCCTGCTAGGGTTGATCTCTACTAGCCATAACCCATAGTGTCCATGGTGCTGGAATTAGAGATAAAGCAAAGACACACATTGCCATATTAAAACAACAGAAACCTCTGTCTCAAAGGTAGGTTGGCATGGGACCGAATTCTGCCTGTAGAAATGCTTCTCTGGATAAAATGGCCTATCATTTCTGGAAGGAGGCCTGGCTGTACTACCAGTTCATCAGTCATGCATAGGAAAAAATTGGGCTAGGAATGTCAGTACAGCCTGATGCCCTGGCTTGGTCAAAAGGCACTGATCGCTGCAACGTTAGTGACTTCACCAAGAGCCCTCAAAGGAGAACCATGGCTGGGAGGTGGGCAGGCCTCGCAGCCTGGCTCCACCTCAGCCCTCCTCTCTAACACCAGTGATGCAGCCCAAAGCTGAACCCATGCTACATGGCCTCCTAGCGGGTCTCCCTGTCTACTTCCAAGCCATCTTCCAGGGCAGCCAGGGAGAACTCTGATCACATCACATCTGTTTAAAAATCATTCATAATTCTCACTGATTGCAAAACCAAATGAAGCGTAAATCCCCTAGCCTAGCATCCAAACACCTTCTCAAACTGTCCCAGTCAACCTTTATAGCTTTGCTTTAATTATTCATCCCTTTGTGTCCTGTAGGCTCCAGCTGAAATGAACTACTTCTTATCCCTGAACTCATGTGATTCCTGCCTCTGCACTTGGTTTATGCTGTGTGCCCATCTGAAATGCTTCCTTCTTAGACAAATGCTACCTGACTTTCAAGCCAGCTCAAATCCCACCTTCTCTATGCAGCTTGCCCTGATTATTCTGGTCAACATTATATTAACTATCCATTATTATTACCAGGGGAGCTCTTACAAAATACTGATGTCCAATCATCACAGAGATTGATTGTTCAGTATGGAGTAGGACATTAGGCAATTGATTTTTTTTAAGTTCCTAAGGTATTTGTAATATGCAACCAGATTTTAAAATGATTATCCTAAGTTAGAAGTGATTTTTCTCTTCACTGAACTTCCACAGCACTTTATCTAAATATGTTTTATGGCATATAACTTCCAGCTTCTTATATAGATATTGTTAAAAGATTGTTGAGTGTTTATTTTATGTCAGGCACTATTCTAGGTACTAGATTATAAACAGTGATCAAAACAAAGCCCCTGCTCTCATGCAGCTTACATTCTGATAAGGAGACAGATAATACACAGTACGGTCAGGTGGTACTTTTAAAAGTAGGGGAAGGGGATGGAGAATAAAAGGAGAGGTTTTCTTTCAGAAAAAGTGGTTAGGAACCCCTTCAAGAAAGCACACCGCCTGACAACAAAACCTATGTCTTATTCACCTCTGTATCTCTCATGGCTTTTTGCACAGTGCTTGGCACAAAAATAAATGCTTGTTGTATGAATGAATGAAAGCAGGAGTGAGTGAATGGATCAGAGTTCCTTATCTGTGGATATATCCCCCTTAGTGCCCAGGAGAGTACTTGAAATACACTAGATGCTCAATAGATATTGACTGAATGGGTGAATGGCACATGTTCCTGGGAACAGCTGACCACAAGATCATAGAATAGCAAGCTGATCCAGAGATTACTGAGCCCAATCTCCTCATTTTAAAGATAAAAGTGATATCCAGAGAAGTGATTAGTGGGCCAAGATCACAGAAGAAATCAGAGGGGGAGGTGACCTGAGTCCTCAGCTCCTCTGACTCCGGGTACAGTGTTCATTCCATCAAACTGAAACACTTTTCCCATCAGCACCAGAAAATTATTCTGAGGGGTGCCTGGGTGGCTCAGTCTGTTAAGCGGTCCGACTTTGGCTCAGGTCGTGATCAGTTTGTGAGTTTGAGCCCCGTGTTGGGCTCTGTGCTGACAGCTCGGTGCCTGGAGCCTGCTTCGGATTCTGTGTCTCCCTCTCTCTCTGCCCCTCCCCCACTCGTGCTCACTCTCTCTCTCTCTCAAAAATAAATAAACATTAAAAAAATGTTTTTAAAAGAAAATTATTCTGAGGGCTGTTAACTGGCCCAAGAAGGAACTCAGATTAGCATCAGTAGAACTTTAAAAACAAACAAACAAACAAAAAACCCTCAATTTTCTTTGGTTTCAGAACTGTCTTTCCTGATGGCTAAAATATGGCACAGTTAACCGACAACCAACCTCACCCTCACTATACCTCACTGTCCACTCCATCAAGGCATGCAGACAGGGTCTCCCCGATCAGGCAAGGGGTTGAATTTCCAACTATATCTACAATTCTAAAATGTTTCCCTTTTTACAACCTTAGCCATAGTTTCAACAAAATATGGAATACACCACCATAGGCTAAATGGGCAAGTCATGCAAAGAAGTCAGTGTCTGGAAAACCAGACAGGAGCTGAAGACGATGGCTAGGTGAGGGAGACCAGCAGGTACTGGGATTGCTGGTGTAGTGTGATGGGGTGTGCTCCAAGCAAGTGGTTGGCCAGCTGGCCTTGATGTGGGCAAACAAGCTCTGGCCTGACAAGAAGCAAGTACAACATTTTCTTTTCATTTTTCTTAAAACCCTGTGGAAACACAGAATCCATCTGGATGCAATGAAGACCAATTTCCTAGAATAACATTCCAAACAAAATGTTCTCCCTCAAGAGAATCAAGTATTATATTGTCAGTATGGGCTTCCTTGGCCTTCTAGTAAATAAAATGCCCTATCACCTGGCCTTTCTGCACCTCTATAGTCCAGGGATAGTCAAAATGGGAACCCTAAAGCATCTGGAGATTATGAAGGGTTTTATGAATTCTCAAAGAAAAATGTGAATTAGTGCAACTTTTAATGTCAAACATACTGTGTTAATACTGATATGGTATTTCTTCGAAATTGGCAATTTTCTACTGGGCATAGATGAAGAAGCAGATAGCTTATTAACTACAGCAAAGATTTCCAGCTTCACTTGATCATAAAAATCATCTATGGGGCACTTGACCTCACTAAATTAAAATCACCAAAGTAGAGAACTACAAATCTGTATTTTTAGCAAGCACACCAGGTGATTCTTATGAATTGGTTAGCATGAGAAACATCAAGCTAGAAAAATCACAGTATCCACTGCACAGGATTATTATCAAAATTAAGTGGAACTATATAAAGCTCTTGGCACAGTTCCTGGCACATAGTAAGTGCTCAGTAAGTGTTGGTTGTTGCTGTTATTTAATTATTACTAAGACATTCCAGAGCCTGGTCAAATAATAGTTACCATATGGACATCTACACTTAAAAGAGCAGAGAGCACAAGTATCCCACAGTGGAAGAACTACCATTATTTATTTCTTGCTTCTTATTAACTTCGTCCCTATTATCTCCCTAGCACAGTGGTTCTACAAGTGTGGTCCCTGAACCAGCAGCATCAGCAAGACCTGAGAAATTATTAGAATGAAAATTCTCAGGCCCTGCCCCAGACCTACTGAATAAGTACATCATTAGAGGTGGGGCCCAGAAATCTGTTTTAACAAGATTTCCAGGTAATTCAGAGGCAGGCTATTGTTTGCGAACCATCGACCTAACATGTTCCTTCTCCAAGTATGGTCCCTGGATCAGAACATGGCGCATCAGAAACGCGGAATCGGGTCCCCATCCTAGACCTACTAAATCAAATTTCACATTTTAATGAAGTGCCCAGGTGACTCATATGCACAATATGATTTGAGCAGCCACAGTCCTAGACCACAGGAATTTCACAGACGCACGGAACTAAATGTACTGTCCTGATGGCTGTTAAATGACACTCCAAATACTTACCAGGCGCTATCCGTTACACAGGTTACCTCATTCATCTTCACTCTGCCTAGTGGTAGGTATTTTTATTCCTGTTTTACAGGTTACAGAATTGAGGCTTAAATCAGTAAAGTAATTTGCTGAAGGTAATACAACTAAGAAGCAGGAGAGCTGGTCATCTCTCTGTGAAGTGGGTCTGTGTGTCTTTCTCCACCCCGTGGTGCCTGTGGACAGCGGCTGACGGGATGGCTAAGCAGACACCACCTGCCTGCTGGTACAAATGGAGCAAGTTCAAAAAGGAAGCAGCCCCCAACTTATGAAGGAGCAAGCCTCCAAAAGCGTGTGTTTCTGAGCCAGATATTTGGAACCACTGATGGAACCACTTGCAGAGACTATTTACATCATGACTTCTACAAGAAACTGCATTCTGAGTTACGGCACCAGATGGTAGCAGCTCCCTGCAGGGTCAATACCTATGAGCTCCAGAAACCCGTTAGTACTTCGTTCATATCAGCATAAGAGAAGAACATGCCTCCAAAGCAAATCCATCCCCAGACGTTATGGCTCAGGAAACATCCATTCACTCCCTCACTAAAGGATTTATTGAGTGCCTCCTATGGAAAAGGTGCTATGCCAGGTGCTATGGGTGGTAAAAAGTGAAAATGATCCATACTTCAAGGAATTCATTGTCCAGTAAGGAAAAAAAGCAGAAACACATACACATACCACTACCTAACACGCAAGGTGGAATGTGGTGAGTAACAGAAGAGAATGCTATGGAAGGTGAAAGAAGGGAGAGATCACTTAGGTCTAGGATCAGGGAAGACTTCCCAAGGAAGTGTCATCTAAAGTTGAGTGTGGAAGGACAGACAGCTAGAACATGGATTAGCCAAAACTGGCACTCCCAGCAAATGGAAGAATCTGAACCAAGGCACGGAGCTGTGAAAGGGAAGGTCATGGTGTAGAACTGCATGGTGTCTCCTTGGTTGAAGCAAAAGGTTCACTTCAGATGTGGGAGGTGGAACTAGGAAAGCAGGTCTGTGCCTAAGCAGGGAGACTTAAATGGTAGGTCGAGAGCTCGGAACTTTGCTTTGCACATATAGAGAGAGCTGCTTCACATTACTCATCATGTTATATAATAAATCTATTGAACTCCAAATCCTTTTTGAAAAAAGCTAGGGTAAAAACAAACATTTCTGAATTGGTATTGTAATTATTTTCAAGTCTGCTTCCTCCATTAGACTCAATTCAAATGAGTATGAGCATTAGTAGATGCTCAAAAGATGCTGATGTATGAACAAAGGAATGAATAAATGAGTACATTAATGAGCAGGAGAGGGTGGCTCAATAGTGCATCATGGTGGGGAAAGGAAAGGGGAGGGAGGGGTGGCAATGGAGAGACTAGAGGCGGCAGATCTAATGGTTAGGAGGCTACTATGATGAGACAGGTGAGAGGCCACCAACAGGTTAAGGTCAAGAGGAACAAGAAGATAGGGACAGAAGACACAGACCCAGGTACAGGCCTAGCAAGTGATTGGCAATAGGGCAAAGAGAAGGGAGTCATCATAGTCTCACTGAAGTCTGGAGCCTGAGTGGCTGGGAGATAGCAACACTGATGGGAAAGCGGGCAGTCGGATGGAAAAGCAAGGTGCTTTACAGATATCGCTTTGCTGAATCCTCACAACCCTGGGAATATTATCGCCATTACCTCTCTGACCTCAGCTTCTCTTATCCTCGCCCATGCTCACTCTGCTTGAGCCATGCTAGCTTCCTTGTGGGTTCCTGAGCATGCCAGGAGCATGCCACCTGCTTTAGAGCCTCTGTGCTGAGACACTCTTCACCAGATATCTGCAGAGCCAAGTCCCTCACCAACTCCACATCTTTGCTCCAGTGTTACCACCCCAGTGAGGCCCATCGAAAACTGCAACCCACACATCCTAGCTCCCCTCTAGAGTTCCCAAAGTCCCATACCCTGCTCTTTTTTCTTCTTTTTTATTGTACTTACTACCTTCTAATGTATAATTTTCTTATTTATCATGTTCATGGTTCAACGTCTGTCTCCTCTCACTAAAATGTAAATTCCACAAGGACAAGGATTTCTATCTCCCAAATACCTCGAACAGTGGCTAGTACATAACAGGCATTCAAAATAATTGTTCAATGTACCACCTCCATTTAAGATGAGAAAATGGAGGCTCAGAAAGGCAATACAACTTTCCCTAAATAACACAGTTGTTGGTCTGTAGTGGGAGCCTGAATGCAAACACAAATCTGTCCAGCTCTAACTTCCTATCAGGCTGAGGTCTTGCTTTAGACAGGCCACCTCTGAGGGGACAGTGACCCATCTGGGAGGACATAAGGAGCAAGCAGTGAGAAATGTCAGAATACAGCCAAGAGAACCAGCCAAGAAGGCAGACCTGGCCTAGCTGGGGGGCAGGTCTATGTGTGTGGGCTCTGAACTGCCTACAGCCTGAGAAACAAGCACTCTGACCAGAGGGCCAATGGTTTCATTTCCTAAGTGCAGGTCTGAAGCATCAGGCCAGCTTCTCCAACAAAGCAGCTCCTAATTTTTCCAGCTGTCTAAATTGTCAAATCACAAACTTATCTTCAGGGGAATGTACTTAACAAAGGGACATGTTCTATTTCCCTTTATACCACCCATCCGGTGGGTCTGGGGTCTGCACTTGGTTTCATTGCCACTCTGATTCACTCCCCTCCCTACCCCACCACCACATAATCCATATATCACAGGCTCAACTTACAGCACAGCACATTAACCACTGGAGCCGCTCAAAATAAACAGAGTTGGCAGAGTGTAATTATTTCCAGCAAAAGAGTTGGTTCTGCATTTTGACAGTCATCTGATACATTATTGTACTCAATGCTAAACTGTGAAACTGCAAAATTAAAAGAAAGCATTTTTTTAAGTTTCAAAAGTACTCATTATTAAATTATAAAGCAGGTCATTTATGATGAGTCAGTCCAAAAACAAGGATAACGATGAAAGACTGCAGGAATTTTGACTTCTCTGTATAACCTCTAACCTCCACGATCCAAGGCCATTGTGACAGTTGAATGAGATAGCACACCTAGCCCTGTGCCTGAGTCATAACAAGTCCTCAATTAATGTCATCTGTCTTACTTATTATTGCTATTTTCCCAGCAGTAGAATTTATGAACTACCTCGATTTGTTCATTTGGTCGCGATTCCATCATCCCCAAAGAGCTCTTGGTCCACTGGCAAAAGGCAGCCAAACAAGTTAACTCTCACACAGGAAAGAGGGGGAGACACACAGGGCTGGGGGCAGGGTGCAGAGAAGAAGCCCTTTCTCAGGGAGAGCAAGACCAGAGCTGAGCGAGAAAGGGGGGAAAGTCAGCAGAGTACAGGGAAAGGTGAGGAGGGCAGGGAGGCCTAAAAGCAAGAAAGACTTGGGAGAATCTGCAATGGGAATTGGCCTAGAATGACCAATGCAGGGCTAACATTACAGGTATTTAGACCTGCAATGGTCCCTCTTTCACGTTGAAGCGACAAAATGCATAGATTCCTCAGCACAATGGGAAGTGGCTGAGCATGTCTCCTGGAGCCTACCCTCCCTCGTCTGAATTCCCAGTAAAGTGATTGTGGCTCCCAGCCATCCAGCCTCTCATGCTTGGTCTCAAAGATGAGACAGGAGAGATCTCTCCTTAAACGAGGATTTGATGAAATCTAAGCCGCCCAGTGGCAATGTGTGCACATGCTGAATCAGCTGCACTTCAGGAAACGGAGCATCCTTGGGAGACAGGGCGTATCACTTACACACAGAAAACCACTCCTATCCATGAAGGACAAACCATGAAACGTTTAACACTGGCCTTCAATTATTAAAAGAACCCAAATGAGCTCTGGCAGTAAAACGGATCACACACACTCACAGAGAGGGCTCTGGCAGGCCAGCCTAAATTGTCTGGGGTTATCCATCAAGGCACCCACAGACAGGACGAGACAGAGGGCTCTCTTAGAGGTTGCAGGGTCATATGATTACCCAGAGCTTTTGGAGAGGCCTAGGAAGAGGCAGTCATGCTCAGAGCAGGGAAGAGAAGGTATAAAGAACCTGACTCTGTGCAAAGCATGGGTTTTTTCAAGGTATAACGGCGCATGCTGGCAAAGAGCTCATTAACAACTTTCTGCTCCTTGGTTGACATTTTCACACTGTCAGTTTGGGGCTTCCTGTGTGGTACTTAGGACTTGATCCAGTTGTGTCCCTGGGGTGGGAGGGGGAGTATCTGTCAGTCCCTTGGGAATAGGCAGCACACTGAGCTGAAGCTCTGGAACCTCACCTGGCCTCAAAGACTGCTCTCCTGGTTACCAGCTGCATGGCTTTCAGTCCCAGTTTCCTTACTGTCAATGTCGATTTGGGCGACAGTCGGGAAAATTAAATAACACACACATTACTAAATAATAACCTGGCACAATGCACACGTGAGGAGGGGCTCCTTACCTTTTGCTTCCCACTCCCCTGACTCCTTTTCTTTGTGCCTCTGAAACAAATTGGAATGTTTTCCTGGTGGGGCACTGGGTTCACCTCTTTTGATGTCAGATCAAAACAGTATCCTTTGGGGGCCTCAGCCTGGTTCGACACTAACTCCCGTTTGGGAGTTACCCTAACTGGAGGACACTCAGGTAATGACCCCAGCCCTTTCCCACCTCTCCTCACTCAGACCTCAGACAGTCCACCCCGCCTGGTCACACCTCCGCTTAAGCGACTCCCTAGCCGACTCAGCTGGCCTGTTGCCCTGCCCATGCGACCCTCCTCCCCCTCCCAGCTGACTCCCATCTACTGGTCCAGCCCTGCCTTAGGCCCAGGGACCCCTGCAGGGCTAGCCAGCCCTCTGCCCCTCACCTGGTTCCAGCTACTGGACCCTGAGCCCCTGGAAAGCAGGGGCCACGTCTCAGTGCCCTCCACTCTGCAAGCAGCACAGAATCCAGCATACAGCAGAGGCCGGCCAGAGCTGGTGGGGTGAGAGGGCCACCGTGCCAGAGGGCCCAATCCTAGGACATGTTCTTAGAAGTTCTGTCTTGAGGCCAAAAAAAAATTTCCTAGGATGGAAACGCTCCAGGAAGCCTAGGCAATGACAAATGAGCTGAGGACAGGCAATCTCCAGAGACTCCTGGTACTCCAGAAACCTTCACACTCTCACAACACATTCCTCCCACACTGGGGCAGCTCGTGTGGACAGGGTGGCCCAGGGCGTAGGCAGTACCGATTCCAGACTCCATGTAAAGGAAGGTGCTGTGGCAGAACACATGAGAGTATAGACTGGAACAAAAGATGACAGAGACGTGGAGTCCCGGTCACAGGGGAAAATAATTTAACATAGCGCGAGTGCTAGGAATGCCAAGGTGGGTATGCACACAGCCCCAGCAACCCACTGAAGCCCCCTGATCCTCCTCGTCACTGGATTAGCACCCTGGACTGACAGTCTGACTTACTTGCCTCACATGCCAGACCACAAGCTCCTTGAGGGTAGAGGCTGTGTCATAATGAACATTATATATACAGCATCTAGCATTGTGTCCAGCACAAGCCCCAGGTCTACCAATTACTAGCTCTGTGGTCTTGCCAAGTCACGTAAACTCTCTAAGCTTCAATTTCTAGTCTGCAGTGTAGAGATAATGATAATCTCTACACCCAAGGAGGAGGAAATGAGCGATGTACATAAACCCTTTACTTATTAGCCCAGGGCCTGATTTAGAGTCAGTACTTTAAAAATCTTTAGGTGATAGTGGCGTTACAGAGCAGACTGAAAGCAAATGCTTGATGACTTAGAGGGTAAGAGAAAGGGATACACATTCAAACAAACTGCTGCAAAATTATGTGATAAACAATACAGCAGGAATATGTTTGGATGTTCTGCTCTAAGAGCAGAAAGGAGAGACAGCTCCTACTTTTGCCTGAGTTAGATACAGAGAATTTCACAGAGGAGCTAGATAACACTTGACTTAAAATCTAAAGAACTAAACTCCAGTCAAAGGAACAGCATTTGCAAAGGCACACAGGGAGGGCAGAGTCTGGCACACACCCAAGACTGCAGGTCTGGGTGCAAGCCGGGTTTGTACCAGGAGCAGCAGTAACACACAGGCTGAAGCGATCAAGAAGAGCTAACAATTCCCTGCCTGCCCTGCCAAGGAGATGGGCTTCTGGAACACTGAAGAGCCACTGCAGAGTTCTGAGCAGGCAGTGAATGGCACAGGCACTCTGGTGGCTGTGTGGAAGGTGGGAGAAGGGGTCAAGTCTCGGGGACACACAGGGCAATGAGAGGAGCTGATGTGGGCTGGGTGCAGGAGGGAACGGGGATGGATGGGGAGAGAAGGGGGAAATGAAGGAAGCCAGCTCAAGGACTTGGGTAGAGACGGAGACTCAGAAAAACTGCAGTTGGCCCTTGGTGATCCCCAAGGCTCCTTCATATAAACTACAGCTTTATGAGTTAGATAAATCCCCTTCTCTCCACATTGCCTGCCTCACAATTTGTGCAACAACTGAGGAGCACGAATATGGAAAATTCCAGCTGAAAGCTGTGACTGGGGTAAGCAGGCCCAGAGGTCACAGTCACCAGTGACAACGGGGCAAAACCATCTACAACAGGCCTGGGATCAGGGCCAGCACTTTCCCACTCACATGCAAACTTGGGGCCCAAGTTTCAGCAACAAAACCTTTCAGGTATACTTTTTTTTTTTTTTTTTTTTTAAGCTGTTTACAGGACTCCAAGGTCCTTCAAGTACTTCAGAGAAATGGTTTCTATCTAGTTTGTTCTTAAAGAAAAAACAATAGCTTCTTTGCCCTACATGCTTGGGTGCCAACAAAAAGATGCAATGACTCACCAAGTCTCTAGGGTCCCAGAAATCAGTCTGTCTGCCTGTCTGTCTGTCATGCACACACACACACACATACTCTCCCTCCTGCCTGCCCCCTCCCCTCTCCCTCCTCCCTCTCTCTTCCTCCAGATTCTCCCCCCCTCTCAATGTCTCTCTCTCCTCCCTCTCCCTCCCAATCTCTCTCTGTCTCTCTGTCTTTCTCTACAATAGAAATATACTACTGTCCTATGAAAGGAGCTGCATTCTAATGGTCTCCTGGAGAGAGGAGAAAGGGAGGGAGGGTTCAAGGCCATACATGATCATTCCTGCGAAACGAAATGGTTGCCTCTGCTGCTTCCTTCTTGGTTTCAATCTAATTAGACAGAGCTAATGAGTAGGCAGCAATGGTGCTTGGTTCAGCTGTTCCAGACCCAAGTGTTTCTTCCTTATTAAAAATAAAGACACCCAAGGGCTCAATTTGGTAAAAATGCACACAGAGAGGCACATTTCCTATAAAAAAAAATGTTTTGCATTAAAAAATGAAATCTGTTTAATAAGTACCAAAAACCAAATGTACAACAGCAAGATACCTGGAAGCACCTGTATGCATTTTCAGATGTGTCTTCAGGGGCACCTGGGTGGCTCAGTTGGTTGGGTGTCCGACTTCAGCTCAGGTCATGATCTCATGGTCCATGAGTTCAAGCCCCGCGTCGGGCTCTGTGCTGACAGCTCAGAGCCTGGAGCCTGCTTCGGATTCTGTGTCTCCCTCTCTCTCTGACCCTCCCCCATTCATGCTGTCTCTCTCTGTCTCAAAAATTAATAAACATTTTTTTAAAAATTAAAAAAAAAGAAGTGTCTTCAAAGAGGGAACATTAGAAAAAGACTCAGAAGACCTGAGGTCTAGTGTCAGCTCTGTGATTTACCAGCTGTGTGATCACCCTGAGCCTCAGCTTCCTCTGTATCAAATGGGTATAATGCTCTACCTATCTCACAGATCCTGCAGGAAACAGTGTATTTGGAAGTGTTTTGGAAACTATAAGGCATTTGGTTAACACCTACTCAATCAACAAATATTTACTGAGGGCTACCAGGTGCCAGGCATTTGTTCACCTTTGTTCCCATCATTAAGACCACTGCACCTCTTTAGTTCAGTCACTGGATAGCACTTTCAAATGCAGCCTAGTCTCACTCACTCACCCAGTACTTTCCCCACTGAAGCCTTAGCACTTGCCTGCATCATAATGTATCTCAACCCCGAGACTCTGGGATGTGTTAGTACAAATGACGGTGGGGAGTGGGGCCGCTCGCCACTTCTGCTGCTCTAGGGGGCTTGATCCTGTGAAGCTTCCAGAACCTTACTCTCCATAACCACAGAGTAAGATGCTTCTTACAACCAGGGCCAAGACAGGGGAACAGATGGTAAGCTTGCATGTCTATACCCTCCTGGTATCCGGGTGCTTGGAACCATGTCCTCACCAGGTGACCTTCACCTACCGGCTCAGCCCCAGCCCAGCCTTGACCAGTCAGTACCATCCTCAGGAAAGGTTTAAAGTACCTGAGGTTAGCAACTCAGAAGCAAGCTCATTGTGCTGCCATTCCTGTTCTGACCTTGTTCTTTGGTCTTCATTACTAAGCATCTGCCTTATTCTGGGAAACAAGCCCTGCTTTGTGCTAGAGTTCCAATGACTATGACCCTGAACAGTTTCTTCTATCTGAATCCCCCCCTGGTGACCCATTCTACCAAGACCAGAGTTCTGCATTACTATTACTCTAAGAGATTGTCTTGATGCAGAATCTGCCCAGGAGCCTCCAGAGACCAGAGCTCCTAGGAACGCATCTCCACATCTCCCAGCGCACAGATCAGCCTCTGGCATGTTGCAGGCACACAATAAATATTTATAGATGAAAGTTTGCCCACTCACCTACATGACTGCAAACTATCTGCTCCTATGCCCCTCCCCACACACACGACCTCCTCGATTGACAAAAGTACTGTTGTTTCTTGCCATGTTCTCTGGTTGCTGTCGGTTCCCGGCAGGGTCTCCGGGTCAAACCTACCTACCCTGTTCCCAGTACGTCCCCTTTGCCAACGAGTGTATGCTAAGAGCCGAGGTGCTAAGTCAGGTCTGCAGACTGCTGCCTCGCTCAGCATCCTAGCCCCACCTTTCGCTCCTGGTGTCGAAGAATTCCATCTAAAGATGCATTTTGGGCCATCTGGCACCTTCTGGCACTGGTGTGGAAGGGACTCAGCTCTGTCCAACAAGCACTGCTGCACAGCAAGAGTAGAATGAGGGAAGCTCTGTTGAAGATCCTGAGGCTAATACAAAAATGTCTCACTAAAACCTAAGAAAGAAGAGCCCCAGTCAGGTCTAGACTGTAAGAGTTTGACTCTGTGAGGTTGCTCTAAACCTGAGAATGCAAAAAGGAAATCTAATTTCTATTTCTTTACTTCTTTATTGCTACTTCTCTCCAGGTCAGCAGAGGAAAAGTATATCCAACACAAAGGGGAACTGGTGACTAATTTTTAGTCCTGGTCTCTTCCACCAATTTGTTGTGTGACCTCAGGTGAGTCACTCTCCTTGGCTGAGTCTCTATATTCTCCTTGATGCAGTCACAGGCTTTGATCTGGCGATCCATTTCTATGGCTCTGGCTATGCCTGACATTCAGTAATTTCCTTGCTACTCAAAATGTAGTTCTGAGACCACAGCATTGGCATCAGCCAGGAACTTGTTAGAAATGCAGAGGAGACCTACTGATTGGACCTATGGAATCAGATTCTGCATTTTAACAAGATCCCTAAGTGATTTTGCATGAACAATGAAGTTTGAGAAACACTGTTCTGCAGCTCTTCAGAAAGACCAAGCCAACCTGGAGCATGACCTCTTCTGCAAGAAGCTGGAAGAAGAATGAGTCAGTCACAGGACTTTACTGAAGTGATTAGAAGCAGCTGGCCAGTAGTAAGGGCTGGGAAGAGATGCTGCAGGATCCTTTTAGACTCAGCTGCGATCCATAAAAGATCTCTCAAGTACTTAGAGTCTCTAAATTTGAAGTCTTTAGACAAAATGACTTTAAAAATACTAATTATGCACGGAAGTCTAACCATGAACCAAGCATTAGTGAGTCCAGATCTCCTTCTGGTACTGGCATCCTACCAGCAGGCACTGAACAGAACTCTAAAATCAGCAAAGAGGTCACCTCTGAAACCACAGCATTTCTCCCTGCTCCACCTGTCTCCTGACTGGTCCTCACCTACCAGAATTTCAGTTTCAGCTGGAAGCCCACAGACAAGGCCACACTCACAGGAACACTGCCCAGACCAATACAGCAGGGTAGAGATGAAAGAGGGCCGCAACCTCTGGGGTGACAGACCCACACAAGTCAGTCCCATAAGGTAGAAAGAGAAGGGGAGAAGTACAGACTGGAAATAGCAGAGACTAAACAAACCTTGCCCTTGATTCCAAATCCAAGGAGAAGACCAACTTCTGGCTTGGTGACATGCAGCTGCGAAAGTCTCATTGAGTCAGTGAGACTTTGAGACAAGCAGAGAAAACATCCTAAGCCCTTGGTTCTAGTCCTGAGGCTATACTAATGTGCTACGTGACCCTGGGAGGCAGCTTCCCTGCCCTCGCCCCATTCTCTCTAGATGAGAATCACCACTTGCTCCTCTGATATGGGATTCCACTGCACACTGTAGAACTATTTGTCTGTGTTTGCATGGCCACATCACCCACTATGCAAGCACTATATCTCCACTGCCCGTTTCCCTAGCAATGGACAGGACAGGAGGGAGGAAGGGGGGAAGAAGAAAGAACAGAGGGGAATGAAGGTCAGACCTGGACCTGATGGCTGTGTAGGTCACCAGCAGTTCAGAAAGGGGCCCTTTTCTTGAGGCACTCTCCATATCAGTGTCCATTTTACATCATGAGCACACTGTAAAAAAAAAATAACTTGTAACCCTCAGAGCCCAGCTCCAAAGTTCCTCACTGCACCTGCCAGAGGGCCTTCTTCCACCTTATGATTTCAGGGTCACACAATAACTACATTCTTTGTCTGGGAGGATTTCTAACCACCTGATTTCTCCAAACAACTCTGACAGAAATCTCAAGTGGAGATGTGACTATAAAATTCGCTATAAGCCATTGGCTATGGCTATACTTAGCCTGCAAAAAACAATCCTTAAGACCTCTAAACCTTATACAGAACCCAGAGGAAAAAGCAACAGGCCTCCTGAATATCCTTCTTAAACAGCCCTACTCTTACTGTGGTGGGGACATGGGCAGGATTACTCTGAATACTTAACTGAATGGACTACGGCTTGCCCCAGTCCTCACTTAGGGAGGGATGGTGGCTCATCTGTGTGAGTCATTACTGACAGCTGACTCTCGGCAGTCCTAAGATTCACCTTCTCTAGGATGCCCTCACTGACCATGTCACACTAGGTGCTCACCCCAACACTCCCCACCTCACCTTCTATCACATGCTTTTATCTGTCTCACCCATGCACTGTAAGCTTTCTGAGAACAGTAGCAGAAAACTGGTCTCTGTACCTATGGTGGCCTGAACATAGAAGGCCAAAAACGACAACAAATATTTTATGAGTGAATGAATGAATCAATCAGCCAATGAAAAACAAGCAAGGATCAAAGATCATTTACTCAGTTTTACCTGTGTCCATCAAGTCTGACCTTCAAACTCATTGTGAGCCACACCTCCTCCTCAGTTCAGAAGCTAGAACAGACCTCGGAGGCCTGGAAAAAATTGGGATTCAAATTGGCTTGGAATTTTTTCTGGACCAACATATACTAACAAGTAGGCTGTTCTCACCTATTTCAGGCTCTGCAATATTCTATGCCACTCTTACCAGAACTGTTAGGTCAGAAATGATTCTTTAGAAATGGGATATTGTTTATATTTTAGCTATTAAATGCAGTGTGAAAGTACCTAGCACATGATCATTGTTTAACATTTGCTGAACCTCAATCTATAGAATTCTATTTCTCTATGTCACGAATTAGAAATTTGCAAATAGTGGAGTTCCAGCAACCACTCTGGGCCACCCACTTTTGTGAATATAAAGGCATTTAAGTAAGGCAAGCTGACTTTGGTGGAATAGCCTCTATTTTTCATCTACTTATATAACTCTGCATTGTCAAAGTGCACCAATAACTGGTGCTGTCATCTCTCATGCTCCCAAGAAAAACCTCCTTTGGGGCTCTTTCTACATTTATTTTCAATTGCCAGATCCCCAGAGGAAAAAATCAAATCACTGACGCTATTTCAAACTTCATGCTCAAGGCAGCCACTAAGAGGATAATAGGGCAGCTCAGCTTTTGCTCTCTTTGAGGCAGGAAGACACCCCATGGCTGTGAAGGAAAGGCAGGACACGTGTGAGGACATTCAAAATATAGCAAGGAAACCCAAAACAACAAAAAGATAAGAGAAGCTGGAGGAACAAGCTGTTTGGAACTATGAATCATTCCAAGGTAACTTATTATGTTATTATATAAGATCAGCCTTGCCATTCATTTACTGTTTCATCCATTCATGCACTCAGTCAGCAAACATTCACTGGACGCCCGTTATATGCCAGGTAATGTGCGAGGCAGGTGGGCAGCAAAAGGAGGATTTCTAGTAAGTGGCAGAACATCTGCTCAATATGTTCCTGCCACACTAGCCTTGCTTCAGGTCCAAGGTGCAAGGTCCTTTCATGCTTTGGGACAGGTCTCAGCTTAAATATCTCTTCGTCCAGGAGGTCTTGCCTGATCTGGACCCCAATCACATCCTGGACCAGGTTAGGTTTGCCTGCTACACGCTCCCATGGCATCTCCGTTTTACTACTCCACCATCTCTTCCTCAATAGATGGTAAGCTCCATGTGGGCAATCTGGGAGACTAGCACAGTGGCTGGAATGTAGTAGTGCTCCACAAACTCTCACTGAACAGAGGAATGAACTGGAGTTTATGGACAAACCACAGGCCTGAGACGTATAGTGGGCAAAGTATGGAATTTGGAGCTCGACAGACCCCAGTTTGAACCCCAGCTCCATGCACTGTTGTCTTAACCAAGTCTCATGATCTGAGCCTCAGTTTCCTCAACTGTAAAATGGAGATAATACCTCATACAGATGTGGCAAAGACTAAATAATGTAATGTGGCTCGAGCGGTGAACACAAAATAGATGCTCAACAAATATTACCCCATTACCCCATCCCCTACCACCAACTCTTCCCTAGTGAAGAAATAATGGATAACAACAAGGCAGGGTGCCAACCTACAGGAACTGATAAGTCATCAAGACAGAATCAGGCTCAGGGTAACAGGACAGGAACTGGGGCAGGTCAGGAACTGGTAGCAGCCCAGGTGACATCTTACTGACTCCCAGGCTCTGAACATGAGCTTCTTCAATCTCCCTGACCAAAGTACAACACTGGGCCCTGGACCAAGCCTGCAGGTAGAGATCAAATGGCTGCAGCTATAGGAGAAAATGGCAGGGACTGAGCCCATTTCTCAGGCCAGAAAATGGCCTTTGAAGCATTCAGACAGAAGCATACACGACTCCCCTCTCCACTTATGCTGTCCTTAGGAAACTAAAGGGAACCCAAAGGTCTACAAGTAGGCTATAGTCACTGAGTAAGATCATAAGACCAGGGGCGCAGGGATGGTTCAGATGGTTGAGCGTCCGACTCTTGATTTTGGCTCAGGTCATGATCTCACAGTTTGTGCCATGGAGCCTTGTGTCGGGCTCTGTGCTGACAGCCCAGAGCTGCATTGGGATTCTCTCTCTCCCTCTCTCTCTGCCCCTTCCCTGCTCTGGCATGTTCTCTCTCGTTCTCTCTCTCTCTCTCTCTCTCAAAATAAATAAATAAACTTAAAAAAAAAAAAAAGACCATAAGACCAGTGAGGGGGAAGGCAGCCCAGTATAATGACAAAAGGGTTCAGCCTAGAATCAGAGGACAGGGCTCAAATCCAAACTCTGCCACCTATTAGGCTCATGCTTTAGGGCAAGTCTTTCTTTTACCTAGGCTTCATATCGCCTTTTGTAAATACAAGGGGTTGGACTAGGATAATGTTAAGGGCCCTTATAGCACTAAAGATCTGAGATTCTAAATGCATGCCAAGCAGCTGTGATCAGTGGGCAAAAGGAAAACCTTTCAATCATGCACACACTGATCTGATGTTAGGTTGACCCTCACACAGTTGATGAAATGGTCATAAGCAAGAGCTAATACAGTATTTCCTGAGCCTATTTAGTCTCCTGATTCAGCACTGCACCTGCTTCTTCTACATTTGCAATTTACCGGATAATATCATCACAGTCACTCCCTAAAACAGCTACCATTTGTCACTTGCTTGGGTATTTAAGACTGTTTTCGTTTCTTTTTTTTTTTTTTTAAGACAACTGGATTATTACAAAGACTAGTCAATAAAATCGCCAAATAAAATGTATCCAGAAAACAAGTTTCTCCTTTCTTTGTTTCCATTATAATAGGAATAGCTATAATGAATTGCTGGCCTGTACTGCAAAAACAAAAACAAAAACAAAAACAAAAACAAAAAAACTACTAGAAGGGACATGGGGGCAATATATATGCCTACTTCACAAACAATGCCACACAGAGTAATGTAACCCATTCATTATGGAAACAATACTATAAATGATACTCAATACCCCAGCCTTGCTGCCTTGCAACAACATCCACTCTCACCTGCAAACACATACCCAACATTCACTAAGCACCTTTTAATATATCCTGGCCATTCTTAACAGGGCTAGAGAAACAGTGATGACATGCAATTTCTGTCCTTAAAGTGTGAGGCTACAGGTCAAGTGGTCCCAGCTGTGGAAGACTAAGCAGCAGACTAGAACCCAGTTCATAGGCCAGAAAATGGCCATGGCAAGCACTTAGGCCAAAGAGTAGATTGTAAAGTGTTGCCCAGTATCCATACCATAAAGGCCACATAACCTTGGGGCAGTAGTTTTCAAAATGTGGCCCCAGCATAAATGGCCATCAGCATAAATGCCACTTGGGAACTTGTTAGACTCAAATTCTCAGGCTCCACCCCAGACCCTACTGAATGAGAAACTCCCAGCACTCTGTTTTAACAAGTCCTGCAGGTGATTCTGAAGCTTAGGTGTGCAAAATCACCTCCTTAGAGCACCTACTGTTGCACATTTGCAGTAAAAATGGTAGAGAACTAAGTTGTCCATTAAACCTAACAAAAAACCAAGAAAATTGGGTAAGAAACTAGTTTTTCAAAACATCTTAAATGAGGGCACCCTTGTGGCTCAGTCAGTTAAGCATCTGACTCTTGATCCCAGTTTGGTTGGGTCTTGATCTCAGGGTTGTGAGTTCAAGACCTGAGCTGGGCTCCATGCTGGGTGTGAAGCCTACCTAAAAAAATAAATTTAAAAAAAAATGGTGTTTTGGAAAAACAGGTTTATTAGAGAAGTAAGAAAGAGACAGAAGTGCTGAGTCTGATGCAGAAAGGACAGTCTGCGCATATTCAGAAGCCTCTGAGGCGAAGGCCCCAGGCCTTTTCCTGTGAAGTACTTCATTTCTGAATATAGGCCTGTTCAGTCCCTTCTGCTGACAGCTCATCACTTCAGAGCATGTTCCCACATATTCACTAACAGGACTCTCAGACCTAGCAGCCACAATTAAGGTCACTTGTTTTTGGACGCATATAAGTTGGAGGACAGAAAGTAAAAAGGCAAGGAGCAATAAATGTTAGGCCAGTAAATTTATTGCTCCTTGCTTTTTTACAGCTTTTTTACAGGGGTGGGGGGCACCTGGGTGGCCCAGTCGGTTTAACGTCTGACTCTAATGGTCTCACGGTTCATGAGACTGAGCCCCACACTGGGCTCTGTGCGATGGGATTCTCTCTCTCCCTCTCTCTCTGCCCCTCCCTCACTCTCTTTCTCTCTCTCTCCCCCTCAAAGTAAATAAACATTAAAAAAAAATGAGGGGTGCCTGGGTGTCTCAGTCGGTTGAGCATCCAACTTTGGCTCAGGTCATATCTCGTGGTTGGTGGGTTCAAGCTCCGCATTGGGCTCTGTGCTGACAGCTTGGAGCCTGGAACCTACTTCGGATTCTGTGTCTCTCTCCCTCTGTCCCTCTCCTACTCACACTCTCTTTGTCTCTCTTCTCTCTCAAAAACAAATAAACTAAAAAAATTTTTTTACAAAAATGAAGGGAGGGGCACCTTGGTGGCTCAGTCAGTTAAGCTCTGACTCTGGATTTGGCCCCAGGTCATGATCTCGCAGTTTGTGGGATCAAGCCCTGTGTGGGACTCCATGCTAACAGTGTTCTCTCACTCTCTCAAAAATAAATAAATAAAAATAAAAATAAAAATGAAAGGAGAATTAAAAGTAAGAGGGAGAAAGACATATGTGAGTGTATATATATATATATATATATATATATATATATATATATATATGAAAGAGATTATTTAAAGTAGGATTTGCCGAGCTCTGAACAACAAAAGAGAGAAGAGGAGGGCAGGATCAGCGGAAAGAGAAAAGAGGTACTGAAGGAATATTGAGACATTTCTTGGCCTCTGCCACCAGGCGGCTAAACCAACCCAGCACAGCTTAGTTGCTATCCAAAAGCTGTGTTTTGTCTTTTCCTGTTTAGTTATCGCGATAGGGTGGGAAAAGCAGTGCAGAACAACTTCAAGTTGGGTGGTTGGGGGCTGAGAGTGCATACTGCGCAGTGCAGTGTTTTTAAGCATGTTAATTCAGTCAGTGACCTTAATTAGGAATACTGTATATTTCACCATGTGGGAACAACCATGTAATAAAAAGCACCCATGATGACAAGGACTATGCTAGGTTACACATTAATATTTTACGACCACTAAATTTTAAGACAATACATTTGATTTTAAAACACCTATTTTCCTGGAATGAAATTCAATGCCAAGTTAGGTCTAATTTTACAGTCCAAATGTGATTTTCATCCAGCAGACCACAAATGTTAAATACTGAGGAACAACATAATAACGAAAAGGCAGCTTTACTGTAACAGCAAATTTCCTGTAGAGATGACCTGATGTTCTAAAGGTCATAAAGGAAAAGACATTCATGGTTAATCATAAATCCATCTAAAGATAGTTCATTTCTAATATCTTTCACTTTAAATGGAAGCATAAACAACTCTCTGGGTGTGGAAGGTTGTAAATTTAATAATGTTCCAATTCCCGACTAGTTCCCATTGATTTTCTCTCAGTTTAATCTTTACTGATGGATTAATGTCATCTTGAGACATCCAAATGACAAACGGGGGCAAAAAATGATATGCACTGAGTTGGACTTCTATTGGAAAGAGAACTAATCAGGGAATCAAGAGACCTGGGTTCTTGTCTTTGCTTAGCCACTACCAGCTATCATCTCTGGGAAAGTTACTTTAGCACTCCAGGCTTCAGGTTCCTCATATATAAAATGACATGATAATCTTTGCCATAATTCACTAAATTGTTGTGACTAGCAGATGAAAAAACAAGTTGTTACTAAGAGATAGTACCCAGATTCCCCTAAATTCAAATCAAACAAGCAAATAAGACTTCTACTGAAGATCAAACTACTTTTAAAAGCTTTTAAAATTAGGTAAAGAAAAATATGCTGCTTTAAGGATCACAAATATCAAGGTGAGCAGGTAGAGAAACTGAAAAATAGTTCTCAGTGTTGTTGAATTTATCCTCAAATTTTGGACCATCGAAATAAGCATCTTTGGAAAAATCGAGTTTGAATAATCCCAAGTGATGCTAGAGTTGCCATAGCAACAAATGGGCCCACTCAGTTGGGGCAACCAATGAGCCATCAACAAGTGTACCTGCTATACCTATGAAAACCACAAGAAAGTTTCTACTACTATGCTTATAACTTCTTTCAAATATACAGTTCAAAATGCTCACAGAATTAACAAAATTCAAGTGATCTTCAGAATAAACCGAATAATAAAAAAACACTAAAAAACAACTTTTTCAAGTGCTGAGATCCTTGAATGAAAGGTAGTGTCTAAATACATTTATCACTGCTCTTTATCCAGGAAGGAATACCAATCAAATGAGTCTATAGACAATTTACTCTGAATGTTTCTTTAGCTGCTATATTAATAAAAGGTAGTATAATACATGGTAAATATGTACTCGACAAAACAAGAGCTTTCGATCTCTCCTGATTATTAGTGGATACTCAAATTCAAACAAGCCAAACCATCCTTCAAACAATTCAGATCACAGAGCTAGACAAATATTAGCTTAGCTTGCTTCCCAGCTGGTACGCCAGACAGAGTTCAATCCAGTTACAGATTCAGGAGAAAAGAAACTGCCCATGTCATTTAATTCACTATCCTATTAAACCCACATACCTGACAGCTCTCCTCCAAGTAAGAGCCACAGTTTAAACATTAGGTCTATTAACTACAATGGTCCAGGTCCACTTCAACATGAGGGGACTAGTGGTGGGGCCACGACTGGGAATCTTAATATAAAAACTTCACAAAGACACTTAATCCTCTGGCAATTACAAAACAAACAGATCTCTAGGCCTCAGGCTACATGATATTTGTAGCCATGTAAGATAAACTAGAGACCAACATGTATTTTTTTTTAATGTTTATTTTTTGAGAAAGAGCAAGCGAGCAAGTGCGCACAAGCGGGGCAAGAGCAGAGAGAGGGAGACACAGACTCCAAAGCAGGCTCCAGGCTCCAAGCTGTCAGCACAGAGCCTGATGTGGGGCTCGAACTCACAAACCATGAGATCATGACCTGAGCCAAAATCAGATGCTTAACCAACTGAGCCACCCAGGTGCCCTGGGACCAACATGTACTAAGTAACCTCAACCAAATGAGTTTCTAATAAACTCACATAATCAAAAACTTTTATCCCAATTTTATTTTTGTATAGTAATATAGGAAGTTATTTGTACAAAGAAAACTCCATCTACAAGTCTACCATCTAACACTTTTTTTTCATTATACAACATTCTCTTTCAGATCCACATCTGAGAACAAACAAAATTTTACTCAGAGATATGACCCAGTTCCCATTTCTCACTTAATGTAGAGAAAGGTTTTCACACTGTGTCCTACAGAGCCCTGTGTTCCCTGGATGCACCCCAGGGGCTACCATGAAGAGCAGTAGCCAAGTGGTAAGGCTTTATTCTCCCTTCCCCCACATTCCTATCCCCGTTCCCAATTCAATCAGATCAGTTCCATTTTTATCTATTTTACATTTTGAGATTCTGCATAACATTTTATTTGAAAATTAAAAAAAAATAGTTCCATTACTACTAAGCATTTAAAAACCAAGAATGCACAGAACTATGAAATTTTCGAGCTAGGAAGAAACTTAAGAGAGCCAATGCTTTTATTTTACAGATGCTAAAAGGAGACCCAAAGAGAAGAAAGACTTGCCCAAGCTCATATAGCAATTAGGAACTGGAATTAGATCCCAGGTTTCATACCCACCTCAAAGACCCTATTCCTAATTCAAGAACTATTCATTCACTCCTTCAATAAATATTTATGAAATGCTACTTTGAGCCAAGCACTGATTTAAGCACTGAGAAATTAAAAGGGACAAAACAATCCTGCTCTCATGGTACTTTTAATTTAGTAGAGGAACACAGATAATAAATATAAGAAATGAGTATACAGTATATTACAAGGCAATGAAGAAGAAGGATGGGGAGACGAGGGGAGAAAGAGCTTGAGGTTACAAGTGGCGAATTTTCTCAGAGACCATTGCCATTAGGTCTTCATGGACTTAATAAAAACATGTGTGTATAACTCTCATTAATTCAGGCTCACTAATTCAGAAGACATAATCCAATGGTAAGTTTGTGTGAAATTTCCCAGAACTCCATCCACTTCTTTTAAAATGACATACAAAACAAATCAGTATAATATACTGATGTATATTATAAACAGGGTGTTAAAGCTTTTTGGTTAAAATGTTAAACAGGAAGATGGCAATGTCAGAAGATCCTGAACTCCCCTTCTCCCATGGACACACTGAATCTACAGCTGTATGTGGAACGATTTCCTCTGAAGAAAACCTAAAACCTGGCAGAGCGATCCCTTCACACTGAGCAAAAGAGAAGGAGCCACATCAAAGCGGGTAGGAAAGGCTGAGACACAATGAATAAACCCCACCCCTGGTGTGGTGACTTACAATCAGGAGGGAACTCAAAACCTGGAGCTTCTCCCAGACAAGCAAAGGGTTCATACTCCACACCAGGCACCCCCACTTTTAAGACTGGCAACTGAGAGACAAGCCCCCCAAATACCTGGCTTTGACAACCAGCAGGGCTGTGGTGAACTAAGGACTCTCTCATAAGGGCCCACACACAGACTGACCTGTCCCAGGGCCCAGAAGGAGCACTGTGAAAAGTGCCCAGACTTTATGTGAATGCCACTCATTCCCTAATCTTTGAGTGCTGGACTGAGGGACAGGGGCCTGCTGGGACACTCTCCAGGAACAAAGGCTGGCAGGCACCATTTTCCTGCCCTCTCTCTGCCTTGCTAAAGCTGCCAAGTGCCATCTGGTTTTCTTCCTCCTTTTTTTCCCTTTCCTGCAGGTGCCATCTTTATGCTCCAGCTGGCAGGCGCCATCTTCCATGCTCTCCCTCTGCCTTGCTAAAGCCAGCAGACACCATCTTTTTTTTCTCCTTTGTATTTCCCTTTTTTCTTCTTTTTCTCTTTTCTTTTTCTTTTCTTTTCTCAGCAAGTGCCATCTTTGCGCTCCCCTTCTGCCTCCCTCCAGCCAGTAGGCATGATCTTCCCACTCTCCCTCTGACACACTCCAGAGCACCAGTATCTCCCAGAGGGAAGCTTCTACACACATCTGGTACCCTGCTTTTTATGCCTGGTGACCCAGTTTTTACAGCTATCACCTGGGGAATACCCCTCGATCACCTGGCTCTGAAGACTAGGAGGTTTGCATTCCTGGGTCCTACAGGACTGTACCAATCAGAGAGACAGTTCTTGGCAGGCTATTACTCCCAGGGCACTGCACAGATAAAGACCAAAAGAGCCCTACCCCAGCCTTTCTGAGAAAGCGGCCTATTTGCTTGTCCAGGAGCTTTGGCCTGAAGGCCAGGCCTCTGGTATGGCACACTTATAGGGGCTTACAGAGGGCCTCTCAGGGAATAGAGCCTGGTGTTCAATCTTTGTGCTCTCCCTCTGCATCCCTAGAGCTCACCAGTATCTTACAGAAAGGAACTTGCTCCTGTCTCTGGTGCCCTGATTTTTGGGGCTGCTGTCAGGAGACACCTCTACATTGCCTGGCTCTGGTAGTGAGTGGGGCTTTGGCTCCTGGGTCCCACGGGACTGTAACCAATGGAGAAACAGTTCTTAAACAGCTACTAACCCAGAACACAGCAAGAAGCAACAGACCCAGAAGCTCTATCTTTCTGGAAGGAGGCCTATTAGCTTATCATCGTAACTATAGCCTGAGGGGCAGGTTTCTAATGAAACATACATCTAAATACTGACTGTAGATCTTTCCTGAGACCTCAAAGGACAGGCACTATCTTTGTGCTCTCCCTCTGCCATGCTCCAGAGCACCAGAATCTCTTGGAGGGAAGATCTTATATATGTCTGGTACCTCAGTTTTTACATCTCATGCCCTACTCTTTATGGCTACTGCCCCGGGGATACCCCTTGATGGTCCTGCTCTGGTGACTAGGAGTATTTGTGTCCCTGAGTTCCATGGGGCTGTAACAATCAGAGAGATGGTTTTTGGCAGGCTACCATCCCAGGGCACTAAACCCCTCAACCTTACGGGTAGGCTTTGGGCTTGGCACACATAGAGAGGCCATGGAGGTGGAGTCAGGGAACATAGGCCAGAGGATGCCATCTTTGTGCTCTCCTTCTGCCTCACTACAGCTTACCAGCATCTCCCAGAAAAGATCTTGTACGTTTGTCTGGAGCCCTGATTTTGTGCTGCCCAGGGGATGCCTCCAGACTGCTTGACCCTTGGGGCCAGCAGAATTTACACCTGCAGTCCCAAAGCACTGTACATATTTGCATTATTTAAAAGCTGTTGCCTGAGTGTCTGACTTCTAATAAGCTTAAAACTAGGAGCTGACTAAAATCCTCCCCTTTGGGACACCAACTGGTCTTGGCGCACCCTCAACTACTGGAAGCTATTAAAAATAAAATAGACTGCCTGGACAATCACAAAGGTTTCAGAGACAACCAAGAGCGAGGGCAGGGTTGAACAATGAAATTCATTTCCTACATAAGGCCAACCCTTTAAGACTGGAAGAAGTAGCTGTTTCATCTAATGCATAAAAACCAATATAGAAGGTCAAGCAAAATGAGGAAACAAAAGAATAGGTTCCAAATGAAAAAATAAGATAAAACACCAGGAAAAAAAAACCTTAACAAAACAGAAATAAGTAACTTACCTAATAAGGCATTCAATACAATGGTCATAAAGATGCTCACTGAACTTGGGAGAAGAATGGATAAACAGTGAGAACTTTAACAAAAAGAAAAAAATGTAAGAAAGTTCCAAACAGAAGTCACAGAAACTGAAAAATCAGTAACTGGACTGAAAAATACACTAGAGAGGTTCAATAACAGACTATATGAAAGAGAGGAAAGGATAAGTGAACTTGAAGACCAGGCAGAGACACCGAATTAGAGCAGCAAAAAGAAAAAAGAATGAAAAAAGGTACAGATAGTTTAAGCGGCTTATGGAACTAAGATTGGCATTATAGGAGTCCCAGAAAGAGAAGAAAGAAAAAGGCAGAAAACTTACTTGAAGAATAATGGCTGAAGGCTTACCTATCTGGGAAAAGAAATAGACATCCAGATCCAAGAAGCCTAGAGAGTTTCAAAAAAGATAAACCCAAAGAGACCCACACCAAGATATTATGATTAAAATGTTGAAAGGTAAAGACAAGGATAGTATCTTAAAATCAGCCAAAGGATAACAACTTGTTATGTATGTATGAGGGAGCCCTCAGAAGACTATTAGCAGATTTTCTAGAGAAACTTTCCAAACCAGAAGAAAGTGACACAATATAGTCGAAGTGCTGAAAGAAAAAACCAAGAATACTCTACCCAACAAAATTATTCAGAATTGAAGAAGATAAAGAGTTTTCTAGACAAGCAAAAGCTAAAGAAGTTCTTCACCACTAAACCAGCCTTATAAGAAATGCTAAAAGGACATCTTTAAACTAAAAAGAAAGGGTGCTAATTAGTAAGAAGGAAACATATAAAGCTTTAAGAAAACAATAAAGCTATACGAAAGCTAACAAACAAAACTAATAAAAATAACTAACTACAATAATTAGGTAGATATACACAAGACAACAAGATGTAAAACGTGTCATCAAAAACATGAAACATGGGCACAGGGGAGAGTAAAAATGTAGAGCTTTAAAATGCATTCAAACTTCAGTTATCAACTTAAAATAGACTTTTTTATAAATACAGTAAAACCTTGAATTGCAAGTAACTTGCTTTGCAAGTGTTCCACAAGACTAGCAAACATTTCTAATAAATTTTAATTTGATCAATGACTGATGTCTTGCAATACGAGTAGTACATGACACCGAATGTCACATGATCACAACTGAGCCAATGGCTCGCTCTCTCTCGCTCTCTCGCTCTCTCTCTCTCTTTTGCTGTAGGATTGTGGGTGATCATCTCCCATGCTTGGATGCTCAGTCTAAGGCCAAGGTGTCTGGCAGAAATCAGTGATTTTTCAGAATGTTGGGGGGCGATCACAACTGGCACTAGTGTATTTTTTGTTACTTCAAAGCACCTATGGACAGTCCTTTGCTTTTCCATACACGAGTAAGCTTCATGAAGTATTGTTTCATTCTAGGTCAGGCTGCCTGCAGATATAAACCCTTTCCTCCACACCCTTGCTGCCAGTTACATTAATACAGTATATGACAAGAGTTTATTAACATTGTACTGTAGTCATATCCGTGCAAGTGTATACAATGGCCCCCCATGCAGGAAAAGGTTGAAAAGAAAGGTGGTAAGAAGAAGATGATTACAGTGGAAGTTAAGAAGAAAATCATCGAGAAGTATGAACGAGATATGGAAGTGGTCGAAACTGCAAGACTTTATAAGTCTACATCTGCATCTTGTCTGCAAAGGGGAGGAGAAAAGGGGGTTGGAATCCCTCACTTCAAATGAGATCAAGGAGATGTGTAAAATGTGGGAAACAGTGCAAAATTTTGTAGAAAAGCACCATCCAAATAAGGCTGTAGCAGTGCAAATGATGAATCTGTGCAATGACAATACAATGTCACATTTATGTGAAATCCTCAAAATGAGGCAAAATCAAGTGTCATTGGATAGGTTCCTTGTAAAGTTGTACAAAAAGAAAAAGATTCCATTGAATCAATAGAGAGCAGTGATTCCATTGGTGATAGTGAAAGTCATCCTACATAATAACCCTCCTCTCTCTGGTCTCCCTCATACCAGCCACTAAGGTGGCAATATATATGAATATATTGTGGAATGAATTATCTGAGTTTCCATTATTTCTTACGAAGAAATTCGTTTTGATATACAAGTGCTTTGGATTACAAGCATGTTTCCAGAATAAATTACGCTTGCACCAAGGTTTTACTGTGTAAGTTGTTATATGTAAGCCTCATGGTAACCACCAAGCAAATATGTATAATAGATACACAAAAGATAATGAGAAAGGAATCTCAGCATCCTGGTTAAAAAAAAAAAAGTCATCAAACAACAGAGAAATGGAGTAAAAGAAGAAAGGATATGAGGAACTACAAAAGAGCCAAAACATAATTAACAAAATGGCAATAAGTACATACTTATCAATAATTAAATGTAAATGGACTAAATTCTCCAATCAAAAGACACAGAGTTGCTGAACAGATTTAAAAACTATATGCTGCCTACAAGAGACTCACTTCAGCTATAAGAACATACACAGACTTAAAGTGAGGCATGGAAAAAGATATTCCATGCAAATGAAAACCAAAAGAAATCTGGGGTAGCTATACTTATATCAGACAATATAGACTGTAAAACAAAGGCTACAATATGACACAAAGAAGGGTATTACATATTGATAAAGGGATCAATCTAACAAAAAGATATAACATTTTAAATATTTATGGACCCAACATGGAAGCACCTAAATATATAAAACAAATGTTAACAAACCTAAAGGGAAAAAAGGAAATAAACTAATAGTACAAGACTTTAATACCCTATCTACATCAATGGATATATCACGCAGACATAAAACCAATAAAGAAACATCAACATGTTTGACGAGATGGACTTAAGAGATATAAACAGAACATGTCATCCAAAAGCAACAAAATACACATTATTTTCAAGTGCACATGGAACATTCTCCAAAACGTCATATTTTAGGTCACAAGGCAATTCTTAGCAAATTTAAGAATACTGAAAACACATCAAGCATCTCTTCCAATCAAAATGGTATGAAACTAGAAATCAATTACAAGAAGAAAACTGGAAAATTCACAAATATGTGAACACTAAACAACATGCTCCTAAAGGTCAATAAAGAAACCAAAAGAAAAATCAAAAACACCTTGAGACAAATGAAAATACAACACTCCAAAACTTATGAGATGCAGCAAAATCAGTTCTAAGAGGGAAGTTCATATTGATAAATGCTTACCTAAAGAAGCAACAGAAATCTCAAACAATCTAACTTTACACCACAAGGAACTAGAAAAAGAACAAATGAAGCCCAAAGTTAGTATAAGGAAGGAAATAACAAAGATCAGAGCAGAAATAAATGAAATAGAGGCCAAAAAGACAGTAGAAAAGATCAATGAAACCAAAAGCTGGTTCTTTGGAAATATAAACAAAAATTGGTAAAACAAGCTAGACTCACTAAGAAAACAAGAGCTCAAATAAATAAAATCAGAAATGAAAGAGGAAATGGTACAACTGATATCAAAGAAATAGAAAAGCCCATAAAAGACTACTAGGAACAATTACACACCAACAAATTGGACAATCTAGAAGAAATGGATAAGTTCCTAGAAACACACAACACTTCTAAGACTGAATCATGAAGAAAAATAAAATCTAAACTGATAAATTACTAGTAAGGATATCAAATCATAATTTTAAAACTTCCTACAAACAAAAGTACAGGACCAGACAGTTTCACTAGCAAATTCTACCAAACATTCAAAGAATTAATACCAACCCTTCTTAAACTCTTCCAAAAAAATAGAAGAGGAAGGAATACTTCCAAACTCATTTTACAAGGCCAGCATTACTCTGATATAAAAACCAGACAAGGATACCACAAAAAAAGAAAATTCAGGCCAATAACCTGATGAACATAGATGCAAAACTCCTCAACAAAATATTAACAAACCGAATTCAACAATATATTAAAAAAACCATACAGCATGATCAAGTAGGATTTATTCCAGGGATGTAAAGATGGTTCAACATCTAAAAATCAATTGACATGATATGCTACATTAACAAAATGAAGGATAAAAATCATATAATCATCTCAACAGATGCAAAGAAAAGCTTCTGACAAAATTCAACATCCATTTATGATTAAACTTTCAAGAAGTGGGTATAGAGGGAATATACCTCAACATCATAAAAGCCATATATGACAAGCCCACAACCAAAATCATATGCAATGAAAAACTAAAAGCTTTTCCTATAAGATCAGGAACAAGACAAGGATGCCCATTTTCACTAGCTTTTTCAACATAATCTTAGAAGTCCTAGGTAGAGCAATTAGGCAAGGAAAAGAAATAAAAGGGATCCAAATTGGAAAAGAAGACATAAAACTGTAACTATTTGCGGATGTCATGATACTATTTATAGAAAACCCTAAAGACTCCACCAAAAAAACTGTCAGAACCAAAATAAATGGACAATGTAAAGTTGCAGGATAAAAAATCAATGTACAATGAAATCTGTTGCATTTCTACATACTAATAATGAAGTAGCAGAAAGAGAAATTAAGAAAACACTTCCATTTACAGCTGCATCAAAAAGAGTAAAATACCTAGGAATAGTTTTAGGAAAGGAGGTAAAAGACCTGCACACTAAAAACTATAAAACAGTGATGAAAGAAGTTGAAGATACAAATAAATGGAAAGATATTCTATGCTATTGGATTGGAAATGTTAATATTGTTCAAATGTCCACGTTACCTAAAGCAATCTACAGATTCAATGCAATTCCTAACAAAATTCCAAAAACATTTTTCACAGAAATAGAATACACAATTCTAAAATTTGCACGGAACCACAAAAGACCCCAAACAGCCAAAGCAATCTTAAGAAAGAACAAGACTGGAGGTATCACATTCCCTGATTTCAAACTATATTACAAAGCTATAGTAATTAAAACCGTATGGCACTGCCATAAAAACAGACACATAGATCAATGGGACATGATAGAGACCCTAGAAACAAACCTATGCATATATGGTTTTTCTAACAAAGGAACCAAGAATATATAATGAGGAAAGGACAGTCTCTTCAATAAATGGTGTTGGAAAAGTGCAGAGCCACATTAAAAGAATGAAACTGGACCACTATCTTACAATATACACAAAAATTAACTCAAAATGGATTAAAGACTTGCATATAAGACCTGAAACCATAAAACTCCTAGAAGAAAACAGAAGTAATAAGCTCCTTGATATCAATCTTGCGGATGGTTTTTTGGATTTGACTCCAAAAACAAAGGCAACAAAAGCAAAAATTAAAAAGTGGAATGACAACAAACTGAAAAGCTTCTGCACAGCAAAGAAAGCCATTAACAAAATAAAGCCATCCTACCAAATGGGAGAATATTTGCAAACTGTGTATCGATAAGGGGTTAATATCCAAAATATATTTTAAAAATCATATAACTTAATAACAAAACAAACAATCCATTTTAAAAGCTGGCAGAGGATCTAAATAGACATCATTCTAAAGAAGGCATACAGGGGCACCTAGGTGGCTTAGCTGGTTGAGTATCTGACTTCGGCTCAGGTCACGATCTCACGGCTCATGAGTTTGAGTCCTGTGTCAGGCTCTGTGCTGACAGCTCAGAGCCTGGAGCCTGCTTTGGATTCTGTGTCCTTCTCTCTCTCTCTGCCCCTCCCTCACTCATGCTCTGTCTCTCTGTCTCTCTCAAATATAAATAAATATTTAAAAAAATTAAAGAAGGCATACAAATGGCCAACCAGTACATGAAAAGATGCTCAACATCACTAATCATAAGTGCATATCAAAACCACCTTGAGGTATCACCTCACACCAGTCAGAATGGCTATTATCAAAAAGACAAGAAATAACAAGTATTGGTGAGAATGTGGAGAAAGGGGAGCCCTTGTGCACTGTTGGTAGGAATGTAAATTGGCACAGCCACTATGGAAAACAGTATGGCAGTTCCTCAAAAAATTAAAAACAGAACTACCCTATGATCCAGCAATTCCACTTCTGGGTATCTATCTGAAGTAAATAAAATAAAACTAATAACTCGAAAAGGTAAATGCATCCCTACATTCACTGCACATTATTTACAATGGCCAAGATATAGAAACAACCTAAGTGCCCACCAAAGGGTGAATGGATAAAAAAGATGTAGTGTGTGTGTGTGTGTGTGTGTACACACACACACACACACACACACACACACACACAATGGAATATTATTCATCCATGAAAAAGAAAGAAATCTTGACATTTGTGACAATGTAGATAGAATTTGAGGGCACTATGCTCAGGGAAATATGTCAGAGAAAGGCAAATACCATATGATCTCACTTATACATGGACTCTAAAAAGCAAAACAGGAGTGCCTGAGTGGCTCAGTAGGTTAAGCTCCAACTTCGGCTAAGATCATGATCTCACAGTTCGCAGGTTCAAGCACCATGTCGGGTTCTGTGCTGACAGCTCGGAGCCTGGGGCCTGCTTTGAATTCTGTGTCTCCCTCTCTCTCTGCCCCTCCCCAGCTTGTGCTCTGTCTCTCACTCTCTCAAAAATAAGTAAACATCAAAAAAATTTTCTTAATAAACAATTAAAAAATAAATAAAAAGCAAAACAAACAAAACAAAAACCAAGCTCACAGATATGGAGACCAGATTAGTGGTTACCAGATGCAGGGGGCGGGAGTGGGGAAAACTGGTGAAGGGAGTCAAAGGGTAGAAACTTCTAGTTATAAAATAAACAACACCATGATGTGATATACAGCGTAGTGACTCTAGTTAATAACACTGTATTGTATATTTCAAAGGTGCAAAGAGAGTAAATCTTAAAGTTTCTCATCACAAGAAAAAAATTCTGTAACTATGTACAATGACAATGTTAACTAGACTTACTGTGGTGATCATTTTACAATATATAAAAACATCAAATCACTATGCTGTACACGTGAAAATAATGTACATCAATTATACCTCAAGTTTTAAAAAAGTGTGAAACAGTACATTAGAAGCACACAATGGCAACATATTAACTGTTGTACTTGGCTCTAGAAGTCCACGAATGTGGCAAAAAAAAAAAAGAGATAGGAGTCTGGGGACCTGGCTGCACGCTTATTCTGCAGTGTGACACTGGAGATAATTAAGTTCTCTGAGCCTCAGTTTCCTTATCTGTAAAATAAGGGGCCAGGGTAAATATTCTTTGAAGTCCCATGCCATCATTCAAATATCATACCCTCTAATGTGCCAAAAGCATTATATAATGTCCTAGTAGTCATATCAGCATTATTATTTGAATCCAAAGTAACCTTAATAATATTACATTTACAGAGTTCTTCAGTTTTCAATGTGTTTTCATGTGCATTATTCTCATGTGACAAGTAACAAAGCAGAATTTTTTCCATATTCTAATAAAGAAGGCTGGCCCCTTAGTCAGTGCAAGGTAATAGGAAGCCTCCTGACCTCCAGGGCCTATATTCTGGTCCTGATGTGGCTCTGGCCAAGGAAACCAGCAAGACCCATCACAAGACAGACCCACAGATTTAGGAGTGCCATTCAACAGGGTTGAGGATAAGAAGAGCGATTTACTTATTTATTTTTATGAACTTTTTAAAAAAAGTTTATTTATTTAATTTGAGAGAGAGAGCACAAGCAGGGGAGGGGCAGGGAGAGAGAGGGAGAGGGAGAATTCCAAGGCTCTGTGAGGTCAGCATGGAGCCCAATGTGGGGCTCGAACTCATGAACAGCAAGATCACGACCCAAGCCAAAGTCAGACATGTAACCAACTGAGCCACCAGGCACCCAGACAAAAGCATTTTAAAATCCGTTCCTCATTTGAGGGGTACAGGCAATTGTCAAGTGAGATGCTTCAGACACTCAGGCATCTGTCACTCTACCAGTGTTCAGCATCAGGATTAAGGACTAAAATGCAAACTTTAATAATTCTTGCCATACTATGTGTCAAGAGACCTTAAGTCTATATCCCTTGAACCAGGAATCTCATTTCTAGAAAAGCCTCCTGAGAAAATAATCAGAGATGTGATAAAAAAATTCAGGTACAGGCATTCCTGGTTTTCTTGTGCTTCTCTTTATCGTACTTTGCAGATACTATATTTTTTACAAATTGGAGATTTGAGGCAATACTGCTTTCAGCAAATCTATCAACACCACTCTTCCAACAACATTTGCTCACTTTGTGTCTTTGTGTCACATTTTGGTAATTCTGACAATATTTCTTTTTTTTTTAATATGAAATTTATTGTCAAATTGGTTTTCATACAACACCCAGTGCTCATCACAACAGGTACCCTCCTCAATGCCCATCACCCACTTTCGCCTCCCTCCCACCCCCCATCAACCCTCAGTTTATTCTCAGTTTTTAAGAGTCTCTTATGTTTTGGCTCCCTCCCTCTCTAACTTTTTTTTTCCTTCCCCTCCCCCATGGTCTTCTGTTAAGTTTCTCAGGATCCATGTAAGAGTGAAAACATATGGTATCTGTCTTTCTCTGTATGACTTATTTCACTTAGCATAACACTCTCCAGTTCCATCCACGTTGCTACAAAAGGCCATATTTCATTCTTTCTCATTGCCACGTAGTATTCCATTGTGTATATAAACCACAATTTCTTTATGCATTCATCAGTTGATGGACATTTAGGCTCTTTCCACAATTTGGCTATTGTTGAAAGTGCTGCTATAAACATTGGGGTACAAGTGCCCCTATGCATCAGTACTCCTGTATCCCTTGGGCAAATTCCTATCAGTGCTATTGCTGGGTCATAGGGTAGATCTATTTTTAATTTTTTGAGGAAGCTCCACACTGTTTTCCAGAGCGGCTGCACCAGTTTGCATTCCCACCAACAGTGCAAGAGGGTTCCCATTTCTCCACATCCTCGCCAGCATCTATAGTCTCCTCATTTGTTGACTTTAGCCACTCTGACTGGCATGAGGTGATATCTCAGTGTGGTTTTGATTTGCATTTCCCTGCTGAGGAATGATGTTGGGCATCTTTTCATGTGCCTGTTGGCCATCTGGATGTCTTCCTTAGAGAAGTGTCTATTCATGTCTTCTGCCCATTTTTCACTGGATTATTTGATTTTTGGGTGTGGAGTTTGGTGAGTTCTTATGGATTTTGGATACTAGCCCTTTGTCTGATATGTCATTTGCAAATATCTTTTCCCATTCCGTTGGTTGCCTTTTAGTTTTGTTGATTGTTTCCTTTGCAGTGCGGAAGCTTTTTGTCTTCATGAGGTCCCAATAGTTCATTTTTGCTTTTAATTCCCTTGCCTTTGGAGATGTGTCAAGTAAGAAATTGCTGTGGCTGAGGTCAGAGAGGTTTTTTCCTCCTTTCTCCTCTAGGGTTTTGATGGTTTCTTGTCTCACATTCAGGTCCTTCATCCATTTTGAGTTCAATTTTGTGAATGGTGTAAGAAAGTGGTCTAGTTTCATTCTTCTGCATGTTGCTGTCCAGTTCTCCCAGCACCATTTGTTAAAGAGACTGTCTTTTTTCCATTGGATATTCTTTCCTGCTTTGTCAAAGATTAGTTGGCCATACTTTTGTAGGTCTAGTTCTGGGGTTTCTATTCTATTCCATTGGTCTATGTGTCTGTTTTTGTGCCAATACCATGCTGTCTTGATGATTACAGCTTTGTAGTAAAGGCTAAAGTCTGGGATTGTGATGTCTCCCACTTTGGTATTCTTCTTCAATATTACTTTGGCTATTTGGGGTCTTTTGTGGTTCCATACAAATTTTAGGATTGCTTGTTTTAGTTTTGAGAAGAATGCTGGTGCAATTTTTATTGGGATTGCACTGAATGTGTAGATTGCTTTGGGTAGTACTGACATTGTAACAATATTTATTCTTCCAATCCATGAGCACAGTATGTTTTTCCATTTCTTTGTATCTTCTTCAATTTCCTTCATAAGTTTTCAGCATACAGATCTTTTACATCTTTGGTTAGATTTATTCCTAGGTATTTTATGATTCTTGGTGCAACTGTGAATGGGATCAGTTTCTATATTTGTCTTTCTGTTACTTAATTATTAGTGTATAACAATGCAACTGATTCCTGTACATTAATTCTGTATCCTGTGACTTTGCTGAATTCATGTATACGTTCTAGCAGACTTTTGGTGAGGTCTATTGGGTTTTCCATGCATAATATTATGTCATCCGCAAAAAGTGAAAGCTTGACTTCATCTTTGCCAATTTTGATGCCTTTGATTTCCTTTTGTTGTCTGATTGCTGATGCTAGAATTTCCAACACTATGTTAAACATTAGCAGTGAGAGTGGACATCCCTGTCATGTTCCTGATCTCAGGGGGAAAGTTCTCAGTTTTTCCCTATTGAGAATGATATTAGCTGGGGCTTTTCATAAACGGCTTTTATGATGTTTAAGTATGTTCCTTCTATCCCAACTCTCTTGAGGGTTTTTATTAAGAAAGGATGCTGAATTTTGTCAAATGTTTTTTTCTGCATTGATTGCCAGGATCATATGGTTCTTGTCTTTTCTTTTATTAATGTGATGTATCACAATGATTGATTTGTGAATGTTGAACCAGCCCTGCAGCCCAGGAATGAATCCCACTTGATCATGGTGAATAATTCTTTTTATATGCTGTTGAATTCGATTTGCTAGTATCTTGTTGAGAATTTTTGCATCCATATTCATCAGGGATATTGGCTTGTAGTTCTCTTTTTTTGCTGGGTCTCTGTCTGGGAATCAAAGTAATGCTGGCTTCATAGACGGAGTCTGGAAGTTTTCCTTCCCTTTCTACTTTTTGGAACAGCTTAAGAAGGATAGGTATTATCTCTGCTTTAAACGTCTGGTAGAATTCCCCAGGGAAGCCATCTGGTCCTGGACTCTTATTTGTTGGGAGATTTTTGATAACTGATTCAATTTCTTCACTGGTTATGGGCCTGTTCAAGTTTTCTATTTCTTCCTGTTTGAGTTTTGGAAGTGGGTGGGTGCTTAGGAACTTGTCCATTTCTTCCAGGTTGTCCAGTTTGTTGGCATATAATTTTTCATAGTATTCCCTGATAATTGCTTGTATTTCTGAAGGATTGGTGGTAATAATTCCACTTTCATTCATGATTTTATCTATTTGGGTCATCTCCCTTTTCTTTTTGAGCAGCATGGCTAGAGGTTTATCAATTTTGTTTATTTTTTCAAAAAAACCAACTCTTGGTTTCATTGATCTGCTCTACACTTTTTTTAGATTCTATATTGTTTATTTCTGCTCTGATCTTTATTATTTCTCTTCTTCTGCTGGGTTTGGGGTATCTTTGCTGTTCTGCTTCTATTTCCTTTAGGTGTGGTGTTAGATTTTGTATTTGGGATCTTTCTTGTTTGTTGAGACAGGCCTGGATTGCAATGTGTTTTCCTCTCAGGACTGCCTTCGCTGCCTCCCAAAGCGTTTGGATTGTTGTATTTTCATTTTCGTTTGTTTCCATATATTTTCTAATTTCTTCTCTAATTGCCTGGTGGACCCATTCATTCTTTAGTAGGGTGTTCTTTAACCTCCATGCTTTTGGAGGTTTTCCAGACTTTTTCCTGTGGTTGATTTCAAGTTTCATAGCATTGTGGTCTGAAAGTGTGCATAGTATGATCTCAATTCTTTTATACTTATGAAGGGCTGTCTTGTGACCCAGTATGTAATCTATCTTGGAGAATGTTCCATGTGCACTCAAGAAGAAAGTATATTCTGTTGCTTTGGGATGCAGAGTTCTAAATATATCTGTCAAGTCCATCTCATCCAATGTATGATTCAGGGTCCTTGCTTCTTTATTGATTCTTTGTCTAGATGATCTATCCATTTCTGTAAGTGGGGTGTTAAAGTCCCCTGCAATTACCACACTTTTATCAATAAGGTTGCTTATGTTTCTGATTGTTTTATATATTTGGGGGCTCCCATATTTGGTGCATAGACATTTATTATTGTTAGCTCTTCCTAGCTGATAGACCCTGTAATTATTATATAATGACCTTCTTCATCTCTTGTTACAGCCTTTAAAGTCTAGTTTGTCTCATGTAAGTATGGCTACTCCAGCTTTCTTTTGACTTCCAGTAGCATGATAGACAGTTCTCCATCCCGTCACTTTCAATCTGAAGGTGTCCTCAGGTCTAAAATGAGTCTCTTGTAGACAGCAAATAGATGGGTCTTGTTTTTTTTATCCATTCTGATACCCTATGTCTTTTGGTTGGAGCATTTATTTAGTCCATTTACATTCAGTGTTACTATGGAAAGATATGTGTTTAGAGTCATTGTGATGTCTACAGGTTTCATGCTTGTAGTGATGTCTCTGGTACTTTGTGGTCCTTGTAACATTTCACTCACAGAGTCCTCCTTAGGATCTCTTGTAGGGCTGGTTTAGTGGTGATGAATCCCTTCAGTTTTTGTTTGTTTGGGAAAACCTTTATCTCTCCTTCTATTCTGAATGACACACTTGCTGGATAAAGGATTCTCAGCTGCATATTTTTTTTCTGTTCATCACATTGAAGATTTCCTGCCATTCTTTTCTGGCCTGCCAAGTTTCAGTAGATAGGTCTGCTACTACCCTTATGTGTCTACCTTTGTATGTTAAGGCCCATTTATCCATGGCTGCTTTCAGAATTCTCTCTTTATCCTTGTATTTTGCCAGTTGCACTATGATATGTCATGCAGAAGATCAATTCAAGTTACGTCTGAAGGAAGTACTCTGTGCCTCTTGGATTTCAATGCCTCTTTCCTTCCCCAGATCAGGGAAGTTCTCAGCTATGATTTGTTCAAGTACATCTTCAGCCCCTTTCTCTCTCTCCTCTTCTTCTGGAATTCCTATGATAAGGATACTGTTCCGTTTGATTGCATCACTTAGTTCTCTAATTCTCCCCTCATACTCCTGGATTTTTTTTAATCTCTTTTTCTCAGCTTCCTCTTTTTCCATAATTTTATCTTCTAATTCACCTATTCTCCCCTCTGCCTCTTCAATCCGTGCTATGGCCGCCTCCATTTTATTTTGCACCTCACTTACAGCATTTTTTAAAATTCCTCTTGACTATTTTTTAGTCCCTTGACCTCTATAGCAATAGATTCGTTGCTGTCCTCTATGCTTTTTACAAGCCCAGTGATTAATTTTATGACTATTATTCTAAATTCTTGTTCCGTTATATTGCTTAAATCGGTTTTGATCAATTAATTAGCTGTCGCTACTTCCTGGAGTTTCTTTTGCAGAGAATTCTTCCGGTTCGTCATTTTGGGTAGTATCTGCGGTAGCTCCAAACTGCAGGGAACTTCCCCTGTGCTGTCCAGAGAAACTTGTGTTGGTGGGCAGAGCCACAGTCAGACCCGATGTCTGCTCCCAGCCCACCGCTGGGGCCACAGTCAGACTGGTGTGTACCTTATCTTCCCCTCTCCCAGGGGCAGGACTCACTGTGGAGTGGTGTGGCCCCTGTCTGGGCTGCTTGCACACTGCCAGGCTTGTGGTGCTGCTTCGATGGGATCTGGCCAAAGGCATATTAGCCGGGGTGGATCCGCAAGATGCACAGGGGTGGGAGGGACAGGCTTAGCTTGCTTTGCAGTCGGTGGTCCCCTGTGGGAGGGGCCCTGCAGCACTGGGAGGGAGGTAGGCCCGTCAGAGTGATGGATCCACAGAAGCACAGCATTGGGCGTTTGCACGGTGCAAGCAAGTTCAGTGACAGGAACTGGTTCCCTTTGGAATTTCAGCTGGGGGATAGGAGAGGGAGATGGCATTTGCCAGCGCCTTTGTTCCCCCACCGAGTTCTGTCCTTCCGGGGCTCAACAACTCTCCCTCCCGGCATCCTCTCACCCTCCCTGCTCTCTGAGGGCAGAGCTGTTGACTTTGAACATTCCAGATGTTACGTCCCGCTGGCTGTCAGAACTCACGGGAGTGCGGCCCCTCCGCTTTTGCAAGCCAGACTTCAGGGGCTCTGCCTTGCCTGGCGGGCTGCCCCTCCACCACCCCGGCTCCCTCCCACCAGTCCGTGTTCCATGCACCGCCTCTCCACCCTTCCTACCCTCTTCTGTGGACCTCTTGTCTATGCTTGGCCCCAGAGAGTCTGTTCTGCTAGTCTTCTGGCAGTTTTCTGGGTTATTTAGGCAGATGTGGGTGGAATCCAAGCAATCAGAAGGACAAGGAGAGCCCAGTGTCCTCCTAGGGCACCATCTTCTCCTAACTCTACTCAATTCTTGCAGTATTTCAAACTTTTTCACTATTATTACATTTGTTATGATGATCTACAATTAGTCATCTTTGATGTTACTAATTGTAATTGTTTGGGGATACTTCAAACTGCACCTATATAAGAAAGTGAATTTAATAAATATGTTTGTTCTGATTGTTCCATGGACCGGCCATTCTCCCATCTCTCTTCCTTTCCCTGGGCCCTCCCTATTCCCTGAGACACAAAAATACTGAAATTAGGCCACTGAATGCCCTAAAATGGCCTCTAAGTGCTCAAGTGAAAGGAAGAGCCACTTTAATTTTTTTTAATGTTTATTTTTGAGAGAGAGAGAGAGAGACAGAGTGTGAGCAGGGAAGGGCAGAGAGAGAGAGAGAGAGAGAGAGAGAGAGACATAGGATCTGAAGCAGGCTCCAGGCTCAGACATGTCAGCACAGAGCCCGACACGGGACTCGAACTCACAAACCACAAGATCATGACCTGAGCAGAAGTCAGCCACTCAAACCAACTGAGCCACTCAGGTGCCCCAGGAAGAGTCACTTTGAATCAGAAGCTAGAAATGGTTAAGCTTAGCAAGGAAGGAATGTCAAAAGCTGAGACAGGCTGAAAGTGAAGACACCTGTGCCAGTTAACCAAGTTGTAAATGCAAAGGAAAAGTTCTTGAAGGAAATTCAGAGTGCTACTCCAGTGAACACATAAATGATAAGAAAGGGTAACAGCCTTATTGCTGAGAAAGTCTGAGTGGTCTGGATAGAAGACTAAAACAGCTAGAACCTTCCTTTAAGCCAAAGCCTAATCCAGAGCAATGTCCTAACTCTTCAATTCTATGAAGGCTGAGAAAAGCAAAGAAGTTGCAGAAGTTTGCAGCCAGCAGAAGCTGGTTCATGAAGTTTAAGGAAAGAAGATGTCTCCATAACATAAAAGTGCAAGGTGAAGCAGCAACGGCTGATGTAGAAGCTGTAACAAGTTATTCAGAAGATCTAGCTAGGATAACTAATTAAGATGGCTGCACCAAAGAACATATTTTCACTGTAGGCGTAACAACCTTCTGTTGGAAGAAGGTGTCATCTAGGACTTTCACAACTAGAAAGAAGTCAATGCCTGGCTTCAGAACTTTAAAGGACAGGGGCACCTAGGTGGCTCAGTCAGTTAAGTGTCCAGCTCTTGATTTCAGTTCAGGTCATGATCTCATGGTTTGACAGCACAGAGCCTGCTTGGGATCTCTCTCCCCTTTCTCTCTCTCTCTCAAAATAAATAAATAAACATTTCTTTAAAAAAAAAAAAAGGTTTAAAGGACAGACTGACGCTCTTGTTAGAAGCAATGCAGCTGGTGACTTCAGTTGAACTTAATTCTCACTTACCATCCCCAAAATCCTAGGGCCTTTAAGAATTACACTAAATCTGGGGCACCTGGGTGGCTCAGGCTTTTGAGTGCCCAGCTCTTGATTTTGGCTCAGGTCATGATCTTACAGTTCACAGAGGCCCTGCGTGAGGGCTCCACACCAACGGTGCAGAAGCCGGCTTGTGATTCTCTTTCCCTCTCTTTTTGCCCCTCCCCCACTCATGTGCACGTGTGCATGCACACACCCTCTCTAAATAAATACATAAATACATAAACAAACAAACAGAATTATTGTAAACCTACTCTGTCTGCACTCTGTAAATAGAACAAAACCTGAATGACAGAACATCTGTTTACAACATGGTTTACTAAATATTTCTAGCCCACTGTTGAGATCTGCTCAGAAAAAAAAAAAAAAAAAGCTTCCCTTCAAAACATGACTGCTCATTGACAGTGCACCTGGTCACCCAAGAGCTCAGATGGAGATGTACAACAAGATGAATGCTGTTTTCATGCCTGCAAATACAACATCCATTCTGCAGCCCATAAGTCAAGGAGTAATTTTGACTTTCAAGTCTTATTATTTAAGAAATACATTTTGTAAGGCTACACCTGCCAAAGACAGTGATTCCTCTGATGGTTCTGGGCAAAGTAAATGGAAAACCTTCTGGAATGGATTCGTCATTCTAGATGTCATTAATAATATTCGTGACTCAGGAATGGGAAGAGGTCAAAATATCAACATCAACAGTAGTTTGGAAGAAGTTGATTCCAATCTTCATGCATTTTGAGGGGTTCAAGACTTCGGTGGAGGAGATAACGGCAGGGTAGTGGAAACAGCAAGAAAATGAGATTAGAAATGGAGCCTGAAGATATGACTGAATTGCTTCCATCTCACAAAAAAACTTGAACAGATGAGGAATTGCTTCTAAGGGCTGAGCAAAGAAAGTGGTTTCTTGAGATGGAATCTACTCCTGGTGAAGATGCTGTGAAGATTGTTGAAATGACAACAAAGGATTTACAATATTACATAAACTTAGCTGATAAAGCACCGGGTCGGGGCTTGAGAGAATTGACTCTGTTTTTGAAAGAAGTTCTACTATGGGTGAAATGCTATCACACAGGATCGCATGCTACAGAGAAATTGTTCCTAAAGGGAAGAGTCAATCGATGCAGCATACTTCACTGTTGTCTTATCAAACTGCCACAGCCACCCCAACCTCCAGCGACCACCACCCTGATCAATCAGCAACCATTGACATTGAGGCAAGACCCTTTAGCAAAAAGATTATAAGTCACTGAAAGCTCAGATGATGGTTAGCGCTTTTTAGCAAAAAATGTTTTTTAATTAAGGTACATGCATTGTTTTTTTAGACATAATGCTATTGCACACTTAACAGACTACAGTATAGTGTAAACATAACCTTTACAGTGGGAAACCAAAAAATTTGTTTGACTCACTTTATTGTGATATTTGCTTTATTGGTCCAGAGCCAAACCTTCAATATCTCTGAAGTAGTTACGTTGATCATGACACAATTTTTAGTAGGAAAAATTTGGATCTAAATTTCCATAAATAATCACATGAATTGTGGAATATTCAAATAATGGAATATTATTTTTTAATGTTAGTGATTATTTTACAGAATATTTAATAATATGGAGAATATGTTCCCAATATAATTGCAGGTAGAAAATCTAGATATAAAGCAAACACACAATACACACAGTATCTTATTTTATAAAAAATAAATATAAAAGATGCGAAATGCATTAGAATGTTATAAGTGGTTTTCTCTAGGTTGTGAAATTATGGATGGTTTTGATGTTCTATAATCCTACAATGAGCATGCACTATTTTTATAACCAGAAATTTAAAATTATACTTAAAAAGTCCTTGTCCTACTACCTCCCAGAGTAGTAATAAAAACAAATAGGAAGGATGAGCTTTCTAACAGTAAGGATGACCTTAAAATGGAATCCGTGGGGAGAGGACCCAAGCAGCATTGTATGACCACAAGGCCCCTGATTGGGTAAGACATTAGTAACTTGGGATTCTAGAGCCCTTTGTGAAATCCCTCCATCCACAAGATGTGTCCTGCATTGTTAGCAGGGTAGAGCTTGGTTGGGTTGGTCGTACCCTTCCTGACCACTGCCCTAACACTCAAGGATAAAGCAGGCAGTCAGTGGCCAAGAAAGAGAGACCCTAAAGGGGACCAACCCTAGAAGCTAATGGCCACTGTGCCCTTACCAGCTACTAACTCTCTAAGTGGTAAAGGCCCTTCTGGCCAGCAAACATGTTGCTAGGGCCTCTGCTACTGGCTCTGGCATACAGTGCTCATGGTAACATCCCTGGGGGCTTAAACTGGTCCCAAGGCTTTACTCTGCAGTTGTGGTCCCAGGTATGCCATGGGAGAGGAAAGAACAAGTGAGAGTATCAAATACAACCCCCAGATGTTTTTTGTTTGGCCCACCAAGCATTTTAAAAGACAATATACCTGAGTAGGGGTGTAAATTGGTCACAATACAGTATAAGAAGCTTAACTTCTATCTACACCCCTACAGGCACCAAAGCTTATGACAGATGGGGAAACCAGGACTCAAAGGACAGTGATTTATTCAAAGCTATGCAGCAAGTTATTGGCAAGCCAGGTGTAGAACATGGGTGTCTTGACTTCCAGTTCAACATGTTAAATTAGAGAAACCCTGGCTCTCCAGGGACTCTAGACCCCTGATATTATGAGGCGCCCCAGACTCTTCCACCTCCTGTGGGTCTTTTTGCTGAAGATCACAGGAGACTTTAGTTATTTTAGGTTGTCACTGACCAAAACATTGGGACTTGGAAATAATGGACAGTGAGTGAGCAGGAAATGACAGGACATGCTAGTAATAGGTTGAGGAGACAGAATAGCCCCTGCTTCTTTAGGATGGATGACACAGAACCACGTTAAAGAAAGTGAACACACAGCACCTCAATGGTAAGTAGATGCTTGAACAAAGCTGCAATCATCTATACTGCCCACTAGAGAAGACAGGAAGGAGTACATGGGGGTATCAAGGGAAACTAAACTGATGAAATGAAGGAGTTTAGGGAAAGGTAATCCATTTCTGCCTTGGTTTCTTGGTCCTCCCTGACTTGGCTACAGCCTTGCTTTCATCAACATAAACTGTGTGGGACAATGCATAATAATGTGATAAGCTCTGAAGGAGCGAACATTACATTCTGGACTCCTTCTCCAAGACAGTGACTCTGTTACCTGGGGAACGGGCAAGAGTTTGGTGATGTGTTGTATTTTCCCTACCATTCCTTGTTTTCATATTGTCAGAAAACATAAGATAAAAGAGTGGAGAATGGGACAAGGGTGGGAAGAACAGAGGGGTGAGGCAAGGAGAAAGAGAAAGGAAGATTAGTGTAGAGGAAAGAAGGAAGAGTAGAAAAAAACATATAAACAAGCTAGACAACAAGGTAGAAACAAGAGTTTTTTCTTTCTAACTTAAAAAGGAAGATGGACTTTATTATTCTGATTTCTATCTACCCACCAACCTGTCTCCATCTACCTCCCCAGACCTTTGGCTTCCAAGGTAATGATGTATCAAGGTTCATCAGGCAAGAGCATTTGTGTAGGCAGAAAAATCCACCTCTCTTCAGCACCCCCTCTTGCACCAGAACATTCTGAACTGCCATGAGTCTTCTCAGCTGGGAGGACTGCTAACAACAGTGAATTAATTTGGCCATTTAACTGCATAGAAGCTGAGGTGCCACCTCACTGCATGAATACAGTGTGCTGCTGGCTTCCTCTGGATCATCAGGGGTGCCCAGGCATCACAGGCTGTGTGACTCCTGAAGGACTCCTGGGAGACCAGTTAGCCTGAGGCGAGAGTAGGAGGGTGGATGAGCCAGGGGGAAACAAAGACCCAAAGGGTATCCCCAGAGTGCAAAACACACAGAAAAGGCCAGCCTCCAGGTCAAATTCACAGTCAGCGGAACCCTGTCTGTCTGGCAGCAGATAGCTGTTCTGTTCTAGACGTGGTCATTTCCCTTGAGAAAACCCCTTTGGTAGTGGTGTTGTCAGTCCCTTTCTCAGTTTGCACATAATGCTCAGATATCACCAGGACATGCAACCAAGAACAACATCACAAAGATTCTCAGCAATATTTGGAAAGGAGGAGGAGCATAGTTATTTGCCTGTTTTATTTTTAATTAGAGGTGCAGAGGAAAGAGTCCCAGCAAAATCCTTTCTAATAACCCAGTCGGTGCACTGTCCTTAAAATCCTTTCTAGGGGCGCCTGGGTGGCTCAGTCAGTTAAGCATCCGACTTCAGCTCAGGTCATGATCTCAGAGTCCATAAGTTCGAGCCCTGCATTGGGCTCTGTGCTGACAGCTCGGAGTCTGAAGCCTGCTTCAGATTCTGTGTCTCCCTCTCTCTCTGCCCCTCCCCAGCTCACACTTGGTCTGTCTGTCTCTCTCTCTCTCTCTCCCTCAAAAATGAATGAACATAAAAAAAAAAAAAGATTAAAAAAGTCCTTTCTAATAACCCAGTCAGTGCACTCTCCAGCCTGACTGCTCCTTCCCTAGTCCAGTCTAGCAAAGAAGAGGAGAGCTGAAGGGGTCTATGAGATCAATGGAGTCCAATCTAGTAGGGTCAACAGGAAAGCTGGAAGAGCACTTTCAGGCCAAAAAGAGGAGTCAGAGGAAATCTAAGCCACCTTGCACCCTCAGCATTCCTCTCAAGGTACTGATGTACTAACATCCCAGAATGCTAACCAGGCCACCCAGGGTGGTGAAAAACATAGTGCACTGGGAGTCAGGACATCTGTGTGGCAGACCCAGCTCTGCCACTGACTTGTGCAGCCTTGGACCAGGGTTTAGCTTCTCTGAGTGCCAGTGTCCCCATCTATGAAACAGAGATGATGTGTACCTAATATTATTGCTTTTAGTTTTGCCTGTTAGAATTTCACATATATGGAATCATGCAGTGTGTACTCTTTTGTGTAAGGCTTCTTTCACTCAGAATAATGTTTTTGAGATGTCATCCATGTTGTTGGATGAATCATTTCACTCCTTTTGAACTGTATGATTATACTACATTTCTTTATCCATTCTCCTATTAATGGATGCTTGAACTGTTCTCAATTTGGGACCACTATGAATAAACATTTTACTGTCTGTGGTTATTATTTTTGACTACTCGAGGCATCTCATGTAAGTGAAATCATCCAGTATTTGCCTTTTATGATTGGCTTATATCACTTAGCACAATTTCCTCAAGGTTCATCAGTGTTGTAACATGTGTCAGAATTTCCTTCCTTCTTAAGGCTTAATGATATTCCATTGACTGTATATACCACATTATGCTTATCCATTCATCTGTCAATGGACACTTGGGTTGCTTCCATCTTTCAGCTCTTGTGAAATGCTCTTATGAACACTCTTCAAGATCCTGCTTTCAATTCCTTGGAACACATACCCAGAAGAAGAATTGCTGGATCATATGGTAATTCTATATTTAATATTTTGAGGAGCCACCAGACTGTTTTCCACAGCAGCTGCGCCATTTTACATGTCCACTAACAGTGCATGAGGGTTCCAAATTCTCTACATCCTGGCCAATGCTTGTTAGTTTGTTTTTTGTTTTGTTTTGTTTTGTTTTTGTTATAGCAGCCATCCTAATGAATGTGAGGTGTTATCTCGTAGGTTTTTTTTTTTTGAAGTATTGTTGACATACAAGGTTATATTAGTTTTAGATGTACAACATAGTGATTAGACAATTCTAATCATTATGCAATGCTCACTACAATAAACGTAGGTAATTGTCATAGGTAATTGTGGTTTTGATTTGCATTTCCCTAGTGATTAGTGATGCGGAGTATCTATTCACATGCTACTGGCCATTTGTATATCCTCTTTAAAGAAATATCTACTCGAGCCCTTTGCCCATTTTTTTAATCAAGTTATTTGTATTTTTGTTGTTGACATACTGTAGTTTTATAGCAAATCTTCAAGTCAGGTAATGTGAATCCTTCGACTTTATCAAGATTTCTTTGGCTATTCAAGGTCCATTACATTTCCATATACGTTAGATAGAGTCAGGTTGTCAATCTCTACCCCTAAAAAAGCCACCTGGGATTGTGCATGGGATTGCTTTAAATCTACAAATCTATTTAGGGAGAACAGACAACAACATTGAGTCTTTTGATCCATGAACATGATATATCTCTCCACTTATTTAGGTCTTTAACTTCTCACAGCACAGTTTTGTAGTTTTTATGTACAGGTCTTTTATACTTTTTTGTCAAATTTATTATCTAAATATTTTATGGTTTGTAATATAACTATAAAAGAAATTGCTTTTTAAATATCTTCAAATTACTTGCTGCTGCTATATAAAAAATATAATCAATTTCTGAATGTTGACTTTGAACCCTGTTAAATTCACTTCTTGGTTCTAATAGTTATTTATAGATTCCTTAAGATTTTCTATGTCAACAGTCATGCCATCTGTGGATGAAAATAGATTTGCTTATTTTCTGATTGTTAAGCCTTTTACTGCTTTTTCTCACTTGAAGGCACTCACTAGAACCATTCAGTATAATGTTGAACAAAAATGATGAGAGAAAACACACTGGCATTACTATGATCTTAGAAGAAACACTTTCAATTTTTCACCACTAATTATGACATTTGCATTTTAAAAATGCCCTTTGGGGCACCTGGGTGGCTCAGTCGGTTAAGCGGCCGACTTCAGCTCAGGTCACGATCTCACGGTCTGTGAGTCCATGAGTTCGAGCCCCACGTCGGGCTCTGGGCTGATGGCTCAGAGCCTGGAGCCTGCTTCCGATTCTGTGTCTCCCTCTCTCTCTGCCCCTCCCCCATTCGTGCTCTGTCTCTCTCTGTCTCAAAAATAAATAAACGTTAAAAAAAAAAATTTTTTTTAAATGCCCTTTATTAGATTGCAGAAGTTCCCTTCTATTTCTAATTTCCCAAGAGTTTTTATCACAAATAGATGTCAAATTTTTCCAGCTTTATTGAGGTATCATTGACAAATAAAAATTATATATATTGAAGATGTACAAAGTGATTTGATATTGACATACATTGTGAAATGATTACCACAATAAGCTAATTAGCACATCCATCACTTCACACAGTTACTATTTTTGTGTGCATGTGTGTGGTAAAAATGCTTAAGATCACACTTAGCAAATTTCAAGTATATGATACAGTATTATTAACTATAGTCACCACACTATACATTAATCTCCAGAACTTATTCATCTCACATAACTAACCCATTTTTACCCTTTAACCAACAACTCCCTGATTCCCCACACAGCAGCCACCATTCTACTCTTTTATAAGTTCAACTTTCCTAGATTCCACATTTTAGTGGGATCAAGCAGCATTTGACTTTTTGTGTTTAGCTTATTTCATTTAGCATAATGTCCTCCAGGTTCATGCATATTGTTACAAATGGTAGGACTTCCTCTTTTTTTTTTTTTTAAAGGATGGATAATATTCTTCTGTGTGTGTGTGCGTGCGTGTGTGTGTATGACATTTTCTTTATCCATTCATCCATCAATGGACATTTATGTTGTTTCCATATCTCATGTTGTTTCCATATCTACTGTGAATAATGCTGCAATAAACATGGAGGTGCAGAGATCTCTTCAAGATATTGATTCCATTTCCTATGGATATATAACCAGAGGTAGAATTGCTGAATCATATGATATTTCTAGTTTTAATTTTTTTGAGGAAACTTCCTACTGTTTTCCATAATGTATATACCAATTTATATTAGCACTAAACTGTGTACAAGGGTTCCCTTTTCTCCATACTCTTGTCAACATTTGTTATCTCTCATCTTATTGTCTTGTCTTACTTATACCTAAGAAATATACAGTGATAGCACATTGTGATTTTCTCAATGTTTTCTCTGCATCTGTTGAAATGATCATAAGGCTTTCCTCCTTTATTTTGTTAGTATGGAAAATTACATTTTTTTTTCCAAATGTTAAAGCAAGTTTTTATTCCTGGGATAACACAGCTTGGTCATGACGAACTTCCCTTTTTATATATTGCCAGATTTGATATGCTAATATTCTGTTAAAGATATGTATGCATCTTTGTTAATGAGAGATTCTAGTCTATAATTTTTTTTTTTTGTAAGGTTTTTGTCAAGTTTTGGTATCAGAACCATGCTGACTTCACAAAATGATTTGAGAAGCATTCACTCCTCTTCCTCTATTTTCTGAAAGAGTTTGTGTAAAACTTGTGTTTTTCTCTTAAATATCTGATAAAATTTACCAGTTAAACCATCTAGGCCTAGAAGGTTCTTTGTGGGAAAGTTTTTGATAATGAATTAACAGATGTATAACTGTTCAGATTTTCTATTTCATCTTGTGTCAGTTTTGGTAAATTGTATTTTTTTAAGTCATCCATTTTATCTAATTTGCCAAATTTATTGGCACAAAGTTGTTCAGAATATTCCTTTAGTATCCTTTAATGTCTGTAGACTCTGTAGTGACTTACATACTTTCATTACTGACGCTGGTACATTACAATCTTTTTCTCCTTTTTCTTATCAGTCCAGCTAGGGCTTCATCAATTTTATTGATATTTTCAAAGAATTGGTTTTGGTTTTATTATTTTTCCCTATTTTTATCTTTTTTCTATTTCACTAATTTCTGCTCCTATCTTTAATATTTCCCTTTTTTTTCTACTTATTTTGGATTAATTTCTCTTTTTTCAGCTTCTAAGGATGGAACCTTAAGTCACTGAATCTTGTCCTTTCTTCCTAATATATTCATTTAAAGACATAAATTTCGACCTTTTGCTAAATTGGGTTGGTTGGCGCTTGGCCCTTTCGGTGGTGACGCCACTGCATCCTGTCTTTCTGATACTCTTACATCTGGAGATCTTCAGATTTCTCTTTTAAGTTCTTCCACCTAGACACGTAAGCCTGCATCTCCCTCTTTTTTTTCTCTCTTCCCTCAACTCAGCAACATGAATACGGATCCAGCTCAGCCCCAATGCCCGCCTTGCCCCGAAGCGCCCGATTCTAGGGACTCTTCTCCAGTGCCTGAGATTGATGGGCCTGAAGAAAATTATGCACCCTTGCAAATGTCATCTGCTGAGACCCCCCACACGGAGACCGTCTCTCCTCTTCCTTCCTGCATGGATCTACTTGTTCAGGACAGCCCCGATTCTTCCACCAGCCCCAGAGTAAAAGTGCTGCCCACTTCTGCAGAGGAGATCACCGCGAAGAAGGACGATCCAGCTCAGGGCAAGAAACAGAAGATCAGAACCGTCTTCTCTCAGACCCAGCTATATGTACTCAATGATAGATTTCAGAGACAGAAATACCTCAGTCTCCAGCAGATGCAAGAACTTTCCAACATTCTGAACCTTAGCTATAAGCAGGTTAAGACCTGGTTCCAGAACCAGAGAATGAAATGTAAGAGGTGGCAAAAAAACAACTGGCCAAAGAATAACAACACTGTGACTCAGGGATACCTGATGAACACTTCGGGAAACCTTCCAATATGGGGCAACCAGACCTGGAACAGCCAGTCGTGGAGCAACCAGACCTGGAACAGTCAGTCGTGGAGCAACCAGACCTGGAACAGTCAGACCTGGTGCCCCCAAGCCTGGAATGGCCAGGCCTGGAACAGTCAGCTGCACGACTGTGGAGAGGAATCCCTGCAGCCCCAGATACAGTTACAGCAAAATTCTGTCAGCGATTTGCAGTCCATCTTAGAAACGACTGGGGAAAGCCACAGTGTAATACAGCAAACGGCTAAGTATTTTAGTGCCCAGCAAATAATGGATTTATTCCCAAACTACCCTGAACATACAGCCTGAAGTCGTGTGACCATGAGTGTATTAATCCATCTCCATTTGGGCGATGGCTGTATTACTTCTAGGATTTGTCTGCCTTGATAATTCAGTTTTTCATTATGTTTATTCTGTCCATCAAGGGGGAACGGCAGGAGTCTCATCAAAGAGGATTCCGTAGCTTTGGCTGCTTTGAACAACATGCGGAAATACGTTTCTGGCTCTAGATAACTAGATACAATACTAATTTGTATATCTTTAGGCTCCAGAATTTAACCACAAGAATAGGAAGTAAAAATAACAAAGATGTGATGAAGGATTATTTGTATTTTCTGAGATAGTGAGGCTTAACAACCTCAATTGTTAATGGTGGAGGGTTAAGTTATAATGTACGTCGTTGATTTCCTCTGCCCCCTGTGCTGGTTTAACTACAACTCCTGACGTGTTCATTATTCCAGTATTTGTAGAAAGCTGTTTTTATATTTTAATGTGTCGTGATGATAGGACCAGTTTGGCTAGTGGTTTATGATAGATTTAAGTACAAATAAATACCCACTTTATCTTGTAAAAAAAAATAAAAATAAAAAAAAAATAATAATAAAGACATAAATTTCCCTCAAAACACTGCTTTAGCTACATCCTACAAATGTTTGTGTTCTATTTTCATTACCATTCAGTATTAAGTTTTAAAAAATCTTTTCATTTTGAAATAAATTCAGAGAAAAGTTACAAGAACTATACAAAGAACTCCTGTTTACCCTTCATCCATATTCCCTAAATATTGACACTTTGCCATCTTTGCTCTATATTACCTTCCCTCTTTCTCTATTTTTTTCTGAATGATCTCTGAGGGAATTAGGCAAACCGATGCCCTACCACTCAGAAATATGTTAGAGTATTTGTCAACCAAACTGTCAACACTCTACATTGCAACGATTCAACCATCAAAACTAAAAAGCTGGGGCACCTGCGTGGCTCAGTCAGTTGAGCATCCAACTCTTGATTTTGGCTCAGGTCATGATCCCAGAGTAATGGGATAAAGCCCCGCATCAGGCTCTGTACTGAGCATGGAGCCTGCTTGAGATTGTCTCTCTCTTTCCCTCTGCCTCTCTCCCCCACGCATGCCCTCTCTCTCTAAAAAATAAATAAAAATACATAAACATTTAAATTTAAAAAACTAAATAATTAACATTGGTATGTAACTACCAACAAAACTTGAGACTCTATTTAGTTCCTGTAATGTCCCTTACAACAAAAGAATCTAGTTCCCTATAGTACATTTCATTTAGTTGCCCTGTCTCTTTAGAATCCTTTCAATCTGGAACCGTTCCTTTCCTTGACCTTCAGGACCTTGATATCTTTGTGAAGAATGGGCCTGATTTTGGTCACTCTCCAGTTCGATCAGGTAGTTCTTTTTTACATTTTGTCTGAATTTATACTTGTTTTTTCTGTGAGAGGGCTGGTCCAAAAGAACTATTTCACCATTACCAGAAATGGAATCAGGATAGGATTCAATCCTCTTCTGACCACAGATTCCACATGAAAAACATGCTTGTCTGTTTGACTAGCATGACAGCTCTAAACAACTACAAAACAGGGACAATTCCATTATGCAGACTCAGCATTTCATATATTTTTTTCAAATATCTATATTATTATTATAATTAAGTGATGCCTACATAGAATTAAAAAATCAAATAGTACACAAAGGAATCAAATAAAAAGAAAAAGTTCCCCCACTAACATTGAAAGAATTTCAATGAGCAGAGTCTCTCTACTCTATGCTTGGCAGACCAGTGTTAGGAAATATAAAGGAAATTCTGGCCAGGAATCAAAAGACCTAAGTTTCTAGTCCTGGGTCTAAAACTCCAAAAATGGCTTTAGGTAAATCACTTATCCATGCAAAAAGTATTTATTCAGTTCCTAGTAGCGTATTTAACCTCTCTATGCCTCAGTTTCCCTATCTGAAAAATGACATAGCACTATCCATCTTTTCTATTTTCCTCATAAGCAGGAGAAAAATGATGCAATATTGCATATTTGAGTATGCTAAAATTTGAAAGCAGAATACAAGTGGAACAATACATCAAGTATTAAACCTCCAGAAAAATTAACCATGGTAATCAGAAGCCTTAGTTGGAATACAGGAGACATGTTACAAATGAGATGAGAATGGAAGAATCTATATATTCTATTTGGTTTTATATTATTATACTATGTACACCTGCACTGTCCAATACAGTAGCTACTGTACATGTGGCCATTTAAATTTAAATTAAAATAAAATTTAAAATTCACGGGGCACCTGGGTGGCTCAGTCGGTTAAGTGTTTGACTTCAGTTCAGGTCATGATCTCACGGTTTGTGGGTTCGAGCCCCACTCCAGGCTCTGTGCTAACAGCTCAGAGCCTGGAGCCTGCTTTGGATTCTGTGTCTCCCTCTCTCTGCCCCTCCCATGCTCATGCTCTGTCTCTCTCTGTCTCTCAATAATAAATAAACATTTAAAAAAATTTTTTTAAATAAATAAATAAAATTCAGTTCCTGTGTCACACTAGTCACATTTCAAGTGCTCAGTAGCCGCACGTGGTTATCAGCTACTGGACTGGACCGATACAGACCATTTTTACTGGAGAGTACTGACCCGTGCTATTTTACATCACGTATACTCTTAATTGCCTGATATTAATGTTTTTAGTGAAGAATGAATACATAGCAGCTAGCCTGCCACTATAAAACAAAATAAAAATTCTCAAAGCTTAAGGAAATCCAGATAGGTAAAGAGATCTAACCAAATCAGAATGGCACTGGGTTTAGAGCTTTGGAAGACCCTTGGAATGCTTCTCATTAGATTAGGAAACTGAAGCCCAGGGAAGCAGAGTCTCTGGCCCCAGATCCCACAGTGAACTCACACATTAGAGTTCAAAATGGAAACTGGTATCTTATAGCATAGGCTTTGCTATGTCACCTATTAGTCATGTGGCCTTGGACAAGTAGCCACCGCCAAGCCTCACTCTCATCATCTGCAAACTGAAGAAGAATAATTTCAACTCTGCTGGATTGTCATGAAGATTAAAGAGATGATGTCTAGAAAGCGCTTGGCAGAAAACCTGGCACCCCACTGGGACTTGGTGAATGCCACCTGCTGTCATCATTAGCTAATACATTGCTCTTTACACTATAACACAGACTGATCGGGGAGGCTTTGGCCACCAGATGCATCATCATCACAGAGCTGGTGAGTGTAGGAAGGAACGGGGGAATTATGCAGCTTGGCAAAATGTGCCAGAGGAGCAGAATGATAAATGCATTGTAAAGCAGCAACTACAGAACTGCTCCTGCAAGTCCCCGTGCAGTAGCAGAAATTTCACCTTGAGGAGTGCAAAGGGAAATGTACCATTTACATGCCTCTGTGTCCTCACCTTTAAAAAGGCATCTGAGGGATGGAGTACTGCAGATGAAGGAAGATGTTTATATTTCTACGACCCTCATGCTGAGACAACGAGAGGAGTCAGCATTCTGTCTTTGTTCTTCTCTTTCCAGAAGTAATGTATCACAACTCTGTTAGCTACCAACACAGCTATCCCACAGCAGGTCTCTCCAAGCTGGCTTCAGAGTGGGTGGAGCTCTCCCAAGGCTTCTCCAGGTGCCCCCTGTGTGAATAGCCCCTTACCCCCTGCCCAACAGGACAGGCATGGGATCCAAAACAACCCTAAAATACAGTGCCCACTCTGTAGCACCATATGCTCTCCTCCGGAAGATGACCACAGATGAGGTGATCAGATATTAGAGTAAAATCAAAGTAGCCACACGTGACTCAGACTCTAAGTGAGAAAAAGTTTCCATTCAGTTCCATAACAAATCCTAGCCACGTGCTCTCTGACAGACACTGTGCCATGCCCTAAAGATACAGCTGCAACCGAGACATGGTACCTTACCTGTCCTCAAGTAGCTTATATTTGAAATGGCAACTGGAATTGTCCAAAAAGAATTCAACTGGGTAAACTGTAACCTGAACCTTGTGAAGTGGTACAATTTGGGTTTGCAAGCAAGGGAGCTGGGCTTGGGATACTCTGAAACTCATCCTTGCTGCCACTCTGAATGAGAACAGAAGCCCAAGAAGGGATCATAAGGAAATAAAATATCTTTTCTCAGCTCTTCAAAGGCACACTTCATTGTCCCAGCTTTAAAGTGGCGGTTTCTGAGGAAGGAAAGCCGCTCTGGTTCTGCTCACCTCCCCTAGCCTGCGCCCAGGCCCTGAAGCAGATAATGAGCTGTCACAGGCTCCACCTCTTCTGGAACCACCTGGACTTCTAGGGGTGGTGGTGAGGTGAGCACCATTCACAGTTACCTTTTTGTCCTCCAACCTGGAAAACCACTATCTAGGCACCTGCATGTCCTCTAGTCCATCACACGCCACCATGTTAGCTCTATTTCCTGTGTCCTTAGACAAGTTACTTCATCAAGTTTCAGTTTCTTCACCTGCAAAATAGGGATAAAATAGTATATGCTTCACCAGCATGTGGTAAGAAGTGAAAGTGATATTTAGGGGCTCCTGGGTGGCTCAGTCAGTCGAGCATCTGACTTCAGCTCAGGTCATGATCTTGCGGTCCTTGAGTTCAAACCTGCTATTGTCAGCACAGAGCCTGCTTCAGATTCTCTGTCTCCCCCTCTCTCCCTGCCACTCCCCCACTCACACTCTCTACCAAAAATAAAAAATAAACATTGAGAAAACAAAGAAAGTGATATTTATACAGTGCTTAACACAATACATGGTACACAGTGATCAATATATAGGAGCTAACATTATCATTTCTAAAAATTCCTATTGTTCCTAATTAAGTCTTTCTTAACTAAGTACTCAAGCCTGCCAACAACATCCCCACATTTATCACCTCTAAGGAACCAGCTCCCATAGATCCTTCAGGAGCCTAAAGAGACTTGATCTTCTCCCCTTCAAATTCAGTCTGGCCCAGCCTTCAAATGTCATCTGCTTGAAGAGGCTTTCCCAAAGACTCAAGAGACCTAACCAACTACTCTTCCCTGACACCACCTCTAGATCTTTCTGTTCACAAGTTCTCAGCTCTTACCTGCAGGAGACTTATACTATCAATCACATCCCACTTCACAGAGCTTTAGGACTGTGTCCTCCCTGTTGTCATATTCTAAGTCCACAGCTCAAATGCAACCTGGGTACTCAACAAGTACTGATGGATTAAGAGGAACAGAAGAATCATGGAAACGATTCACATCAATTCCAGCTCTATGGTAACAAATAACCATTTCCAAAGAGCTATAGGAAATTGAGGTTTCCTGAAAACCCAGAGAAAGCTGGATATGACAAAGAAATCGACTAACATAACTTACATTTATTGCTTCATAGTTTACAAAATGTTTTCATATTCACAACCTCATTTTGACAACTTGAAGAGGTAGGCCAAATAATTATTATTATACAGACATAAAATCTGAGGCTCAGAGAAGTAAAGCAGTTTGTCCAAGAATGAAACCATAACATTAACTTTCTTGATTCTTCCAAGTCCTTCTTCTGTTTATTGTTCCTTCATACATATTCTATCTTCAAATGATATGCATGCTCCAGACTATTAATAAAAAAATCTCACTCAAAAGGAATCACGTGGAAATAAAACCACAAAGAAGATCCTCAAGAATGACTAAATTACCTTTCTGGAGTGAGGAACTTTCCTCACACAATCCTGGGGAGTGCTGGCTACAACGACCTACATTTTGTTCAGCAGCCGTGAGCAACCGTCCCCAGCCAGCTAGGTCTCCTGAAGTGGCATATGGCAAGGTCCTCATGGGAGCTACAGGCAGCCTCCCAGCACCTACAAGCAGGCTTCCACTCTGCCTCCTGCTTCCCTTTCCTCTCACACTTCTGACCTCTTTGAAAAGCCAAAAGCCTCACAATTGATTGTCGTAGAAACTGTCTTTTTGCAAAGACATCTCTGATTTCTTCCATTTCTGCTACCCACAGCCAGTCTCCCCCAATGTTGGATGATACCAGGCGTTCAGGGAAAAGAGCTCCCTTCCAAACAGCAATCTGCAGGTGTGGGAGGTCCCTACCACCACTGACAGTGCTCCCACAGAGAGAGCCACTGCATCACAAAAGGGAGTTACGTAATCACACGAAGACTAACTTCTCCCTTCTAGTCATAATTCAGTGGTCCCTCCACCAATGGGGGTCTTGGGGTTCTGAGAGCCACACCCCAAAAGAATGGCCTGGTTTTGCTTCCTTGGAAGTAACCAGAGCGTTTCTCTTTATCTACTGCAAGAGGTGCCTACCAGGCAAGGCCTCAGCATCTCAGGATACTTCAGGCCAAGAAGAGGCTGGAACTAGATGGAAATAACCTTTGGGAAAGAGGGGTGACTACAGGGCAGGCTCCTCAAACAGCCATCCAATATAAAGTGAGGGGCCTGGCAGTGAGAGGGCTGATTTGGGCCAGTGCCAATACCAAAAAGGGCCTCCACGCAGGAAGCTCCAAGCAGCCTCAACCCTCAAAATAAAGCAGATGGCATCTTACTGAGGAATCAGCCATTCAGAACAAGGTCCCAGACAGTGATCAGGATCCAGGACACAGAGTCCAGTCCCTGGGTAATGAGACTGGCAAAATCCATGCCCTATTCAGGGTATAGCTCGTGTGCAATGGAACTGGCAGAGAGGCCCAGCTGTCTGGACAGGGCCCACGTGGAAGGGAGAAGGTGTTTCAGAAAGACAAAAGGAAGGCCAGGTTCCATTAGCCAGCACACAGCAAACTCCAGATCTGGAATCTCAAGAAGGATGAGGGACAAGGAAGGTAGAGGGAAGGTGGAAAAGAGCTTCAGAGACAGCAGCTCAACAGTCGAGGAAAAGTGGGTAATGACACCAAGCAAAGAAAAATTCAATCAAGAAAGAAAAAAGAAGCAGGTTTGTCAGGCCGGATGGCAGGAATACTGAGATGAATGTAAGACATCATCCTTGTTACCCACTGGGGGACGGGTAGCAATTGTCCCAGCAGCCAAGGGCAAAGGGAAGCAGAAGAACCAGCATGTACAAAGACTCAGAAGTATCAAACAATATGATAATGTTGTTGGTTCAGTACAGATGAAATGCAGAATGCAAGGGAAAGACTGGTAGGAGGTGAGGCTGGATATTCTGACAGGGACAGGATCAAGAACTTTTGTTTTTTTAATTTTTTTTAAGGTTTATTTATTTATTTTAGAGAGAGAGAGCGCCCACACGTGTGCACAAGCAGTGGAGGGGCAGAGAGAGAGAGAAAGGGAGACAGGGAATATGAAGCAAGTTCCAGGCTCCACGCTGTCAGCACAGAGCCCCACGCAGGGCTTAAACCCCTGAACTGTGAGATCATGTTCAAAGTTGGACACTTAACCAATGGAGCCACCCAGGTGCCCCAAGAAGAGCTTCTTATATCAAGCCAGAGATGTTGGACTTCATCCTGAGTGGGAAGCCTTTGAAAAGTAAGGGCACACATTCATCCCTATAACAATTATTTGCTGAGCACCTACTATGTGCCAGTCATTAATCAAGGTGATGGGCATACAGTGGTGAACAAGGCCAACAGCAACCCCAAAACTTAAGCTCTAGTAACCCATTCTTTGCACACTGGCTGTGGAGATTACAGACTGTGTTTCTCCTTCCCCTTGAGGGAAGAGGCTGGGTCTTATCCTCCTCTATATCATAAAGACTTGGCTAAGTTTCTTCCATATAGTAGGTTTCCAATAAATGTTTATTGTGGGAATGAATTTTTTTCTGTATTATTAAGAATCTTTAAAAAAAAAAAAAAGGTTTAAGGGCATAACAAAATCTGATTTATATTTTAGTACATCATTTTGGCAGCTGGGTGGGGGCAGCTGGAATGAGGCCAAAGTAGAGACAACAGGTTCTCCCTTGAGACAATGCCACTGAAATTAGGTGGTAGATAATGGGGGTCCAAGCTAAAGGGACAGTGGCAGAGATGGAGACAGTTTTAGTCCCTTGGCCAACCGGCCTTCACAGAGCTCACATTTCTCTCATCAAACCACCGCAGCCTCCTTTAAACTCTCATTGGCTTCTGCTTTCCCTCTAAACCTCTGCATGATTTACTTTCACCCTGGGACAACCCAGTTTTCAAGGTCAAATGCAACAAAAGACAGCTGGTCAGCTCTAGGGTGACCCTGAGTGCAGCCTGGGCCAGTCGTAATGCTGCAGAGCATGGTGGTGACACATGAGGTCACTGGGACTTTAAATCAGGGCTGATGAATTTGCTCTGCAGCTGGGAGAAAGCCAGCCAGAAACATCTTTGCTGTCGACACTGATGGCTAACCTCAACAGGAATCCACACTCTGTGGCACTGCGTGGAGACTGGTCGTGGATTACCAAGCATCTGGCCTCCACTACATTCACTGATTCTGATTCTAGGAAGTGTTTATCACAAGATCCAGGACAGTTCTATGTAGCTCCTAAGATCCCAAGTGATTAAGACAGATGAGCAGCTCTGACCCATACTTACAACAAAACCCGCATCTGAAGCACAGAGTGGCTCATATCCAATGAGCCCAATAGAACACTTGTACGTCACTTTAGAGTTTGCAAAAACCCTTATAGATCTTATTTGCATATTTTTATAGCCCTGTGGGCAAGATTAAAGCAGAATTTGGAGAGGTCTGACTGACCTGAAGTCACACGGATTGTGGGTGACAGAGCAGAAACTCCAACTTAGGTCTCACTCTACATTCAAGACTGGCTTGTGAGCCCCGCCACCCCAGCCAGGACTATGGTTGACCACAGTCGTGAGTGAACCTCATTGCCCCTGTCCTTGCTGGGGCTATCCTTGTCCTCCTGCTGTTCCTCACTAGACAGTGACCTAGACTGCAAGTCTGGAGAGAGCTGCTAGGTGTCCGTCAGAGAGAACTACCACCTAGTGAGAGCCAAAGCCAGAGCACACGGCCACATTCTGGTCAGAACCGTCCCGAGGAAGCTGTTGGTGTACAGAGCTGGCCATGAGAAGAGTGAGGGCTCTGTGAGCCGGGTTCCAGGCCCTGAACCGGGTAACCATGTGCTGCATAACCTGGAGCTCGTGCCAGCTTTCTCTCTCAACTTCTGCTCCCTCGCCCCCAGAATGAGGGCAGCAACAACTGTCCTGCCCACCACTTGGGGGTCAGAGCCAGTAAAAGTGTCTTTTTTTTTTTTTTTTTTTTTTGCCATTTCCCAGTAGTTGCCGGATGGACTCACTACAGAGTAAAGCCAACGCATCCTTGCCCGGAGGCCTGCCCACATTAACGTCATCACTCCAGCAGACAAGCTGACTTTCAACCTAACCAGGAAGACTTAAGCCACCCAACAGGGCTTCTCATCCTTTTCTCAGCACAGTTGCACCAGTGCCTCACTGTGGATCAAGCTGGGCCCTCCATGCGCATAGATAAATAAGACAGTGTCTGTGCTCCAAGAACTCAATGTTTGGTTTAGAGACAGACATATTAATAATTACTGTAGCAACTAATAAGTACCGTGTGACAGCACTGGGCACCAACTCTGTCACTGCTCTGTGAATTCTTGGCACCTGCACTGTGTGTGGGTCATGCTGGGATGCAGTAAACATTTATTGAATAAATAAAAGGAAGATGCAACATGATGACAAAAGATGGACACACTTTAATGAAAGTACTTCTCTTCTCCACCTCCAAACCTCCATCTTCGCATGTCCCCTTTTTTCTTTACTCCTGTCCTGCAAGAAAGCGTCCTTCCGTCTTATCACTAACCCCTTCACAGAGATTTCGAGCCTCTCTCATCTCCCTGGGCGCCCTGCTCCGCTGACCCCCTGCCTCCTGCATCTCTACCCACAGTGCACTCTCTCTCTCTCTCTCTCTCTCTAATCCTCTGCTTCAGCCTTCTGACACACTCCAGTTTCCCCAAGCTCACGAAACTAACTCGAGCCAAGCTCTCCTCCCAGTTCCCGACCTTGTTCTCATCCTCCTCTGGCCACAGAATCTCTGGAAATGCACCCGCAGCCTGCATTTCTCGCCATCTCTTCATTCCCTATGTCCCAGCTTCAGTCCCTCAGAGGTGAGACCACAAACCTCCCATCGCCAAACCCAGCCATCTTTTCTCCGCCCCCGACCTCCCTGACCTCCCCGTTGAAATTTCCTTAGCTTCTGAGAACACTGCAGTTCCTGGCTTGCTTTCTCCCTCTCTTGTCAATACACAGTCTCTATCTGGCTGCTCTTCCTCTGCTTTCCTCCTAATGCAAGCTCTTGCCAAGATTCCCCTGTTATTTTGCATTAGCTCCCTTGAGAAATAATTTAATGTCAAAGCTTCCAATTTAGGAAGCCTTTCCAGTCACCACCTCCCACCCCAACCACCCCACATCCCAACCCTACAGGATCCAACAGAACCAGAGGGGCTGCAAATGCAAGAAAGAAAAGGTCCCCAAGGACACGGGAAATCATTATCAGACTCTTTTCCGGCCTTTGTCACATTCAGCTTGTCCCGTAATGAACTGATCTGAGCCCTGCCAGTAGCTCACGAGCATCTGACACAGGAACTGTTCCACCTTCTCTGCTTCCCCCGTTTGCCTAACGTAGTCCTTGGACAGACAGGCATACATAAGCATCTGCTGGATAAAAGGAAAAAACTGAAGATGAACATGTGTGACAGCACTTGGTAAATTGTGAAGCACTAAAGGACTACAAGCCTCATTATCAACAGATTCCGTAAGAAACTTCTGGGTTGTTCAAACATACGACGGGGTCAGAGCCTATCTGTTCTCTGGCTCTGCAGGACATGTGATGCCCAAATGTCTCCACACATGGAAATGCCTATTCCCGAGCTGGCCTGGGACTGAGCAGCACAGATTGTAGGGAGAGAGTGCAGAGGAGCTGACGAGGGTCATGTACCACTGAAACCATTTCTTCCATTCTGTTTTTATTTATTCAGTCAGTAAACATCCACTGAGGACCAACACAGTGCAGGAGCTATTCTAGACACCGGGAACACAGCTTTGAACGAGACAGACAAGGCCCTTGCACTCCCAGGTCCAATATTTTAGTGGGAAGAGATGATAAATGTGAGTAAATAAGAGAACGGCAGGTAGTAAAGAAGTGCTTGCTGTTATCGTGTCCTTCAGCATCCCTCTCAAACAAAACAGCCCGGTCTCTTCCGAGTGTTCACACGGACAAATCCAGTCCACTGCTTCCACGTTCGTTTTGTGTGATTACTCCTCCTGCCAGGTCAGCAGCTGCAGCACAGATATGCTAGCCATGCTAACCTCCCAACCAAAACAGTCTTTGGGTGAACACGGCTACCCCATTTGGGGTGGCCTCTAAAACCTGCCACACCTGGAAGGTCTGGGCTGCCGGGGCTGCCTCGTCTCAGAGACCTCATGCTCCTCCAAGAACGGCAACGATGCTAGAGGTTACTTACCAGAGAGCTACTTGGGAATGCTTTTTCAGGTTGTATTGAATTCTGTCAGAGCCCTCCGGACTCAGCTGATTGCTGGTGGTAGATCTCGGTGTTATTTAGGGCACCGAAGTCCCACGGTCTTGACACAAACTTAAAATTAGAAATGCATTAAATATAGGAAAGGAGGAAGGTCATTCAGGAAGGGCAGCCTTCCGAGGGAGCTGCAGGACAAAGACGCCCTGGAAACTTCCAGGTTCGTTAATGGGTTTTACACAGCATCCGAGTGGTATTTCTCCTTCTGAAATAACACTGTGGAAAGCGTAGGGGACTGGCTCAAACCTCAGCTAGCACAGCCGAGTGAGTGACTCTGCAAACTAAAAATAGCTTCTTTCCCACTCATTCTGACAGATTTCACCCAGACCCAGTGCACAGGTAGATCCTCCAACAAACAGCTTTAGTCCTGCAGCAAAGTGAGGGTTGATGGCATCCGGGCTTGACAATTACCCAATCCCTGGTTCCACTCTTGTTTATCTCCACGTTTCCCGCTCCTGCTCCAATAGCTGTGTGTGTGCATGCACATGCACATGTACACTGAGCTCCCTGACTGGGATTTGGTGCTCCTCAACCAAACGTGGGCAGAATTTAAACCAGGAACATGACTCAGGACCATGGCTGCAGAATAAGCCCAGAACAAGGCCCTCAGAAACACTGGGAATCGGTGTTTGTCTTGGCGGTCTCCTAATTCCTAGCTAGCCTCTCTGGGCCTCAGTTTCCTCGATTGTAAAAGGAGGATAATCATTCCAAGTCTGGTCTATTTCACAGCATCATGCTGGGATCAAATGAGATAACGTTTGTGGAAGTTATTTTCCTTCAGACAGTAATCCTATCAGAAAGATGGGTGGTGGGGACGGGACAGGCTGGACAGGCAGCTAGACCACAAACTGAGGCTGGCCCACTGGGATGGGCAGGCATCCTGACCATTCCAGGAGTTAGAACAGATCTAGATTCACAGCTTCAGTTCATGTTATCCCCTCTGCCTGGAATATCCTCCTTTTGCTAAACTCCTTGTTTTTAAGAACCCAGTTCAAACAACATTTCTGTTCAATTGCTGTCTTCAGCATAAATCATTCCATCTTCCCTGCTCCCTTGGCCTTTCATATGCAACTCTAATAGCACATCCACTCTATACAGTAAGGATTTACAAACCTGGAAGTTCTTTGAGGGCACAGACATGTATTTTTTTATCTTTGTATCTACCTCCCTCCCCACCACCGTGTGGTCAACATAGGCACGTGGCAGACATCAACCAACATTTACTAGGCCGACTATGGAATAGGCAAGATCCCAAAGCCAAGAAGAACATAAACTCAGGACAGCAGGAAATGTGGGACAGCACACACAGAGCCAGTGGGAAGGGCGGCAGGTGGTAGGAAGTAGTGTCACAAACATCTGCCTGCCCCTGGCAATAAGGTCACGGCCACAGGGACAGGAATCAAAGCTGAACGACAAGTCCTGGGAGGACTAGGCAGCAGCATCATACTAAAATCCCAATGACCTAAACTGGAACAGGAGCCCCTGGGGACAAGGAACAAGGGCAGAGAACAGAGCCAAGGCAACAAGGCAGAGCAAGGCTCAGGTGGTACTAAAGCCTAGAACTTCTGGATCAGTTAACATGCTCAGGTCTGCCAAAATTGAGCCAGCAGTTAGGGGTCAAATGATCTTGGCTATGACCCTGAGGGTCTCCAGGGGCAAGAGTCATTATAAATTTAAGTAGTGATCACTTCCATAACATAAGAATCAGAAATGGAAGCTACTCTTAGATCTGTAAGAAACATCAGGAATCACCTGGTCTAACATGCCCCACCTATGTATGGGGGAACTAAGGGTACAGGAGGAAAAGGGGCTTTCCCAAATTCACTCAATCAGGGCAGAACCAGAGCTAGAACCCAGGTCTTCCGACTCCTAATCCAGACCTTGTCCCATCAGAGGCTGTTTACCTTCAGTCAAGCAGGTCTTCTGATGGTTCCACTACCACACCAGGTGCCCAGCTCTAGCTGCTTCAGAATCCTAGGGAGCCCCTATGTACCCACTAAGTGAGCACAAGTACTTCTGCCTCCATCTTTGGGCAGAGTTTAGAGCCAAGGTTCCCTGGGAAACATGGCAGCCTTGCCTGGGGTCTGGGAAGCTGCTATGGTTCACACACACTCTGCCCTGATGTGTACATGGGGGGGGGGGGGGGGGGGATTAATCCCGATTATTCTGCTATCCCTGGAATTTTCTAAGAGTGGCCAAAAGGGCCGAATATCTAAGGCCAAGCTGATAGAGCGTGAAACACATAGTCTTCACCACTGTGAGAACATTTAAGGGAAGCCCGCCAGGTCTATAATCTCAAGGTCCTTCTCAGGCTGGAGATGAGGCATGGCTCAGAAGAAAGAATTGAGACTCTCAGGGAATCAGAGACTCTGCCTTCCAGACTCTCAGAACTTTCATCCAGGTGAGGGTATATATGCAAAAGGACAGATGCAACTTTATTTCATCTATACAGAAAGTATGTAAGCTTCAAGTACTTCAAGTTCAAGTCCCAACCCCACTGTTTGTTGACCTACTGTGTGATCTGGGGCCCGTGACATCCCCATTGTGAGCCTGAGTATCCTTATTCATAAAGCAGTGATTATAACACCGGCACCCAGTTTTATTGAGAAGATGAAATAATACACGTAAAGTTTTTAGTATGCTGCCTGGACCATAATCACCACCAAGTAACATTGTGTTTGTTTGCTTTCTTTTGTTCACAAGACGGGATGGCTAAACCACCTGTGCTTTCTCCTCTTGTGGGCTGTCACTCTGGATCCCAGCCCAGACACCTCGCTCCTCACTCTGCTTATCCCTTGGACACAGAAGAAGGTAACTGGTCAGCTACGGGGCCACTCTTAATTCCTTGAAGGTCAGGAATCATCAGCTTAGTTCAAGGCTGTTCCTGTCTCCCCAGGTGTCTCTGCACCTCCCTGGCCAAGTCCCTCTCAGGGCAATGCCTACTCAAGGATGGCTTTTATCTTTTCCAAGGTGAATCCACTCCTAGTGGCTTATAGCTGCCCACTGGCCTGGCTCTGGGCCTCAGGCAAATAGATGCCTGACGGGTCAGACCGGGACATCAACGGGGAGGGGGGGGGGGGGGGGGGATAATCCCCGGACCCAATTTACCAAAAGGAGATACCCTGGCGTCTGAACCTGCAGTGGGACCAGCAAGTAGACACGCCAGTACTCCAGAGACTGGAGCAGAGATGGAGGAAGCACTAAAATGGAGTGGCCATGGCACTCCAGGCTCAAGCCACCTCCTCAGATTGCTCTACTAAGAAGCTAAACAAAAGTCACATCAATGTCAGGCTCTTAGGCTGTATGTTTCCACTGGCCATATCTGTCACAGTGCTGCCACACACGATGGCCACCACAGGGTGTTAAAAGGCGAAGAAGAGAAAGGACCCAACAGTTACTGAGTGCCTGCCACATGCCAAGAACCTTGGGTATAATCCTCATCAAAGACCTTTTGTGGTAAGTATTATTATCCTGATCTTGCCAATAAAACCAGAGACTCAGAAAAATCCGTGAAGCCTCTGTGCCTCTGCTGTGCTACCTGACCACGGAGTCTTAAATGTTCTGGAAAAGACAAAGAAGAATAAAGGGTTTAATGCACTTGGTACCAAGCTCTCAGCACCTTCACTGGCTAAGCAGACAGTACTAGCTACAATGCTGCATTCCCTCATTCGCAGCTGGGGAGGTCAACTTCTCTCAAACAGAATCTAGAGAAATATAGCAAAGGTCATAAAGATGCTCATGGCCTTTGCCCCTGCAATTTCATCCTTAAGACTGTATCTTAAAAAACACTTCAAAAGGGTATTCACTGCAGAATCCACCATAGTGACAAAAGAGAAGAAATTATATAAACGTCTAACATTCCAAGAATGGTTTGGAAAATCCCAGAGCCTTCGAATCATATAATGTTACACAGCCATTTTAAATGGCCTCAGAGATCAGAAAGAAACAAAGCAAAGCATCTGTGATAAAATAAATGAAGACTGAATACCAAATATCATAAGTACTATCACTGAAACTTTGGAAAGTATGTACATGTGTACATGCAAAAGGGAATGTTGTTAAGGTGGTTAAGATTAAGGATGGTTTTATTATTATTATTATTATTATTATTATCACCACCACGTCTAAATGGCCTTTTTGGTTTTGTTTAATGAGTGCCTTGTCAATTAAAGAACAAGAGAGAGCAAGAAAGACAGACAGACTTAACCCAGCACTAAGGAAAGGCCCAGGAGGAGCGGTCTGGGATGTGAAGCAGAAATTGAGAACCGTCCTACATACCCGGAAGGAGGAGGCCAGGCAGGCCCCGGGGAAAGGGAAGCCCTCTAGGTATGAAGAGGGTTGTAATTAGTCTGATGCTAATTACAGAAGTCTCGCTGGCTTATTAATTTTTTTCACAGACTCTGAATGAAGACTGAACTCCTTCATTAAGCCAACTTGGGTTCAGAGGCACATTTCCTCCGTGGCCATCCTCATTCTTCTCAAAAACCTTGCCTTTTCTTTTTTTAAGGACAACAGTAAAGTAAAATTTAGTAACAGAAACACACACCCTGGAGAAATTAAGACTCCTGCCTTAAATGTAGAAATTCAAGACATTTCAGGGAATTAAAGGGGCTTGATAAGCAACTGAACTACAGTATTTTCTGCACTGGGAAATATAAACTGAAGTGCAAAACACTCAGCTCAGTATAAAAGCCCCCTTGATCAGGCTGCAACCCATCTTTTGGATACTACAGACACCCCACGCTCTAGCCAAACTGACCCACCAGTGGTTCCCCAAGTAGTTTCTTTACTTTCCTACCCTGTGACTCTGTTCCGGCCTTTGTGCCTACCTGAAAGTCCTCTTCTCTCCTACAGACACTTACTCGAATATGATCCATCCTCCAAGGCACCGCTCAAAGCTGTGGCCTCCATGACACTAGCCTAACCCGATCACAGTAGCCTGGATTCATTTCTCATTCTTTGAAGTGGACACAGAGTATCTGGAATCTCTCTAAAGGAGTTACACACAGTCTGCCTTGAGGTATAGGTAACTCCCTCTTCTACCATGTTAAACCACAAGCAACTTGAGGCAAGGACCCCCTCAGAGTCCTGCATGGAACCCATACCACAATGCCTTCACTATAAGCACACTGTAGGACCTCAGTAACTGTTTCGATGAAAGACAAGGAAAAGAGATGTATCACATCTATGGAAAGTCATTCCTACCTCAGCTGCTCCTGTTAAGCAGTGCAGACAGGAAGGCGTGCTCTTCTGTGGTCCTGAGCAGGGGAGGGATGAATCATGACTCTGTAGTTTCCAGCCTTCACGAGACTCCAACTTCCTCCCTAGTTGACCATAGTCCGCTCGGCCCCAGGTAAACACTCTGCCAGTTTCTAAAAACAAACATTAGTTGAATTAAGGCTATATTCCACAGCTATACTCTCATGGGTAGGCAAAGAATTACAAGAGAAACTGTGAACATTTATTTTAGGACCAACTACCATGTACCAGGAACCATCCTATCTTCTACAGGGAGAGCACAACTATTCACACTTTCACAGATGTGGGGACTGATGTTCGGTAAAATGACATGACCAAGATCAAGCTGTGGTGCAGTGAGCACCAGAGCTGGATTCCAGCAGAGGGCAGATGCTAAAGCCGTGCACCTGCATTTTAAAAGACAGGGACCAGGCTACAGGGAATTCTTCAACCACACTTTAGGGCCTCTCTATCTCTCCTTGCGCTTTGCCCAGATCTCTATTCTCAGGTTCTCCTCCCTCTCACCCAATATGGGGCCCATCAGCTACCCAGAAATCCCCCAGGCTCCTGACCTGCCCCATGCCATAATCTCTTAGCACCATTAAAGCCAATTTCATGTGTTTTCTTTCCATATAACATAAAAGAATCTTCAGAGTCTAAGCTCTTACCCGAAAAAGCAATTCTCATAGTCCCAAGGCAAGTGTCTATATGTGCGAGAAGGAAGGGAGTGAGAGAAGGGAAAAAAGACAAAATCATTTACAGCCAGGAAAGCCTCAGTTCCCCAGATGCACCACCTGGGAAGCTGGCCAGTGCAAAAGATGATTGAAGAAAATGGAATTTGGAAAAAAGAGAAACGCCTTTCTTCTCCCAGATAAGAAAAAATTCACCGAACTCGTTCAGTTGTACCAAGTGCCACATTTGTTATTTCAACAGAAATGCAAAATCCGATGAGGCATAGATTATTAACAGATTCTCCGCAATAAATATGCATAACCATGTGCGCTGTATAAATTCTTTATACATGTTTATTTTAACAAAGAAAAACTTTGCTTAAGAGACAAAACACCAAGCAATGCATATTAAATTCTAGACAAACCTACTACTATGATACTACTGTGTTTGGTATCAAGGCTTCATCTGGCCCCACATTCAACATATGGTTTATAGTGTCAGCTAGAATACAACTACAGACTCATAGGGGAAATGTCGGAATATTGAAGGGATAAAGTCCTCAGAATCAATCTGCTCATGGACACCAATGGAGATACCAAGAAGTGCACAAGAAGTTCTGAGCTTCCTCAAAGAGGGAAAAAAAGTCTGTGCAGCCCATGGGGTACCAGGTATATGACAGGAACTAGGAGTGGGTTCCCTCGGATATGCTATTTCATGGCCTCACATGTGTTGTTCCTTTTGCCATGGAAGCCCTTTCCTTACATTATTCATTTGATAAGCTATGGCTCCACCTGTACAGTCCAGCTCATGTACCACCAGTTCTGTGAAGCCTTTTTTGACCCCTCAATCCTCCACAGAAAGGGTGAAACCCACCCTCCTGTGAGCCACCTTTATTACTGTCCTCATCAACTACTATGTTCCCATTTAACAGGTGAGAAACTAAGGTTCAGAGAAGTGACTAGCCCAGGGTCACACAGCTAAGCCACATCTCCTTCTACTAGCCCATGGTACTATTCTGTATTGGTTTTTCACATGGGTCTGCATCACTGGATAACCAACACTCAACACTCAATATCCTTCCCTCACTTCTATAGGACCCACAAAAAAGCCCATGTTCCCAGGACCCACAAAGCATCCAAAAATGACAAACGGTCCCTCTACATGAGCTGGGTAGGATTTACAACCAGACTGCCTTAGCAGGGAGAGTCCCAAGAAGCTAAAAGAGGAGACTGTTACTTCTGAACTCACCCTAGCATTGTTCTGCTGGAAAGAACCAGCACGTTGCTATCTGCAAGACTATCGAAGAATTATGTTATCACAAGTCCCACAGTGAATCCTTTCTTATCAAGTAAAACATCTTAGCATCTTCTCTCCTATTGATTATTGATGTGAAGACAGGCAAGACTGCCGCCATTACTCCATCTCCAATAGCAATTCAACCATTCTACTTACATAGCACTTTTCAACTTCAAGGCACTTTACAAAGATTAACTAATTAATTCTCATGTTCCCTGGGGAGGCCACAGACATTCTATTAGAGACAAGCCCCAAAACCAGGCTGACTGGATGTCCAGCCTTCACTCTCCAGCCTAGGTTTGCTCAGTCAGGTAGGTGCACTCTCTGACGCTGTCTGTTTCTCCCCAAAATACACTCTGCATCAGAAGGCTCGCAGAAAAAAAAAAAAAAAGGAGATTCTTATTTTTCCTTTTCTTTTAAACAGACACATATTGACCACTTCTTAGGTGCCCAGCGCATTCAGGGCCACTATCTCAATTAATGCCCAAAATAATTCTAGGGGGTACAGATTACTAAGTTTATTTCACAGATGAGGGTAAATGATTTGGTCAATACGAAACAACCAGCAGGTGGTGGAATCAAGATTAAAATCTGTGTATTCTGACTCCAACACCATTGGTAGCTCCAGTGATTGCCCAGCTGCTGTCAATTCTTACAGTATTTGAGGAGGGGGAAAGCCCAGATCAAATGGATATGTTCTGCATACCAGCTCACTTCCCAGGACACCTCGCAGAACTCAGGACTGTAAGTGTTGAAATAAAGGCATCTAACAGGAAAATGATGTTAGGTCACCCAGAGTAAAAGAAAACAATGAATCCACATACAAAAAAATGTTCACTAATGCAATGTAGACAAAAATACGTCTCAAGCAGAAGTATACTATCAAATCCAAGGAGATTCAGAGCACAAATGTAACAAATGAATTTTTTACTAATAGTAAAGAATTATTACTGTGATAAAAGATAGATACACTAATGGCATCCAAAAAGTGTAAGTGTGTATCTTCAGATAAATGAGAAAAATGACCAACAGCACAAAATAAAGTTAGCAAGTAAAATATAATTTCAAGGTATGTCCATGCGCAAATTGACATAAAATCACTACGGAGCCAAGACATTAAGTATAGGTGGCAAAAGATCCCAACACAACACAGAAAACAACAGGGGCCAAGTAAGTAGCATTGACAAAGTATGCCGAAAGAACTTGGAGAAACCATTTCAAGCTGGAATTCTCCTGGCAGGCTTGATGGAAGAAGCAGGTTCAAGGTGAACTTCTAGATAGGAAAAGAAAATGGGAGAATGAGGAAGAATATTAATATTCTAGGAGTAGGGAGAGGGGACAAGTGATGATAGAAACCAAAAGGCACAAGGTGGGTCAGGTGGAGAGAGAGTGAGGGTCACGAGGAATAGGGACTGGAAAGCGGGTCGGAACTGCAGGCTGGGGCCACCACAGGGAAATGCCAGGCTCGGGGTCTGCATCTCACCTTCCAGACCAGGGATTCCCAAACTGGCTGGTTTGTACTCACCTATTAGTAAAATATTTTTTAACATACTGTGTAATTATATGTATGTATGTATGTATAGGTATACGTGTGTATGTATATGTGTGTGTGTATTACATGTATATATACATGTATATTATATGTATATATACATGTATATATGTGTATTACATATATATACATACACACATATACACATGTACACACATTACATATACACATATATTCATCTATTTATTAAAACATATACTTGTATTACCTGTATACATAAATTATAAATATGCCCTTATTTAAAAATATACAGTGTAAAATATACTCACAAAGTAGAAAATTTTTAAAGAACGAGATAAAAACACATAAAAGGAGTCATGATTTGTTCTTCCCATACCCTGGCAATTAGTCTCACATGCTCACTTTAGAGACTGCTGCTAACTAGACCACGGGGAGACTGCACACTGGGAACAGGGGTGACGTCTGGTCAAAGGAGTGTCTGGGGCTGGCGCATGAGGCAAAGGTGGAGGCACCAGTAATAAGAACATTCATGCCAACACTTGCATTGCACCCACTGTGTGCTATGTACTGGTCTAAGCATTCTCTATACAGTACTCTGCTTATCACTCTTCCCAGCCCTAGTTGATGGACAAGAAACTAGGCGCTTACCCAGAGGCACAGCAGTAGTAAGTGAAAGGGGAAAGAAGAAAGAAATCCACTACAATTACACAAGCCTAAGATGGATCAGGACTGAACCAAGGGTTGAAGTCACAGGGGGGAAAACAAGATGGGAATTTGCAAGGCGTGCCATCCTATCAGATGTCAGAGAAAGGGAACAGGAGGAGATGAACACCACTCTGAGATTTCAGGATTTCAGATTTCAAGATTGGTGGGAAGGTGGTGGTACATTAAAAGAAATAGACAAAAGGGCTAAAATGCCAGATCCGGGGTCCCATCGATGGGAATCATGAAATGTTATTTCATTACTAAAATGAGTTAACTCTTCTGGGGCCTTCTGCAAACAAATAGTCAAATATAAATAAAGAGGAAGTAAGTGAGGAAAAAGACAACTCTCTGCAAAGCCCTGGCAGGGGCAGAGGAAGTCAGAGGAGACTCAGGAAGCTGGGGAGGTGGCGAATATTCAAGGAGGTAGCTTCCTTTAGCATCCATAGGAGGGCTGTCGGGAATGGTGGTAAAGGCAGGTGAGAAGCCACTCCAGCAACATCTAAGCTCTTCAGCTAAGGGGAATTTCTACCCCATTCCAGGGAAAGGGGTACTAAAGGTGAGAGGAAGATGGATTACTGTAAATTAAGGAACCTTCACCCTTTCTTAAAAGAATGTCCCAAAAGGGAAGAGTGTCATTGAAGGCATCAAAGGGAATTAGCAAACAGAGGTAGATGTTATCAAAAGAACACCCCTGGGTCAAGGCAGAGAAAAGGCCATACAGCTCCTCATATATATAGCATATTTCATATGCATATTCCATATGCATATTCCCATAGCATATTCCAGGTGCTAAAGCCTCCTAGAGCACACACATGTAAGAAGTGAGCCATCCTCCAGTCAGGAACTTGTTACATTTGTAATTCATCTGCTGACGAACACCAGTTACTCTCAGGTTATTAATTCTAAGGCCTTAACGTAGAAGAACCTGATTTCTATAACTCATCCCTTGTTCCACCACATGGACAGAGATTTTATAAAAAGGCACTAATAGGGCGGCTTTGCTGTCAGCACAGAGCCGGCTTTGAATCCTCTGTCCCCGCTTCTCTTTGCCCCGCCCCCTCTCAAAAATAAATAAGCATTAGGGAAAAAAAAGGCGCTAATAACCAAGAATTGGTCAAGCACAGAACTGGAGTCTTCCAGCCTAATCTTCCCATGGAAGGAGAAGAGTGCAGAGGGAGAGAGCTCAGAGCACAGGTGCTGGAAGCAGAAACGCCAGGCCACGAATGTGCGCGAACATGCCGTGCTGCTCCTCCACAGGCCGCCACACTGCTTCCTTCTGTCCCTGGCTGTCTCCACTACCCAGCCCCCTTCACCTAGTTAACTCCTACTGCCTCTTCAACTCTCCTGAGCCCTCAGCTCAGGTCAGGTTCCTCTATGCAACAACCTTGGAGAACCACGTTCCTCATCTTGAGGCACTTATCTCAGTTTATAAATGTACACTCATTAGGAACACTTTTGATTAATGTTTGTCTCCCCTTCAGACAGTCAGCTCTATGACTTCAGGGACTGCCTGTGTTTGCACATCCCTGCACCCTAGAATAATGCTCAGCACAAAGCGGGTGCTCAACGAATATCTGTGGCCTGAATAAACAAATGAACAAATGAAATTAATTACTGAATTTTATCATTCACTGGTTCCATAATCTTGAGCAAATTACTCAACATTTATAAAATGGGAATAACATCTACTTGTAGGGTTGTTGTAAGGATATTTTTGCAAAGAGTATGTGACATTTCATAGTAAATGTTAGCCACCAGCACTCTCATTCTCCTGGCTGAACTCTATAGCCTTATGAAGGATTTCCAGTGTCCACCCACAGTGTCTACCAATTTGTCACATCTTCTCAGTCAACTCCCACCTACCAATGTCTTGGGGTCAGTGTCTCTACAGACAACCAAAGGAGAAGAGCACTGAATGCTCTGTCTTAAAATTTTGGATTTTGAAAAGATTCAAGCATGGCGTCTGGCACATCAGAGGCCTCTGAAGTATCATGCAATACCAACAGATTAAAGCTAGGGAAAAAGAAAAAAAAAAAAAAAGAAAAAGAAAAAAAAAAAAAAAAAAAAAGCAGTGGGGAAGGGGGAAGAAACTTTAACCTAAGACTCAGAAGACCTGGATCCTATTCCTGGCTTCTCTTCTATGCTGTGTGACCTTAAACAGGCCCCTTCTCCTCCAGGGCCCTATGCTTCCCATACATAAAATAAGAGGACTGGGATAAATGGCTTTGGAGCCATTTCCTGATCTAGCTTCAACAAGGATGTCTAAAAATCTTCACTATCAAAATGAGTGCCGTACAATCCAATTTTATTAGTATCTTTGTAATATTTAGTCTGACCAGTGTCCTGAAAGAAAGCACCAGTCGGATAGTTATCAATTCAAATAAAGATTGGGATCGACTGTATATCCTGTTATCTCTTAGTGAAATTTCCTTAGTCTCCAAAGTTGTATCATGAACAATACCACCATGGAAAAGGTTTGAAATTTTTGAGAAGTCAGTGCAGGAATAAAATTTCCCCCATATGCTGCCCAACTGAAAAGGGGAGAAGAAGCCTACAAAGAGAATGACAAAAGGTAAGGGACTGGGGAGAATTTTACTGAGACCTGACTCTGGGTAAAACTCTACTTTAGGGGGGGCGCCTGGGTGGCTCAGTCGGTTAAGCGTCCGACTTCGGCCCAGGTCATGATCTCACACCCGTGAGTTCGAGCCCCACGTCGGGCTCTGTGCTGACAGCGCAGAGCCTGGAGCCTGTTTCAGATTCTGTGTCTCCCTCTCTCTCTCTGCCCCTCCCCCATTCATGCTCTGTCTCTCTCTGTCTCAAAAATAAATAAACGTTAAAAAAAATTAAAAAAAAAAAAAAACAAAACTCTACTTTAGGGACAAGAACCACATGATCCTCTCAATAGATGCAGAGAAAGCATTTGACAAAATACAGCATCCTTTCTTGATAAAAACCCTCAAGAAAGTAAGGATAGAAGGAGCATACCTCAAGATCATAAAAGCCATATATGAACGACCCAACACTAATATCATCCTCAATGGGGAAAAACTGAGAGCTTTCCCCCTAAGGTCAGGAACAAGACAGGGATGTCCACTCTCACCACTGTTATTCAACACAGTATTGGAAGTCTTAGCCTCTGCAATCAGACAACACAAAGAAATAAAAGGCATCCAAATCGGCCACGAGGAGGTCACACATGCTGAACTACAGGTAATGGTGTTTACCACCAAAATACTTGGGTTAAATACAACAGTTGACACCTTTGAGAAAGAGTTGCAGGCTTCCAGCTATGGAATGAATAAGTCATTGGGATACAAGGTACAGCCTACAGAATATAGTTAATCCTGTAATAAAGTGTTGCATGCTTTCGCATTATAGCTACACTTGTATAGGTATCTGGAAAGCATAATGTATACACACGGAATCACTATGATATATGCCTGAAAATAATACAACATTGTGAGTCTACTGTATTTCAATTAAAAAAATGATAATATTTTAAATTTCTCCTTCACCATTAAAAAATTATTTCTAATTTAGAAAAAAAAACCACTCTGCTTTAGGCACTGCCATTGTTCTCTAACTTAATCAACCCTGAATGATGGGTGTGAGCCCCATCTTACAGTAAAGAAACATCACAGGATTTTAATGACTTGCTCAAGATCACACAACTAGTATGCTGCAAAGCTATCATGATGATGATGATAATAACAGCTAATATTCTGAGGGCACTCTACATGGGTTGTCCCATTCGGTCCACAGAATCCCCTCATGAGTAGGCATTATTATAACCCTCAAATTATAGGCGAGGAAATTAAAGCACAGGAGAGGTTAAGTCTCAGGCTCAGGGTCCCGCAGCTGTCAGTGGCAGAGCGCAGATGGAAGCCGGCAGCCTGGCACCAGAGCTGGTGCCCTCACTCACTACCCTGCAGAGGATATACCGCTTTTTGCTGGGTCACAGTGCCTCTTCAAAAGTGAACATTCCCAAGGACTTCTGGAGGTTGTTCAGGGTTACAGGGATGCAAAGAGCCTAGCTGCTGAGTGACTGCACGAGCTTCATCCTTGGCCTACATGGCAGAGATCAGAATCCTACAACATGCCAGGCATTCCACACAGCTGCTCCATTTTCATCACTGACTCTATTAGCTGTCAAATCAGGAGCACTGGTAATAGAGGTCAAGACAGACTGCACCCTGAGGCGGCCCTAGGCCAGCCACAGGACTATCTATACCATGCAGGGCTGGGGCTTCCCAGACAAAAGGGAGGAATGCTTTCTTCTCCCAAACTGGGTTCTAGTCTATTTAAGTGGCTCCTTGGCCTTCCACACAATCCTTTTCCGTAAACACCCATGTTCTCTCAATGCTGGATGGCTGTCCCTTTGTTAAGGGCATACTTTGCTTCTTCCCTCCCAGGCTTTCAGGTCATGCTGGGCTCTAGTCCGCAAGGCTGGTCAGCCCATAACGCTGGTGGGTTTTACTTGTTCCACCTACAGAACTCCTTCTCACCCTTCAGGTCCTGGCTCAAATGCCACGGCCAAAGTCTCCCATCATCCCCTTGTTCTGACGCCCCTTGCTTTGGGAGCCACTGGCCTGATGCTTGTACCGTTGCACCAACAATTATTCTATGCCTCCAAATGTAAGATTATTTGATGAGATGCCTTGTGTGGCCCTCTAAATTAGTCAAGGTTCTCCAGAGAAACAGAACCAATAGGAGAGAGAAAGAGAGAGAGAGAGAGAGAGAGAGAGAGAGAGAGAGAGAGAGAGAGATTTACAAGGAATTGGCTCACATGATTATGGAGGCTGGCAAGTCCAAAATCTGCAAAGCCAATATCTCAGTTCAAAGGTTGCCCAGCAGGAAGAGCTGGTGCCCCAGTTAGAAGGCCGACAAGCAGGAGAATTCCCTCTTACTTGGGGAAGGATCTGCCTTTTGTTCTATTCAGGCCTTCAGTTGATTAGATGAGGCCCACTCACATTAGGGAGGGCAATCTTTACTCAGTCTATAATATAAATGTTAATCTCACCCAAAAACACCTTCACAGAAATACTCAAAATGTTTACCAAATAACTGGGTACCTCATCTCCCAGTCAAGTTGACACATAAAATTAACCATCACACCCACTAAAGAGTGAAGAGCAATGATCCTTTCACATTTTCTCTGTACTCCTCACAGCACCTAGCACAGGACCTGACCCAGAGCAGGGGCTCAATGTTCGCTGACAGAAGAGTACTAGGCATTGCTCTTACCACGGACTTTTGTATGCAACCAAGGACATCAGAGACCATCCCATTTGACTTCCCAAAGAGAAGACAAAACTGAAGAAAATAACTTTTCCAAGTCACACTAACTACTTGGAGGCAGAACCAGGTATTCACAATATTCAACACATCATTATTGCCCACTATTTATATGCCAGGTGCTGTCCCAGGTGCTAGGAGCCACAGCCATGAACAAAACAGAACTCTTCTGTCCTTCCTTCAAGGAATATTAAAGCAGGAGGAAGACAGGCAAATGACCAAAAACCACACAAAACATATGCCCCAGCAACTGACTCTAAGTGCTATAGAGAATATAAAGTAGAGAAAAGGAACAGGCAGAGCTGGGGAGGGTGGCAGAGGCCCAGGACCAGCACCTAGCTCCCGACTCCCCATCTGGTGCTTTTCCTCTGTTGCACACCACCTTGCTTAAATGAAGAATCTTAAGCTTAAGAGAACTCAGCCAACCCATGTAGGAGCAATGAAACTTGCTCTAACTACCTCTCAGGACTGTGATGAAAAGTAAGGGAGACAACAGACATGAAAGTATTTTGTAAACTCTAGCAGAGGTGTTAGTAATATTACAACCATCACTTTTTCTCTAAAGCCAGATTGTGAAGGACCATCAAGAGAGGCTGGTCTGTGAGTCCCAGCTCTCAGAGGGTTGCTCTGGCTGAATGAGTGGGTCCCCTGCTCCTCTAAGGGTCCAGGCACACACCAGGCCGCTGGTCATACCCAGCGCTTGCTTGGTGCCCGGAGAGAACTCTCTGGTGGAGGCTGGGGGCTCTGCAGATGTTTCCCAGCTCATGTCACATTCAAACTCCAGAGCTTCTTCGCACACTTTTAGACTCTTATTAATAACATTTTAAAATGCAGATTGCTGCCTAATCTTAGCTGCGTAATTAAAAAAAATAATCTTGCTACTCTCCCTCCCAGCAAGGAAGGAAACTATACCCCAGGGCTTCTGCAGCTAAGAATCACACCCTGCAGAAGAGCTAGTAGGAGGCTCCAGTGGGGATGGGGGCAGGGGAATGAGGCGGGGGGGGGAGGCGGGGAGCCAGGAAGCAAGTCTAATCTCTTGACTTTCGAGAAAACGAGAATGAGGCTGAAGGAGAGGAATGATTTGCCCCAGGACACACAATGTGTTTTGGCAGAGCCAAAACTAGAATCCCTCTGCTTCCCTGCTTCCCTCTGCACTGCCTTGTGGGGAGAAGGAAGGAGGAAGACCTAAGTTTTTCAACAGTGAGAATCATACCTCTGTCCTTCTGCAGTTAGCGCTATTCATCTGGAGAAGTAGTTACAGGTTTCAGATGTTCAAGATGATCAAGGGAACAAGGCTCAAAATTCTTTACATTCATTACAGACTCACTCATAGAAGGAAGGAACCTCAGAGCACTCTATCCTGTCTGCTTCTGCTGGGGAAAAGTGAGGCCCGGAAAAATGAGGCCCAGGAAGAAAAGTGACTTACTTGACCAAGGGTAAATAGTGAGTTAGAAGCGAAACAAGTCTAGAACCCAGACTACCCTGACTTCTACTACATCCTGTCCACAGCTTCTGAGAAAGGCACCAGTAACGTCTCACAGCCCCCACTGCTACCTGCATCAACTAAGGGTTTCTGGGATCCTTGGCAGAAAAGAGGAGAGACGGGTGAAGCTCACGCAGTCCCTCACTGCCTTTTTCCCTGGAATGACTTTCTGGAAGGCCCAAGGGCTGGGTGAAAGAAAGACACACATTCCCCACCCCATCTCCTCAGGGTCCTCCTCTCCCTACCTAGAGCTGCTGCCCTAGCCCTGGCCTCCACCTTCAGTCACCGTCCATTACAAAAGGTCATCAGCAGCTTCCATCTCTATGAAGTTACAAAAAGAGAAGGGAAAAAAGGCCAGGTGCTGCACCCAGCTGTTGGCGAGGCCGCATTTTCTGCTGCCGATGATGACTCACAATGCCCAAGCTGCAGGCTGGAGCTGGGAATGAGACCTGAGAGGCTGGTTTGCCGAGGAAAAGGAAAGACGCAGTTCCCAAGCACACTGGCCTGCAGAGAAGAACACTTAAGTCCTTCAGTGAAATCCCAGCACCTGGCTGTGGGAACACAGCTCCCCCTGCAGACCACCCTGAGGCCCTGCAGGAACAGGCCCAGAGACAAACCATAAACTGGGACGTGAATCCTGCAAAGCTCACCATGGTATCAAAACTGTCATGTAGAGGGGCGCCTGGGTGGCTCAGTCAGTTGAGCATCCGACTTCAGCTCAGGTCACGATCTCGCGGTCCGTGGGTTCGAGCCCCGCGTCGGGCTCTGGGTTGATGATGGCCCAGAGCCTGGAGCCTGCTTCCAATTCTGTGTCTCCCTCTCTCTCTGACCCTCCCCCGTTCATGCTCTGTCTCTCTCTGTCTCAAAAATAAATAAACGTTAAAAAAATTAAAAAAAAAAAAAACTGTCATGTAGAAAGCTAGGGCTCCACCTCTGAAACCCCAAAAAATCCCACAACCCCCCAGAAACACTACTTGTACTCCAAAGAGAAACTGGCTTTTGGTTACTGAGGGGTGCAGATTAAGATCTTCAAACAGGGGAGACAAAGGTTGCCCCAAAGCTTTCAGTGGGCAAATAATTCACCAGGGGCAGGAGCAAAGAGGGGAGGGAGCCTGTCCTGGGATGCCAGTGTGTGCTCAACCAGTGAGAATGTCTTGGGACATGACTTTGGCTGGTGCCTCTCAAATCTCCTCCAAGTGCACCCGCAGGGAACTCTCCCGGGCTCTTCGTGACAGGTCAGCATAAAAGACCTGTAGGGATCCTAACAGAGCTGCACTCACAAATAGGGGAGCACTCTCCCACTGCCATGTCTGAGGGCCCTTCAAGGGCAAGAACTGAGCAGCAGGACAAGGTAAGGAGTGACCCGTGGAAGTGACGCCCACTCCACACACAATGGCTCGGGGATTTGCCACTCGCATCAAACAGTGTCAGTAATGAGCATCGCCAGAGGAGGCCACTGAGGAGAACCCATTATGATCCAGCAGCCACCAGAAAAGGCAAGATAATCACGAGACCTGGAGGCCTGGTAATTTCAATGGAAGGGGCTGGGAGAGGCGTGAGATCAAAGACTACTGTCAAGGCTGATGTGCGTGACAAACACTGCATTTATATTCAAGTTGCTCATCTGCAGGTGCGTGGCCTCGGAATGTGTGAAGGTCCGCCAGGCCAGATCCACGGTGGGACAGCCTGTCCTTCCCTTCCACATCTGCTCATCACCCTCCCACTCTGCTTCTGCTCCCATCTGTCCTTCAGGCACCAGAAGAAACACTCTTTACCAGTGCCCCACCTGCCAAGAAACTCTAAGTCTCCAGTGTGACCTTCTGTGAAAACCTGACATGGTTGAAGTCTCCCTCCAGTGTCACTCACCTCTGGTCACACCAGAGACAGTAAGTAACCAAAGCTACAGTGCCTTCCTTGGAGAGGCTGACTTTTCCATGGCCAGAGACTGGGAAAGGCATCTGCTGCACAGGATTTTTCATTTCATAGGATCAGCTCCAACCAAATCAGCAAAGCACTGTTACTATGGACCATCTGCCAGGACCCGGAAACAGCCTGGTTACATAAAGGGGCTGGTGTAATGAAATTTATTAAGCTGGATTCTTCCTCTATAAAGGCAATGAAGTACTTGAAGTCTCTCTTAAGAGGGGTGATGTGGGGCAGTGAAGAGGCCCTGGGCACAGGTCCCACTGGGTTCCAACCCTGGCTCTGCATCCATTAGCTTTAGAACCATCTCCCTGGGGCTTGTTTTCCCACATTTCTAATAAGGAGAAGATGGTCCCCTGCAGCATTAAAATTCCACGACTTATTATTGTTTTCACCAACATGGCAAAAAAGTCTGACTTTGATGTTAATTTTGTACAACAGGGTTAATTTGCTTTAGAAAAAAAAAAAAAAAAAAAGGAGGCGTCCTGCCTATTTGTGGGCTTAAAAGGGAGAAGTGCTGAGTGGAGCCACTGAGTCTGGGGCTGCCTGGAGGAAAGCGCACAGATGAGAAGCCAAAGGTTGGAACTCTCTACCTGCCCAGGCAGGAAGGACACAAGCAAATCTCCGGCCATTTCACTGGGAAGTGGTACTACTCTGACTCCCTGCCTATGCACACAGCACTTTCCGGCTCACAAAGTGCATTCACATCCAGGATCTTATCTGGTCTTCACAACACCCTCGAGTTGACAAGGTGATGTTGTCCGACCCCCACTGCACACAGAGCACTTTAAGGCTAAGTAACCAGGTAGGGTGAGCCCACATCTCTTAACCTCTCTTCAGTTTCCTCCCATGTAAAATGAAGCGAGCCTTACTCAGCAAGCTTTGTGTAAGGATTAAATAGATGATTCTGTAAAGCCCTGGCAGAATGCCTGACACACAGTGTGTCTCTGGTAAATGTGAACAGCCCTTCCCCACACACCCCCATCTCCTCAGGGAGATTAGGATAAGCCCCAAAACTGCTCATTTTTAGACCTTTAAAAAATGCTTATTGAAGGCAACAAGACGGCTTCCTAAGTGGCCTTCCATGTGGCCCGAGACAGCTCCCCAGAAGGTAGGCCAATGAGCCAGCTAATGCCAGTCCCTACCAATCTCGCGCATTCCAAGAGTCACCTCGCTCATGGGGGATGGGGCCCCCACTCCGACAATCCAAAGTACCTAGAAATCAGCCACAGAGATGAGACCTGAAGAGGAAAGCAAGCATGAGGCTGAGACAGAGGAGCCTGCAAGAGCCACCCGGAGGCAGGGCCTTTCCTTCATCGCCCCTACTTGTCACCACCCCCACCCCCACCCCCACAGAAACCTCAGCTTCTCCCTCCACTGCTCACAGATAAAGCCTGAATAAGGACCCATGCCTATTATACCTGAACGCTTCCAGTCCCTTCTACCTGGCCCCAAGCTAAGCAAACGATGCCCAGGGGCGCCTCCCACTTCTATACCTTCGTTTCCACTATTCCTTCTGCCTGGAACGCCTTCCCCTCACCTCTGCCTACTCAACAAATATTTGTTGAATAATAGGGTGAAGAAATGAAGGAAGGAATGTGTGAATGAACGAATGACATAATATATCTCTGTGAGGCAGAAGAATTAGAAATTCTGAATCTCATTTAACAGATGAGGAAATTTAGGACCAGAGAAGTTAAATGATTTGCCTAAGATTACACAGCCAAAAAGCAGCCAAATAGAACTTGTGCCTGGCTCCTCAGGCTCTTTTGGCCACATTAGGCTTCCTCCTAAAGTAAAAAGTCACTCTCTCAGATTAGGAAAAAGCTGACCCAAGATTCCTCAAAATGGGCCACTTTCCTCTTGGCACACATCTGAGAGCACTTTACGGCACTGGCTGTCACTATGATTATTGACAGCTCCCATGAGACAGGCAAGGTCCCCTGAGAAAGGGCAAGCACAGTGCCATCTGTCAAGAACCTAAAAATGATGGTGAAATTACAGGCCAGTCACTTAAAGCATGCTCACTTTTAGAAAGCTCCTGGAACAAATCAATCCCCACCAGGAAAGAGGAGAAGGATTCCTTGAATGGAAACCGAACCCTCTGCCTGGGACCTTTGAGCCCTTCCCAGAACCATCTGGTGAACTCGCAGCATGACTGGTGTCCCCATCCACTGTGGACAGAAAGGGAAACCAAGGACCCAAGGCAAGGCCTTGGAGACACACAGGGTCAAAGCTGGCCCTGAGACCGTAGGGCACCAGACATCACTGTCAGCCTCAGGGAGCTGAGGCTCGCTGCCCTGGGCTCTTCCAAGAAGGCAGGAAGAGGGCAGGGCCCCAGGCTGGGTCTCCCAAGCACAGCCACTGAAATGGCACAGCTTCCCCATCCAAAAACTGCAGCTGCCCCATGCAATTCACACTCGCTGAGCCTCTCCTCTATGCCAGGCAAGACCCAGAGGTGAATAAAACAAAACAAGTCCCTCACCCAGGAGGGTCACGTTTGCTGAGAAGACACTGACAACAAGTAAACAAATAAAGATACCATGGTTTCAGGCAGTGAAAACTGCTACAGTGCAAAATAAGGCAGGGCAGGGAGAAGAGTGTGCTGAGAAGATGGTGGTGGTTACTTCTGATGGGGGTGGGGGGACAGGGTGGGCCGCTATGCGAGGTGACGATGGGCAGAAAGTGCCCAAGTGCGGCAGTAGCTTCATGGGGACCAGAGATGAGCACTCTTGGCAGAGGAACTGCTGGAGCACAGGCACAGAGACTCGGCCTCCCCTCAGCCTCCACCCGAACCTGCCCAGGACTGCCTGCCCTTCACTGCTTCTAAGGCCTCCTCCCCAGCAGCCCACCACCATGACTCCCCGACTCCCGGGATGAGAGAACAACATTTGCTCCTCCCTGCCCTGAAGCTTGAGTCGCCTGCCACATTTCCAGCACACTTTGAGAGGAGGCAGCACGATGCAATGAAATGAATCGGGCTTTTGACACCACACAGAGCTTGGCTGAAGTGTCCGTTTTGCTTAACTGTCTGTGTTACTTTGGACAAGCCACTCAGCCTCCCTGAGCCTCAATTTCCTCACCTGCAAGGCAAGGGAAGTGAAGCCTACCTCACAGAGTTATGAGGAGTATGTAAGCAGCAGCACCTGGCAGAGCACCTAGCACACGGTAAGTGCTTGGCAAAGATCGGTCCCCTGCCCTACCTGACCCCCTTGGAAATTAAAACAATTTTTTTTGTTCAACCAACCGCGTCAGCTCGTGTCTTACTGCACCTACCTATCTGTTGGGTGTGGAGGCTGTGAGATGACCCTTGAGGAAGATGCCATCACGGCACAGCCTATGGAAGGGCCCTGGCCCAGAGACCTGGGCCAACAGGCAGGAGAAGACAACAGACACTACCCTTACTGCACGTGCAAGGATGAAAATCACCAGGACCAGACACTCAAAGAAACCAAGATCAAGTCGGACACTTCACTGCCGTCCTCTTCCCTTCCCACCTCTGGCTCACTGGCCCAGGGCCCAGGCCCTTGTCTCCTGGCTCTCCTGGGGGGCAGCCAGCTAGAGGCCAAACCAATCTCAGTTCTCCTCACAAGCAAGGAGACAATCAGGTATTAACTCACAGCAAGACCTTAGGTAACCTCTTCTCTCTTTGGGCCTGAGCTTTCTCATCCATAAAAAGAGGGCCTGGGTGACCTCTAGGTCAGATCTGACCTTGCTAATTCTCACTCTGGATGCTGGCCCTACTCACCTCATCTCAAGGCTGTCTGCCTGCCCACTGCTGCCATCTGGTGGCCCTGTAGGCCCAGCTGCACTTGGCTTTGGCCAGGCCGCCCGGCATGCCCCTTATTCGAATGATCCTGCTTCAAAGGGTGGATCTTGCTTCTGCTTCAACTGGACACACTCTACACTTCTATGGACCACAGATCAATGGGTATTCATTGCCAAACATAAAAACCAAAAATAACACCAGAACTTCATCTCTCTAGCAGAGATGACACCACTGTAGCTGAGAACCTGACCTCCCTGCCCAGAGAGAGGAAGGAACTGCCCAAGGTTGCACAGATCAGCCATAATTCCACTTAACCACAATGCTTAGGGCTGATGGGCACCCTGGAAACCAAAAATAAAGCCAGCCCAGGGCCAAGGAAACAAAGCCTTTCAAAGTTGGGAAACAAACTGTCAGGATTCCTTGCAAACCTCAAGAAATGGTAAGATCAGGCATGGGAACATGTGAGCACTGCCTGAAATGATGCACTGGAAATAACAAACTGGAGGTACCCGGGGCATCTATCTCCTAACCTTGGAGGGCATCATTCATGCAGACCTTCCATAAGCCAGCCTCCAAGTCACCACCACAGCACAGATCCCAATCGAGGCAGAAACCAGAAAACAAGGAAGACACACTGGTGCAGCACGATGTGTTTGCACATGCTTCTCCCACCAGACATGAACTCCTTGGGGTAGAGTTATATCTTCTCTTCTCTATATCCAGGCCTCTCAACACCTGGCCAAAGCAGCTTGGTAAAGTATATCCAGGCAGATCTCTCAGGTTCCTGCACAATCGTCGGAACTGTCTACGTTTTTTGGACTCATGTGACCACACTCTTGGCTCTTGTCTGCAGCCTTCTCCTAAACTCTATAGTGCAGACCCTGAAAAAAACATACTGTGTGACTTTAAATAGGTCACTTGCCTTTTCTTGCCTGTATCATAACTGCAACATAATAGGGGTTCTACCAGATGACCTTCAGAGTCCTTTTAATACTAAAATTCTAGAATTTGAAACCAAATCAGGGCAAATCAAGGCAATTCTCCTGAAGAGCAGATAGCACAGTGGGAAAGAGGAATCAAACAATGCTTCCCTCTAGTGGTGTAATGCTGTTACTACACCCTCTCAGCTCCAAGCCCTATCAACAAAGTATATTCAATCCCCGCCTCGACTTTGAACAGGAAAAAATCAGCTCGCACTCAGTGCAGAGGAGCAGCAAAGAAAGCAAGGCCACCAGGAACCAATGAGGCCCTGAGCCAATCCAGGACAGTGGAGAAATCCCCATCTTTCAGAACAAGCATATCTTGAAGCTCAAAGGACCTTTTGTGACCTCCAACTTCCCTCTTCAGATGAGGAAACCAAGGCTCAGGGATGTTCAGAAGGGACTTGTCCGAGGTCACAAAGCTGACTCATGACTAAGCCAAAAATAGATCTCTGCGTTCCTGCCTCCTTCTATAGTCTCTTGCTTCACCTCCATGCCTCCCAAGTGAAGCCCATGGAAGTGACTTGTCAAGGACATACACCCAGGAAAGGGTGGTGAAGGGGCTAGTTCCCTGCACAGACAGGCAAGAAATTTTACTCAATTAACCTTAACATTCAATCAGACTTAATCAGACTGCAAACTATTTAGCATAAAAATATAAATGAAAATAAAAGCCTCACATAATCTCACCATCAGAGAAAATTCTCGTTGTTTCCTTCTAGTCTTTCCTATGCAAACATTCTTTACAAAAAAAATAGAAGTTATAATGAAGTAACTTATTGTAAACTACTCTTCACTTACTATATAATGAGTATATTCTTCTGTCATTAAATATCCTTCTAAAGCATTCTATTTTAAATTTTTTTTTTCAACGCTTTTTTATTTATTTTTGGGACAGAGAGAGACAGAGTATGAATGGGGGAGGGGCAGAGAGAGAGGGAGACACAGAATCGGAAACAGGCTCCAGGCTCCGAGCCATCAGCCCAGAGCCTGACGCGGGGCTCGAACTCACGGACCGCGAGATCGTGACCTGGCTGAAGTCGGACGCTTAACCGACTGCGCCACCCAGGCGCCCCTAAAGCATTCTATTTAACAGCTATCTATTCTAACATATGGTTGTATCATCATTTATTTTAACTGATCCCCCTACAATCCCTCTTTGTGTCCACACATTTGTTGTCATTATAAATCAGGCTGCAATGAATGGCATTATACTTAATCTCCCAACAGCTCCATAATTATTTCTTTAGGCCAGTTTTATATGAATATAGGATAGAATTTCAGAGCCATAATGGTCCTTAGAGATCACTACATCCACAACTTCCTATTGCCCAGATAGGAAGAAAGGGACCAGGGAGGTTTGTGTCTTGCCAGAGGACAAAAAGAAAGCAACAGAACCAAGTCCCAAACTCTCCACCCATTAAAATGTGACTCTCCCAGGGGCGCCTGGGTGGCACAGTCGGTTAAGCGGCCGACTTCAGCCAGGTCACGATCTCGCGGTCCGTGAGTTCGAGCCCCGCGTCAGGCTCTGGGCTGATGGCTCGGAGCCTGGAGCCTGTTTCCGATTCTGTGTCTCCCTCTCTCTCTGCCCCTCCCCCGTTCATGCTCTGTCTCTCTCTGTCCCAAAAAAATAAATAAAAAACGTTGAAAAAAAATAAATAAATAAAAATAAAATGTGACTCTCCCAAAGGATGTCGCACCCTTCTCTGACCACCCTCCCCCACACTGACCTCTCCTTCCCTCGAAACCCTAGAGCTTTCAGTGTCTTGGCCACTCTTCTGACTCTTTGCCACATTCTTTTTTATTCTTCTACTAAGTATTTCATTTGTTCATCCAACCACAAGCTTCCTGAAGTATTTTATATTCCCCTGTATTCTATAGCATAGTGCTAAACATTTTTTTTTTTCAGTTTATTTATTTACCTTGAGAAAGAGAGAAAAAACTCAGGAGGGGCAGAGAAAGAGAAAATCCCAAGCAGGCTCCACACTGCCAGCACAGAGCCCAATGGAGGGCTCGAACCCACGAACTTCAAGTTCATGACCTGAGCCAAATTCCAGTCAGACTGACTGAGCCACCCAGGCGCCCCTGTAGCACAGTGCTATATACATATAAGTAAGCATTCCACAAATAACTGCTGAAGGATCAAGGATAACTAAGAATTTCCTTCCTTATTGTTTAGAAGAATCAAAAATTGGAGAAAGATGCTAATGAGTAAGAGCATTCTGAGATACATACTTGGAATCAGAATAGCAGGCTTAGGGACCAGATTCAAGTTTTAGCTCTGCGAGTCTAGTAGACTAAGGAAAGGCAGCTAACCAATTAGGGACTTGTCTGTGACACAAGTATAACACCCATGTTGCCACTTCACATGCGAAAACGGATACAAAAGTGCTATATAATGATAAAAGTGGTCTGTAAGAACTATGACTGGGCACCTGGGTGGCTCAGTCATTAAGCATGTGACTTCAGCTCAGGTCATGATCCCACAGTTCGTGAGTTCGAGCCCCGCTTTGGGTGAGTTTGAGTCCCACTTCAGGTGAGTTTGAGTCCCACTTCCAGGGAGCACGAGCCCCGCTTCAGGTAAAACGTGAACCCCAGAGAAGCCCCACTTCTCTCTCTCTCTGCCCCTTGTGGGATTCTCTCTCTGTGTCCCTCACTAGTGCCCTCTCTCTCTGTCAAAAAATCAGTTTTCTTGAAACAACTGCTATTCCTGGGTTGATTAGCAAAGCCATCCACATCTCCTCATCATCTCTGGAAAGAATATGACAAGGTGGAAAGAGCACCGGATCGAGAGCTTTGGGATCTGAGTTCTGCCCTACCTCCTTCATGCCCTTCCCCTCATCAGTCCTCAGTTTCCCCATCTCTAAGCTGAAGGAGTTGGGCCTGATGAGCTCTAATTTCCCATCCATTCATTCTAAGGATTCTAGGATAAAAACTAATGACTTTAATAAGAAGCAAAAACTATTCATTTCAAAATAGTTCAGAGTTCTAAAGCATAAACATCATGAATTCCAAAGCATCTGCTTTAAATAGACCCCATGAGGTCAGAATCTCCTGAGCTCGGTTGAGGTTTCATGATACATGGTCCCAAAGAAGATGGAGTAATATACACTGTCACCCTACTCTAGAAAGGATCTTGGCCCCAAAACCGAAAAATCAGCATTAGATATATTTATAAACTCAAAAAAAAAAAAAAAAAAATAGTGTGAATCAATGGCTGGGCTTGGATTTCACTAATGCTTAGACATCAAATACAATAAAATATTTCTTGGCCAGTGACACTTGAAGAAAGGAGAGTGGCTAAGAGTTGGTCCCTTCCGGGGCGCCTGGGTGGCGCAGTCGGTTAAGCGTCCGACTTCAGCCAGGTCACGATCTCGCGGTCCGTGAGTTCGAGCCCCGCGTCGGGCTCTGGGCTGATGGCTCGGAGCCTGGAGCCTGTTTCCGATTCTGTGTCTCCCTCTCTCTCTGCCCCTCCCCCGTTCATGCTCTGTCTCTCTCTGTCCCAAAAATAAATAAAAAACGTTGAAAAAAAAATTTAAAAAAAAAAAAAAAAAAAAGAGTTGGTCCCTTCCATGTGTGCCATGCAGTTCTCCACTTTAAAGAAACAAAAGAATAAAACATATCTCAATTAAAAGGATATAACCAAGAACCAGGAGCACTGTGATGGGAGGGGGGAGAATTCACTGAAAAGTAGAATCAGGTTGCCAGCTTAAATGCTGCCATAAAGTCACCTTCTCTCTTCTTTCAGTTTTCCCATCTGCAAGGTAAGGAGATGTCTTCTTCCATCTCGGATTCTCTAAAACCTCCAACTCTCTAGGACTTTCTTTGGTGACATTGAAGAAAGTGAAGAATGTCAAGAATCGTATGTGGGCTCACTTTCTCAGTCTATAGCCTTTGTGACACCACAGGCTACTTTGGGATACTGCGTGGCTCAGGGAAAGCTTCCAGCATGAGGGAAGCAACCAGATTCCAGACACTCTGACCAATCCCACATTAAGGTCTGAATCTTGTGTAAATCATTCCCCTTGAGATTCTAATAAATCACCAGCAACCAGCACTTAGCATTTGTAAGCATTGATCTTTCCGCACTCTCCAGGAGAGTCCTGAATCAACCTGTTACCTGTGCAGAGACATCCACATCAGTCCCACAGAGACTTCTGCCGGAAGGCGAAGATATGGGGCATGTGACCTCCAGAGAGCTCCAGAGCTTTCAAGAGCAGAGGAAACTAATGTGTACTGAACCGACACATGAGCCCAGTCCCCATGGATACTGGAAGATTTAAGACATCATCTCATTTAATCCTCACACAACGTCAGCAATATTTCCCCATTTCCTGATGAGAAAATAAGCTCATTTTTTCATCTGCCTAGCATTACTGAGTACCAAACTCATATGTGCCAATTACTCTGCCAAGCACTGGGGATATAATGCTGAGCGAAACCAATTGTAGTTCCTGCCCTTATAGAGCTCACAGTCTAAGGGGAGGAGGAATCTACAAAAAACAGCACACAGGAGAGGTTGTAGTGCCATGAGACAGATAAAAGGAAAAAGTGATTGGTCAGGGAGAGCAAGGGAAGGCCTCCCTAGGGAGGAAATGACCAAGCTGAGATCTGAGAAGAAAAGGATATAACTAAGTCAAAATGAAGAAGGGGCATAGGAATAAGTGTGCCAAATAGAGGGAACATGAGGTGCAAAGGCACTATGGTGGGAAATACATGATGCATTCAAGATACCAGGGAAAGGCCACAGTGGAGACTGGTTGGCTAGCCAGAGCTGGCATGGTATGACACAGGGCTAGCAAGGCAGGCAGAGGGCAGACCACATGGGGCCTCGCGGGACCACTAAGGAGTGTGTTTTCATCATAAGAACATTGGGAAGCCACTAGAACGTGAAACGATGGGTTTGTAAAGACCTTCCAACCGAGGTGTAGAGAACAGATTGGGGGGAAGGGAGTGAGTGTAGGAGGATGAAGTCGTCAGAGGCCACTGCAGGATCCAGGCAAGAGGTTTCAGGGGCCTGACCTACGGTGGTGGCCACAAAGGGGGAGAGAGGCGGGGCTGCCCACCACCACTCACTCACGAAGGGGGCAAAGCTGAGACTCAGAAACCTAGGCCCGTCTGACTTCAAAGTCCACGTTGCTTTCTACCTTGCCATTTATTCATTCATTCAGCAATTTAGCTACTAACCATCTACTATGTGCCAGGCCTATGCCAGGTGCTGGGGACACAGCCACAAGCAAAACAGACACGGCTCTCACAGGGTGGACAGTCTAGGCATTACAAGAACACAGATGGATATGTATGATTACAAATTGGGATGAGTAGCATGAAGGAACAATAGTGTGATCAGAGATTTTCACAGAAAAACTACCTGGGCGGCCACAAAGATAGATCTTCCTAACTCTTCCTAACGAAACAGCCACTTGCCAGCTATGTGCAAGTGAAAGACTTTAGGAACCTTTCCCTCTCAGAGCTGGGCACTGAGCATCGCCTCTCTGGACAGCACAGAAGCCCTCGGGGAAAGCTGGTATGTCTCAAGCCCTGCACAGACTCTGTGGACAAGGAAGTCTTTCTAAAAGTCTTGCTTATTCCTTAATATACTCACATATCCCAGCTTCAGGCACCCCTCACTTAGTTAGGTGTGTACAGAAGTTTACAATTACTGGGGATCTTTCACACAGATTCATTCATTTGAACCTCACGGCAGCCCCATGTAGAATGCAGGCAGGTTTTAACACACTGCGTGACAGATGAGGAAATAGAGGCCTAGAAAGGTGAAGGTCGCCAAGCTAGGAAGGCACCCAGATCTGCCACCCAAATCTTACTAGAAGCACCTCGGGCCGGGAAATCATGACTCTCGGATGAGACAGCTGCTGGTCACTGGGCCTGGATAAAGACACCCAGGAGTCCCACGAAGTTCCTGAGAACAATGATCAGGGATATTAAGCAGCTTAGGAAAGGTTTCTAGAATGCAGCTCCTCCAGCCTGAGACACAGGTATCCTTGCCAACTTTCCCAGATTAGAACAGGTTCTCTTGGACTCTTTCCAAGTGCCTCTGACTAACAGAGAAAAGTATTTTTCCATCGCAAACACTGCAGGCAGGCACCAGTCTTCTGAAGGGGGAGGGCAGAGACTGCATCCCAGATTCCCATACAGACAAGCTCTAAAGTTATCCTGATAGCATGTGAACTGCCCTAGCTAAGCACCTACCACCAGGGATGTGTGTGAGTCCTGGGCACCATATCTCAATCTTGGCGAGAATAACATTCGGGGCCAGGTATTTCTTTGTTGTGGGGTGTTGCCCTTGCATTGCAGGATGTTCAGCAGCATCCCTGACTTCTACCAAATAGATGCCAGCAGCACCCCTCAGTTGTGACAACCAACTATGTTTCCAGATATTGCAAACATTCCCTGGGGCACAAAATCGCCTATGGTTGAGAATCATTGGTCTAGGGACCATGGAGATGGGGAAAAGCAGAGTCCGCTTCTCTGTCTGTCGTCCTAACCCACCCCATCCCATCCCATCTCACTGGACAGATATATGGCCAGTGTGCATAGATCCTTCTTTTAATCAGGATCACACAACCAATGCCTTCCAGAATTAGACCGAGAGCAGCCCTGTGCCGATGTGGCCTGCCAGCAGGTCCCAAGAGCAATTCACCACTGGAGCTTGTACAACTACAGTCAAGTAACTCCTTGTTCCACTAATGAGCTGCTTCTGACCCTGTGAGCAAATCTTGTTCCCATTAATATGAGCAGCTGAGTCTGATTAAACCAGGAGCCCTGGGTGTTTCTTCTCAATGACACTGGGCCAGAGCAAAAGCTTCTACTGCCACTAGAAGGAGTGCAAAATTGGCATCTATTTGGTAGAGGTCAGGGATGCTGTTGAACATCCTGCAATGCAAGGGCAACACCCCAATTGGGAGCAGGAGACTCCCATTTACCCAAATTCAATACAAGAGCCAGGACACTCAGACAGACCAGCTTACGACCATTCTTGGACTAAGGGGAAAGTGACAGAGTATACACACAAGAGATCTGAATTAACAAGCTAATTAAACAGCTGAAACATTACCAAAAAATCTTGCTGTCAAGTGGAGGTGGAGATGTGAAGCTGAGCTCCAGAGCAGCTGGGGTGACTCAAACAGTGTTAGGGCCCTGGGTTCCAACCTCCCACCGGGAGGGCTGGGCTTTAGCCCAGAAGCGGAAACCAGTATCAGTTACAATGCTACAAAGTTAGCACCCAAGAAGCAGCATCTTTGTGTCTTTCATTGGTCAGCTACATAACTGGTTAAGGGGTTTACTGACGAACTCAACCAAACTCACTGCCATTTGGTAGTAAGTGTATTTCATTGCACCGTACGTAGTTCTTTGAAGACTAACCATGAAACAGCCACCTGTTAACGCCCAATTACTCACACTACTGCTACCTTCTATGGCACTCCTGCGCACTGTCTTAGCTCCACTGTTGCGTATCTCCTACCGTAATGTACCGAAGCTGGATAACAGGTCTCTCTCCCTTAATGGACAAGGGGCTCCTTGAGGGCAGGGTTTAGATATACTACAAGGTATGGTACATAAACAGATCCTCACCATCGTATGATGGATGGACGGATGGAGGGTAAAGTCTTCCATGTCTATATTCTTAGACTTAGGCCTGTCTACACATTTTACGGAGGGTACAGCCCAGTTCTTTTCTCCTGCTTCTCCCACACTCACCACATTGCTCAATAGGTTCCCAATAAACAATAACTGATTTGGCTGGAGTCATGAATGCAAAGAGAACCAGTGACACCAAGGAAAGAGAGATCAGAAATCCTAGCTGTCCACCCTGACTCATATGCATTTGAATATTTACTCTCTTTCAACTAGAAAGTGAAGATACAGAAGTGAACAAGACTAATAATGGTGCCGCCCCTCACAGAGCTCAGTGTCTGGGGTAATAGACAAATATTAACAATTATACAAATAAACAACTACTATGCTTTAAGAAAACTTTGTGTAGGGGCACCTGGGTGGCTCAGTCCATGAAGCGTCCGACTTTGGCTCAGGTCATGATCTCACGCTTCGTGAGTTCAAGCCCCGTGTCAGGCTCTGTGCTGACAGCTCGGAGCCTGGAGCCTACTTCAGACTCTGTCTCCCTCTCTGTCCGTCCCTCCCCAGCTCACGCTCTGTCTCTCTCTCACACACACACACAAATAAATGAACATTTTTTAAAATTAAAAAAAAAAAAGATGAAAGAAAGAAGACTTTGTGTAGACAGTCCCAGTCTTCAAGCAGTCTGAACCTCTTTGAGGAAAGTCATGATTTTTCCCCTTTAGAGCAGCCTCTGAAGTGGTCAGTATGGAAAGTTTATTTTACACCTTTGTTACACAGGCCTCTGTTCCAAAATGGTCATAAAATTTTTTAAAAGACCAATTAAAAGCATCGTCGATATGAACACTCACAAGCGTATGCGTGTTCACATGTGTAGTATGTGGGACTTCCCAAGGATAACTGAAGCTCACCTGAGCACCAGAAAGCACTGCAGTAACTAACAGTCACTAGGTAGGTATTTGGGAGCCTAGAGATCTGCGTGTAGCTAAAAAGCAGGCCAAAGGCAGCCAAAGGGACTCCTGAGAACCCCTGAAGTTCAAGAGACTTTGACATGATAATAGATCTTGAGAATCACAAACTGCCGGTCTGAGAAACCCTACCAAAGTCAGCAGGAGCTGTGGGAAGGCAGGGAAGAAGAGAGGCCACAAAACAACAACCCCAGAGAACAAAATCAGCAATGTGGAGACCACAAAAGGAGAACTGCCCCACAGAGAAGACAAGAAAGAAATGGAGACTCAAGAGAAGATAAAGATGCCAACAGCTGGAGGCATGGCACCATAAGGGAACAGCTGATGTCTGAACCAAAGGTCTGTTAGGGTTAATGGAAATTTAAATCAAAATATCATGCCAGCCGTAACTCAAAATAATGCTCCTGCCTCAATCTTGAAATACCAATCTTCAAGTTTCTGAAACCTTTAATTTAGACTCAGGTGGAAATGCAAGTAAAGTCATCTCTTCAGCTATGACAAGGCAAAGACTCCCCACCTCCCCAACAACCTGGACAAATTTCTGGGAACGTCTGCTGCAACAGGTTCCTTCTCAAAACCTCAAGGAATTCATAGGACCAGAAAGAGTTCATCTAACCTAGCCTTGCCTTTTTGGGTGCAGCCCTTTGATCCAGAGAGGAAAAGCTCCATATCTGGCTGACCACAGAACTCGATCCCAGATCCTCCCCATCCCAGGCCTTAAAGCTTTTCGTTGTCAAAACCTACCTACTTAGCCCTGAGCATTCATAGCTGTTTAGACAGCTGTCCCCTCCCGCCAAAACTGCTCTCACCAACCACAAATTCTCTGCTGCTCTCTCACCTGTCTGAGCAACCAGGTGTGTCCACCCACTCCAGACAGAAGTGACCTTTTCATTCTGAAAACAATGTGCTTCTATTTTCTGGGGCAGAGGAAGGAAAGCAGCCAAGGAAGCCAGTTGCCCGTGCTTGTTGCTTCCCCAAACATACAGCTCTCCTGCATCTTAAACAAACAGAAGGGGAACAAAAGAGGTGAAGGAACATTAGTTCAAAATGATGGAAAATAACACAATCTGAAAAAAGAAAGTGGCTAAAAGAAGTTGTATTATTCTTATGCTACAACGGGGCCTACAGAAAACAGGATACAAAATTCATGTACGGCATTTTAACGTAGAAGATTGTTTTTAATTCTATAAATAGGAAACGAGGCCAAATGTTCTTCCTAGTCTGTCAAGGAATAGGAACGTATGAGTTTATTTTTTCATTAATTCATTCAGCAAATATTTCTTGAACATCTACCCTAAGAAAAACATGTTTCTCCATTTTCTACATTTTTTTAAATGTATGCTTGTATTACCTGTTGTTAGGAAAAATATGTATTAACTTTTTTAAATAACAGGTTAAAAGATACATTATTTAAGCTTAAACTTTTCAGACCTGGGAGGATTTCTCTACACACCCTGTCCAGCAGAAAACATCATGCTGCTGCCTGCCTTCTGTGCAGCACCATAATTCACTGGAACCTCATAGTCCTCCTGAGGTATAAGCAGCAATGCGACTGACTGATAATGTGAATTAACAGAAAGACAGCAAATTCAGAGTCAAGTGATGCTGGCTTCTATTCCTGGACCTGCTAACTAGCTACTGACCTTGGGCAAATCACTTCCTAAGCCTTAGTTTCACCAGCTGAAAATCAGAGGGGAGGGCGGTTGGCCTGGAAGGGCAGGCTGTGTAATTGATGATACCAGCCACAAGAGAGACTTGTAGGCCACAGTGGCAAGCTAGAGGACACATGCTAGTCTATGAGGCATTCACATTCTAAACCATTTTTAACTGGAAGCCACACCAAATGGAGCCATAAACTACAAAATTTGGCCCAAGAACCTATACTTTGTGACTCTTTGAATAGTCTCTAAGAGCTTTTGCAACCAACCCTAACATTCTAAGTTTCTACACTCTACTCTGTAGCACACAGCACGCACATGTAGCTACTGAACACATGAAATGTGGACAGTCCAAATTGAGAAGTGTTGTCAAACCAAAAAAGTACAACAAATTATGAAGGCTTAGCACACAAAAAAAGGGGGGTTGGTGCCTGGGTGGCTCAGTGGGTTAAGCACTCCACTCTTGATTTCAGCTCAGGTTATGATCTCACAGTTTGTGAGATCGAGCCCTGCATCAAGCTCTGCACTGATAGTGCAGAGCCTACTTGGGATTTGCTCTCTCCCTCTCTCTCTGCCCCTCCTCCACGCGCTCTCTCTCATGCACGCTCTCCCTCTCCCTCTCAAAATAAATAAACATTGGGAAAAAAAAAAAAAAGAATGTAGCTCCTTAACAAAATTCATATTGATTACTGGTTTAAACAATATTGTGGATATACTGGGTCAAATAAAATATATTATTAAAATTAATTTACCTGCTTTTTACTTTTTGAAATGGCGCACACATTATATTTTCTATTAGATAGCATTCTTCTAGAAGATAAATTAATCAAGGGTTGGAGATGTTAAATGACTTTCAAGATCACATGGCTAATAACGAGTCAAGTGGAAGCGGAAACCAAGCCCTCTGTTTCCACTGCATTTTGTGACCTTCCAAAAAAGTTTTCCAGTGCTGCTTGCCATAGGGCAGTCTGGTAGAAAGCCAAACAGTATAATGAAAAAGACATCAGACCAAGATTCGGGGTTCAAGTTCCAGAGCTATTATTCAATCTTTTTTTTTTAAGTTTATATATTTTGAGAGAGAGAGAAAGAGAGAGAGAGAACGAGAGAATGAGTGGGGGAGGGGCAGAGAGTGAGGAAAAGAGAATCCCAAGCAGGCCCTGCACTGTGTGTGCAGAGTCCAATATAGGGCTTGAACCCACAAACTGTGAGATCATGACCTGAGCTGAAAACCAAGACATTTAAACCGACTGAGCCACCCAGACACCCCTCAATAGCTCTTTGATACTGGGTGCATCACTTCACTTTCTGGGCCTCTGTTTCATCAGGTCTAAAATGAGGGAGTGTAAACCAGTGGAGCCATTTTGTCACCCAGATGACCTTGCAGCACTGACATTCTGCAGTTCTATGATGTGAATCTGGTCTATTTCATACCCTGAGAGAGGGCAACCTCCCTGGACTTCACCAGAGTGTACAAAGTATGAAGATCCCTTATGAGGACCCCCTCAGCCAGTCTCAACCCATTTAATGGACTGGTTAGCTACCAAGATGCCACTCATAGTGCGCCTGTGTCTGTAATAAGCCTTCATTTATCTTAGTAAGTCGAAACCAGCTTTTCTGCAAAGACAAACTGTCTTCCACATGCGGATCATTACACTGTTGCATCAGCAGGCAAAATTAAATTCTCCTGCAATGCCAAATAATTATATAATCCACCACAACTCCAGAGAAAAGGTCTAAAGAGCAATGAGCAAAATCCAGTGTGTGACAGCTTGAACTAGACCAGGAAAAAGGGATATTAATCTTGATCATTTTTAACCCACTTTTAAAATATCAAAAACCAATTTCCTTTCTGAATGTACTAAAAATCACTAAATTATACACTTTAAAGAGACAAATTTTATGTATGAATTACATCTCAATAAAATAAAAATTCAACATCCGTTTTAGAAACACAATAAAAGTGTTCCACATGTGAAATAATAAATAATTTTTTCACTGATCATAAGATTTTCTAAGAAACTGTTAGCAACCAATTAGAGAATCTCTAAGTTTACATAATACTTGCCATCAAATTAATCAGAACAGATTAGAAACATCTCTTAGTATACTCTTATTCTCAGAAAAGAATGCCTTGCTGGGGCGTCTGGGTGACTCAGTCAGTGGAGTGTCCGATTCTTGATTTCAGCTCAGGTCATGATCTCTCAGTTCATGGGATAGAGTCCCACATTGGGCTACACACGGATAGTGTGGAGCCTGCTTGGGATTCTCTCTCTCTGTCCCTACCCTGCTCATGCCATCTCTCTCTCAAAATAAATAAATAAACATTAAAAAAAAAAAAAAAGAAAAGAAAAGAATGCCTTCCTCAACCCTCACTGACTATAGGGCATGAACTAGTCACTTCTCACCCTGGGGCCTGCAGTCCTTCCTCTATAGAAGGAGAGGTGGGGCCAGATGCCCAGGGGAGTCCTTTATAGTTGGCATTCACTTCAACTCAACACTTTCAACATACATGTAAGTCTACCTATTATGAGACATAGGCTAAAAGTAGATTTTTCTTTTGTTGGTTGGCTATTTTGAATTTGTTAAATCACCAGTTATCTGTAGTTTAGAATGTATAATGTATTTAAACTCTCACACCATGGTTCTTGTATTTTGGAAACAGTAGCAGCTTCTCAGTTGGACTGCATTACAAATTTGATGTTGAAGAACGCACGTCACTGTTAATTTACACGTGCTGTGTACACACCTTAATTTCCACATAAAACACTGAAAATACTAAGTGTGAAAGTCATTCCCCTTTGCTTAAAAAATGCCCTGCATTCAGCTCCATGTGAGAAGTCTTATCAAAATAAATCTCTCAGACCTCTTGTCTCAGTCTACTGGTAGGGATCAGGGCAATCTTGGCTTTGAAAGAAAACCTTTGGAAGAGGTCACCTTCACTTCCAAGAATATGTTGCATCGCCAATGGGAAGTTTGTACTGTATTGGTGGGGGGGTGTCAAATGGATGAAAGGATGCATAGTCAAAAAGAGAGATATAGTGTGAGAGAGTAAAACAGATTAGACAGAGATGGAGGGATCAAAGAGATGAAACAGACTAGAAACACATAAAAATACAAAATAGGTTAGAAAAATACATAAAAATACAAATAAATTAGAGAATTATGTGCATAACTTGATTTAGAAAGATATACAGACACATAGATTAGATAGAAAGATACAAAGATGAAAGGTAAATAAAAATGGAGACAAGTAGACAAATAAAGAATAGATGAATACAGACAGAGCAGACAGGTAGATAAATAGACTAGAAGATAGAGGTGGATAAAACAGGTTAATCTGAGAGCAAACATCTAGAGAAAATACACAGTTGAATTAGACACCAAAATGGATCTGATGGATAAGATAACAATGTGATATATAAACTAACTATTGGCTGTGTGATTTGGCAATCACAATTACCCTCAGAGGAAGATATTATCCCTACTGTACAGCTGAGAGGAAAGGAAGTGAGCCGGTATTTCCTTCATGTATTTTCATCTTTACTTCTCACAACTATCCAGAGTATTTTGATAGATAAGACAACAGTCTCCGAAGGTAAAGAAACTTCCTAAGATAAGACCAGGGGTGGCAGCAGAATTCTGACTCAGCTCTTCCCTCCGTGTCCAACATCCACCACGCGAGGCAGAAATGGTGCAGAACTCTGAATGGCATGTTAGACTAAAACAGCTGGTACGAACCCGTCAATGAAGCTGAGTGATCTGAGCCAGCAAGAACACAGGTTGCTTTAGAATTCTCCAGGCCTACAAAAAAAAAAAAAAAAAAAAATCTTTTGAAATCACATTCACAACAGAACAAACTGGGCAGAGAAGGAGCTCAGGCAGCACCACCAGGGCCCAGGAGAAACTTGCAGCCAGAGCAGGCTGGTCTAAGTTGGTGGCGCTGACCAAGAACACGAACGACATGGTGGGGAGACTAGTTACCTACCAAGGGATTGAACAAATAAGTAAGTGTACTGGAGATAAAGAAGCCAGATTTCTCACTAGCAGAGAGAAGAGGAAAGGCACAGACATAAAAAGGTGGAAGGCTAGAATCGACCATGGGATAGTGGATTGTCTTAGAGAAATCATTGTAAACCATCATAGCTCCTGGTAGAAGCAGACAAATAGACACGGGTGTACATATGTGTAAATATGTGTGTGCACATGTCTATCTCCTAGCTCTGTCCATCAGCAGGCCTAGAAGCAACAAGATCTCATACGTTCAGCTGCCATCACATGCAGGCAAACCCAAAACTCCAAAGAGCACACAGGCAGAACTAAGAATTTGAACCTGCTTTCCAAATCCAGCACTTTTTCTCCCTTAATTATACTGTCTTCACTGACAAGTTATAATCCCAACCAACTCTGCTAGAAACTGTGGTCACTGGGTCTAACATGCAGAGAAATACAGTCTATTCTGCAACTCTTTTCTGACACTTTTTACGTTTATTTATTTTTGAGAGAGAGACAGACAAAGCACGAGCGGGGAGGGGCAGAAAGAGAGGGAGACACAGAATCCAAAGCAGGCTACAGGCTCTGAGCTGTCAGCACAGAGCCTGGCACGGGCCTCAAACTCACGAGCCGTGAGATCATGACCTGAGCTGAAGTCGGATGCTTAACCAACTGAGCCACCCAAGGTGCCCCAGTCTTTTCTGACACTTCTGTTTAATTAACTAGTGTCTTAATAAAATGCCCTTCACACCTTCAAGTACCCTGTAGAATGAGAAAGGGACAAAACAGGTGTTTCCAACACATTCATCAGAGAGGAAGCAAGAGGCCTTGTGGTCAGGCAAGGAAAGGACACCCAGGGCTGCAGCTCCAGAAGCAGTGGCAAGTAAGTAAAGATGGAGGAATAAAAAGGGAAAGACTGAGGGCAGGAAGTTCACGATCTATTCTAATGTTTCATCATAAAACTCCCCCAATCAACTTGGAACGTAAGCTGTGTTCTAATCAGAACCCAAACAAGTCATTTAAATCAAATAAAAGCATTTCTGATTTCTTCCAGTTACAAGTCCTATGCTGAAAGAGAAAGTAGACACAGTTCCTACCCTGAAAAAGCTCAGTCTCTGGCATGTGGGAAAACATATAAACAATTCATAATAATGAAGTACACTGTGTTATCCAGGCATGTGAAGAAAATGCAATGGTGTCAGAAGAGGGAAGACTCTTCACTGAGAAAGCTGTATCTGAGCTATGCTTTGAAAAATGATCACAACAGAATAAAGATTACCAGAAGGAACAGGAAGGAAAAGACATTTCAGACAGGGTTAACAGCTTACCCATAGACACAGAGGAATGAGAAAGCAGGAAATGCCCAGGGAGCAGTGAATACCTAGATGAGGCAGGAAAAAATGTCTGGGAAGTATGAGTTTATTTAATGAATGCTTTCAAGGTCATGTGAGTTGGACTGCCTATCTAGCACCCAGTGCCCCCTTCTCCTTCTCTAAGAGTACCCTCCCCAACTCCACCACTGGGCTTCAGGGTGACCAATCTCACCGCCAGCTGAACAGGAGAGACTCCAGGACTTAGGAAAATCAGAACGACCCCAACACCTTGTGCATCACTCCCACCATGGCTTTCCCTTCCCTTCTTTCCCCACTTCCTATCCCACCCTCAAAAATTCCTCTTTTGCTCTCACCTAGAGGAGAGTAGAGGTTTCCTGTGCAAGTTTTTCCTACAGCCAACACTCAGAAGACTGGGCCACAAAGTAAGAGAGCAAGAAAGGAAGAAGAGGAGATACAGACATGGTGCTATATACAGAGAAAGAGAGGGGCCCACAGTGAGAGCACAGAGCAGAGGGAGAGGTGAGCAGAGAGAGAAGCCGAAAGAGGCTGGGCCCCAGAGTGAAAAACAGGAGACAAAGCCTACAGGCGAAATGACCAACACAGACACACCAACAGACCCATGGGCATAGTGCTCACTACCTACTCATGTGCCCATGTACAGAGATTTCCCTAGAGTAACACTCCTGGCCCCTCTCTCTACCTCCTCACTCACTCCTGCTCTCCTTTTGGGAAAGAGGAACTGGGCATGTGAGGCACAGTCCTTCTAGGTTCTCCCTTTGGGATGTGCCTACCTGCAGAGAGGGTGCCTCCTCATGTGCTCCCAGCCATGCAGTGAGCTTAGCGGGGCTGACACCATGCAGCTGCTACAGTGCCCGGTGAGTAAATCCAATCTGGGATTCAGAATCTAGAGGCTCACTATTGCTACACATTATCTCCAAACACCTAAGTCATGTCTTCCAACCTAACTACTAACAGTTCTAGTGCTACTATTCTGGTCTCCACTTAACTGACTCGCATCTATCTCTCAACGGGCTGCAAACTCTGGCATCGAGGAAGGGTACTTTTACTGGGTTTGCAAAAAGTCTAACAAGACTAACAGACCAGCCAACACAGAGACTTAAGACAGAGGAACTAAGAAACAGCAAAAGCAAAATTCCATTTACCCATTTCCTGCCTGTGTGTGTCACTATTTCTTGACAAAGAATAAATATAGGACTCAAGAAATAAGGGCCTTACCTGTCACTCTGCTTGGCTCCTTTGCTGTCAAAAACAATGGGAGAGTCTGCCCAGGGCATAACCGCCGTCCAGATGATGCCAAACCAGTTCCCCACTGGAACACAATGCCACTTGCTTCCCAATGGAACAGAGGAGGAAATGAAGAAAATGCTTAATGGGATTACTACCAGATTGCTTTTTGAGCCTCGCTGTCACGGGAGATTCTCAATTCATTCTCATTAACATGCCTAGTAGGGACAGGCTCAGGGCTTCGAGGGGCCCTATGGCTTGGTTATCACCAAGCCAATCACAAGTCCAATCTTCAGGGCAATTTAAGACCATTCAAGAAAATTCCCACATACTAAAACTCCCTCCAAAAAATTCCAGGACATATGGCTCTTTCAGAGTCAAATTACTAGAACAACACCTTATTCACGACTAACCTGAAAGGACAACTCAAACTCCAGACCAAGCAGGAAAGAACCCTGATGATTATCAAGTCCATTCCTCACATTTAATAGGTGAGAAAATTGAGGTCTGGAAGAGAGGATGTGATCTGCCCAAGGTCATCCTTGGGAGCTAGTAGCAGAGAAAATACTAGGACTCAGCTCTCCTAACACCTAATGCAGTGTCTTTTCCACTACACCAAGATAAATTCAATGACTCCTAATTACCAAATAAATACATATTTATGACTGCAAGATAGCTTCTTAATAGTCACTACTTCAGTGGAATGGCCTTTTATTTCCCTATCCACTGAATCTAATTCATGTGCCCATGTTCTGAACCTCATACCAATGTGTAGATGACATTTCATATATTTAATCTACAGTCAGATGTGTGTAACTAGGATCCGTCACCCAACAGCACATTAAGGTTCCACTCCTCTCAACGTATCCTGCAAACAGTCCTTTAGGCTGTAAACAGACAAGTCTGCTTTGTGAAACATAACTGATGATGACTGAGCACAATGTGAGCAAAACACAATACTCAAATAATACAGGGGCACCTGGGTGGCTCAGTCAGTTAATTGTCTGACTTCGGCTCAGGTCATGATCTCACAGTTCTTGGGTTTGAGCTCCACATCGGGCTCTGTGCTGACAGCTCAGAGCCTGGAGCCAGCTTTGCATTCTGGGTCTCCTTCTCTTTCTGCCCCTCCCCCGCTCACACTCTGTCTCTCTCCTCAAAATAAATAAACATTAAAAAAAACACAATTGTTGAATACAAAATTTACCATCTCTTCCACAAATAAATTGCAAAAGGGTAAAAAAGGGAGCAAAATGAATCTTGAGATATCTGATATAGGATTAATAATCAGAATATATACAGAACTCTTAAAACTCAACAACAACAGGGGCACCTGGGTGGCTTAGTCCGTTAAGCGTCTGACTCTTGAGCTCAGCTCAGGTCTTGATCTCAGGTCATGAGTTCAAGCCCTGCATTGGGCTCCACACTGGGCATGAAGCGTACTTAAAAAAAAAAAAAAAAAAAAAAAACCCTCAAAAACAAAAACCTGATTCCAAAAATGAGCAAAGGACTCGAATAGACATTTCTCCAAAGAAAATATACAAATGGTGAAATGCAGATATGAAAAGATGCTCAACATCACTAATTATAAGAGAAATGCAAAACAAAACCACAATGAGGTACCATTTCACATTCATTAGGATGACTACTATTTAAAAAAAAAAAAAAAAAAAAGTAACAAATGTTGGCAAGGATGTGAAGTTATTTGGAACCCTTGTGTGCTACTGGCAGAAATTAAAACGGTATGGCCATTGTGGAAAAGGGTATGGCAGTTCCTCAAAAAAATGAAAATAGAATTACTATATGATCCAGCAATTCTACTTCTGGGTATATATCCTAAAGAAGCAAAAGCAGGATGTCAACGTGATATTTGTACACCCACATTCATAGCAGCAGTATTCACAATAGCTAAAACATGGCAGCCACACAAGCGTCTGTCAACCGGTGAATGGATAAGCAAAATGTGACATATCCAAGTAATGGAATATTATTCAGCCTTAAAAAGGGAGAAAATTCTGACACATGCTACAAAATAGACAGACCTCGAGGACATTATGCTAAGTGAAATGAGCCACAAAAAGACAAATACTACACAATTCCACTTATGTGAGGTACCTGTATAAGTGGTCAAAATCACAGGGTCAGAAAGTAGAATGGTGGTTGCCAGGGGCTGGGGGAAAGGGGGGATGGAGAGTTATTGTTTAATGGATATCATTTCAGTTTCACAAGATAAAAAAAGTTCTGGAGATACACGGTGGTAATGGCTGCACAGTAACGTGAATGTACTTAACATCACTCAACCGTACATTTAAAATGGCTAAGACAGTAAATTGTGTTATGTATATTTTATCATAATAAAAAAATTAAGAGGAATAAATATATATTTTTTAAAAGAGATACCTGACATACATATCCACCAACTGCAGTGTAGAGACATAATTCAAACCCTGATTTAAACAAACTTAAAAAATATATATTTTTGAGACAGTCAAGAAAATGTAAACGCTGGATACTTGATCAAATTATAGATTTATTGTTAGTTTTCTTGTAGGTATGATGATGGTATTTTGTTAATGTTTTCGATAGAGTCCTTATCATTTAGAGATGCCTGCAGAAATATTTACAGATTAAATGGGAGAGGAGGACTTACAATTAAGTTAATCAAACGCATAATGGAAACCGTACTGCTTTGTAACTGGACAGAAATGTATACGTAAGACTGGCAATCACAGAAAGTTGGTAGGAAAGGGGGAATTAAACCGTTAATAGGCCATTCTCCAGTCCCGCTAATTTCTAAGAGGAGAAGCTGCTTATAAGATGTAATCACTACCATACAATTCAGCAATCACACTCCTGGGCATTTATCCAGAGAAATGAAAATTTATGTTTGCATAAAAACTTGCCCACAATGTTTATAGCTTTATACTTAATAGCCAGAACCTAGAAACAACCAGATGTCCCTCAATGGGTGAATGGTGAAAGAAACTGTGTTGTTATGGACTAAGTTGTGCCCCCAAAAATTCATATGTTGAGGCCCTAATCTACAGTGTGACTGTATTTGGAGCAGTCCGTAAGAAGGTAATAAAGGTTAAATGGGTCATAAGAGTGAGGCCTTAATCTGACAGAACTGGTGTCTTTATGAAGAAGAAGAGACACCAGACGTCTCCCTCTCTGCATGAGCGCACAGAGGAAATGTCCTGTAAGGACATAGCAAGAAGGCAGCCATCTACAAGTCAGGAAGAGAGGCCTCACCAGAGACCAACCCTCAAGGCATCTGGATCGCAGACTTGTAGCCTCTGTAACTGTGAGAAAATTCCTGTTGTTTAAGCCACCCAGTCTGTGGTATATCGTTATGGCAGCCTGAGATGACTAATTCAGTGGTACATCTATACCATAATATACTACTACTTAGCAATAAAAAGGAACAAATTATTGATACTCACAACTTGGATGACTCTCCAGGGAATCATGCTGAGCAAAAATAGCCAACCCTAAAGAATTATATATTGTATGATATCATTTATATAATGTTCTTGCCAGGAGCTAAGAAGGGGTGAGGGTAAGTAGAAAGTGGATGTATAATAGACGCATAAAAGTGTATAAAAGCCATATAAAAGAGTGTATAACAATGGGTATTATAAAAGGGCCACAGGCAGGATGGCTGTGGCAATGAACTGTTTGTGTCCTGACCGTATCAAGGCTGGCTGGGCTGTTGCACTACAGTTTCACAAAATGTTACCACTGGGAGAAACTGGGAAAATAGTGCATGAGATGTATTTTATTTCTTACAACTGCATGTAAATCTACAAATATCTCAAAATAATAGGGTTAAGAAAAATTTTACTATATGAGCAACATTAAGCCCCAGACGACACCAGTACAGTGCTGCACCAGACTCTTCCTCCCCTCCTCCACCTTCCCCAGGCCACGACTGGATGCATCCACACTTGAGCCTCAGCTGCCACAGCCAGTTAGGGCTGCACTTCACCCCACGAGAGTGGGAGCAGAAAAATGGGCCTGGGGAAGAAACAAGGGCCACTGCTCTTCTGCAGATGACCACCTCTCTCCACTTGCCACCTTCAAACCTCACACACAGTGTCAGCCCTACGTCCCTCACCACCCTCTCACAGTACAGGAGACAAGCTCATTTGAAGCTTTTAAACTAATAAACATTAAAATGCACTAGGCAAGCAGTGGAGTTCACAGCAAAGAATGTGGGCCTTGGAAACTACACCACCTCAGACTCTGTTCCCAGCTCTACCTTTTACTACCTTACCCCCTGTGTAACCTTAGACAAGCACTTCAGCCTCTTCGGACCTCAGTTTCCTCACATGTAAAAATGTAACTCACATCACTTCAGGGTTGTGAGGATTAAATAAGGTATTAATTAAATCAAGAGAACCTAGCATCATGCCTAGAACATAATAAAGAGCTAGAAAACTTCATTTCTTTCCACCCTACCTGCTAAAGATTTCCCACATGACTTTGGCCTTATGTCCTCTCCTTTTAATCAGAAATGCAGCACAGCAGGACATTCTGAATTACTCCTTAAAGTTTGTTTGCTGTAAAGTGCTGCTTCTCCTAGTGATGTCCCTATTTTGAAAATAAAAGCAAAATGATCACCTGTAGCAGCTAAAGCATGCCTCAGTCCAGCAGCAATGCAAACAACCTTCTCTTTCAGGAGCTGTGAAAACAAAGAAAAGGGCTGAGGTCTTAGAATCACCCATCTGCAAAATGCTTTGGAATTTATGCCCTGACACAATGCAGCACAGCCCTCATTACATGTCTGATTGGTTTAGAGTCCCCAACTCCCAACATTTCCATCCCTCCATACTTCTGTATGTATCCCTAAAAGGAAAAATCTCTTAAAAATAATATATCACAATGTGTCTCAGGGCCGCAAGGGACCTTCAAAGTCATCCAGTCCAGGAGTTGGCAAAAGTTTCCAATAAAGACCACATAGTAAATACTTTAGACTTTGCAGGCCATATGGTTTATGTCATAGTACTCTACTCTGCCATTGTAGCATACAAGCAGCCACAGACAATACATGAATGAATGGGCATGGCTACATTCCAATGAAGATTTATTTACCAAGGGTTCTAGCTGGACGGCCTTTGATTTAGTCCAATCTCTATTCAATGCCAGATCCCTTCCACAACCCCCCACAAATCATCATCCAACCCCTGCCAAGCACCTACTTCCTCTGGCACAGCCTCACTACTTCCCCAGGTGCCTATTCCATCTTTGTGCAGTTCCATTTATCTCCTTAGGTGGAGCCAAACATCTGCCTACAGCTTTTCACAATGCTTTCCAAAGACATGAAGACCACTGTCATGTCCTCTCTGAGATATCTTGTGGTGACTTTAAAACTAAGTCTTCAAATTCTTTGAGACCCATCCCTTCAAGATGTGGAGCTGGAGCTTAATTCCCCTCTTGCTGAATGTGGTCTGGACTAAGCAACTTGCTTCTAGTGAAAAGAATAAAGAAGTGATGAGTGGCTTAGAGACTAGGTGATAAAAGGCACTGAGTCTTCCTGCTTGGCCTCACTCTCAAATCACTCCTGGAGGAAGCCAGATGCCATGTCTGAACAACCCCATAGAAAGGCACTGAACCTCATGAGTTGCAACCTCATGAGACCAGCTAAGCTGTGGCCAGATTTCTGAACCTCAGAAACTAAGATAGTAAATACCTGTTGTTTAAAGTTGCTAAATTTAGAGTAATTTATGCCACTGTAATAGATAACTAATACATATCTCTTCTTTTGGCCAAACATCCCCAATTCCATCAGTGATCCCCTGGTTTCAAATTCCATTCCCTTCTTGGTTTCTCTCCTCTAAATGTGCTCTGGTTACTCAATCTCCCTCTTTTAAAAGAGACTGTATAGGAGCACCTGTGTGGCTCAGTCAGTTAAGCGTCCAACTCTTGACTTTGGCTCAGGTCATGATCTCATGGTCATGAGATGGAGCCCCATGTCAGGCTCCATACTGGGCATGGAGCCTGCTTAAGACTCTCTCTCTCCCTGCCCCTCCCCTGGGCATGCGTGCATGTGTGTGTGTGCATGTGCACGCTCCCTCTCTCTTTCTCTGTCAAAAAAAAGTGGGGCGGGTCGGGGGGGGGGGGGTTGTATATGCATCAACCATGACCCATGTGCAGCTTTACTACATGTGTTTATTTACAGATCCACATGGCCTTCCTAAACTTTAGGACTCTCGATGGCAGGATCTAAGTCTTATTCACCTTTATGCCCAGGACCTAAGCACTAAATCAACAGAATACAACATCCCATATGCAGTCTGATTAGCACAAAAAAGGACAGGACTCTGGCTTCCCTTCTTTTAGAGACTATATTTCTGTTAATACAACCCACAACCACATTAGCTTTGGGGAAGATCAATTCTTACTACTACTACAACTTGAACATATTGTCCTTTAAGTATTTTCTCTTTAAAACAACAACAACTAAAGGGCTTTACATGTAGATTCAATCTCTTCAATCGCTTCAACTCACCTCCATTCCTTCCTCTCCATCCCCACTGCCATGGCTTTAGTTTGGACCAGGATCACCTCTTGTCTGGATTATTAGTAAGAGTGTCCTGAATAATCTTCCTCTTCACTACCCCTTCAGGCCCGACCTAACACACTGTTCTTACCGTTTGCCATGCACCACCTCCCTGACTGTCCCCTCCCCAATAGAATTTCTACCACTTCCTTATATTCTAGTCATACTAAACTGCTTGCAGTATCTCAAACCCTGATATTTCATGCTTCTACACCCTTGCTTACACAGTTCCTTCTGTCTGGAATGCTCTTCTTTTGTATCTATTCTATGCATCCTATCTCAAGTCAGGTAAATTTCTACTCAACTTTCAAGACTCTGCATAAGCCTGTTCTCACTCCACCTCCCCCTAGAAAGACTTAAAATATTCCCTCCTTTGAGGCTACACCTGCATCTACCATAGTTTAACATTTAGGTGTCTCTATATCTAATATGTACCACTAAACTCTAAGACTCTCAAATGCTAACATGTACCACTAAATTCTAAGACCTCAAATACTAAGACCCTCACCTTTGTCCCCACTGCCTAAACCCAGCACCTATATACCCAATAGTTGCTATTAAATAAATGAATGAATTTCTACTATATTTCACTTTGCCACATTCCTCCCATTGTTCAAGAGGATACAGCCTTGATGTATCCCAAATGTTTTCACCTCCTGATTCTGTCATCCAACGTATTTTAACCATTGTTTTCCTCTGTCTTCTTTAATCATGTGACCTAAGCTAAATTAATTACAATGTATATAGGTTCTTAAAAAAACCATCTAGGGGCGCCTGGGTGGCTCAGTCGGTTGAGCGTCCGACTTCAGCTCAGGTCACAGTCTCGCGGTCCGTGAGTTCAAGCCCCGCGTCGGACTCTGGGCTGATGGCTCGGAGCCTGGAGCCTGTTTCAGATTCTGTGTCTCCCTCTCTCTGACCCTCTCCTGTTCATGCTCTGTCTCTCTCTGTCTCAAAAATAAATAAACGTTAAAAAAAACGTTAAAAAAAAAAAACAAAAAACCATCTATTTGTAATTGGCAACTGTAACACTTCCTACAACAGTGACTATAGAGTCTAGATTTCTGTGTATATCATGTGCTACATACTCAATGTTTCTGTGCCCCTGAAATTCATATATTGAAACCTATTACCCAGTGTGATAGTATTTGCAAATGGGGTCTTCTGGAGGCTATTAATTAGGTCATGAGAATGGAGCCCTCATGAATGGGATAAATGCCCTTATAAGAAAGGCCCCAGAGGGCAACTCTGTCCAGCGAAATAAGTGTTTATGAACAAGGAACTGGGTCCTCACTAGACACCAAATCTGCCGATACCCCAATCTTGTACTTCTCAGCCTCCAGAAATGTGAAAAATAAATGTTTGTTGCTTAAGCCATTCAATCTATGGTATTTTTGTTACAGCAGCCCAAACACACTACAACATGGTGGAGATCATGACCTCAAATACTATCCCACAGACCAGCAATTGTATTTCAGCAACATGACAGGAGCTGACCAAGCTCTCTCCAGTGAAAACAGATCTCCCACTCTGAGTCAGAGTTCAAGAAAATTAGCTAGACGTGAGCAGCTTAGGTGGTGAACTCATTTTAGATCCCAGCATATTTCTTTCAAAATTCCATAGCCCTCTTGTGACTACTTATCATATAAATGTCACAAAAATGTGTACATTTTAAATATGATGCAGAGGAAAGGGCTCTGAACTAGGGCCAGGAGTCCTGTCTAGTCCTGTGCTGTCCACTATGAAGCCACTAGCTACATGCAGGTACTAAAGAGCCGAAATGTGAGTAGGTATGAACTGAGATCACTCACAGTACAACATGCACACCAGAGTTCAACTTAGTATAAAGTAGAGAATATAGGGGCGTCTGGGTGGCTCTGTTGGTTGAGCGTCCAACTCTTGATCTCAGCTCCGATCATGTTCTCACAGTTCATGGAATCAAGCCTGCATCAGGTTCCATGCGGATAGGACAGAGCATGCTTAAGATTCTCCCTCTCTTTCTGCCGCTCTCCCACTAGCATGTACACATACACACTCTCTCTCTCAAAATAAATAATCTTAAAAAAAATGGAGAACATAAAGTATCTCATTAGGAAATTTTTACATTAGTGACATATAAAATGAAATAATCCATTGAATACACTGGATTTATTAAAATTAATTTCACCTACACGCCACAATATGAATGAAACTTGAAACATCATATGAAATGAGAGAAGCCAGATACAAAAAGCCACATATTGTATGATTCCATTTATATGAAATGCCCAGAATAGCAAATCCACAGAGACAGATTAGTGGTTGCCAGGGGCTGGGGGAGGGCAGAATGGGAAGTAATTGCCATTGGGTACACAGTTTCTTTCTTGGTGATGAAAATGTTCTAAAATTAGATAATGCTGATGGCTGCACATCTCTGTGAATCTACTAAAAACCACTGAATTATACATTTTTAAAGGGTAAATTCTATGGCATGTAAATTACATCTCAATAAAGCTGTTATTTTTAAAAATTAATTCCATTTGTTTCTCTTTACTCTTTGAATAGTGCTACTAAAAATTTTAAGTTACGTATGTGACTCACACCATATTTTTACTGGGCGCTACTGGCCTATATACTATTTGCCAAGCTTAGGGTCTTTAGGTAAGTCGCTTCTATCAGGACCTGTTTCTAACATAGTTCCCATTATTACTAGGTTTAGTATTGTGAAATGTCATTAATATGCCTTTATGACATATATTACCTTCATTGTTTTATTTCACAAACATTCATAATGTGTATGAGGACTAACAGAGGTTTTTCACTAACAGCTTCCATCCCCCCAACCTAATCCTTCCCAGAAGAACCTAAGTTTTTCAACTTAAATTCTAAGTGGCCCATGGCTTTTCAGGGATCCAGCCAGTCTCTTAGTCTGGGGAGGGACACGCTTCAACAGTACGTGGGTCAGCTATATATGAGGTGCCATCCTTACCTCAATGGCCTGGGGAACCACACATCTTCGAGGGCCATGAGGAACTCCTAACTGGCCGAAGGAGTTGGATCCACATGACAGAACTTGACCATTTTCTGCAAAATTCAAATATTTAAGTCATAACCTCAGAAGTAAGGTATCTTTGACCAGTGAGTAAATGTTGAAGGATGGGAGGAGCAAAGGGAATGAGAGGAGGAAGAGGGGCTTACACTTTAGCACATTCAAACCACAGTCCCTGCTTTTATTGTTCCTCTAGGAATAAAAACACTAGGCACTGGGCTAAGCATTTTACAGATTCTCTATCACACTACCTAATTAATGGCAGCTTATCTGTTATAGAACATTAGCCTGGGGCTGGGATGGGATACTGATGCCCCACGCCCCACTTTGCATGTTTCCATGTGACATAATTTTCATTATTTTAACACTCCAGGCCTCTGTCCCTGCCCCTTCGTATGCTCCCTGCTTTCCAGGAGAAAAGGGGTAACTTAACCAACTGATAAGTTTGGGAGAAGGAACAGCATGTGTGGCTTGGCACCTTCCTCTCAGGTACTCTAGACTGATGCACAGTAAGTGTTTCCCCTACAGAGATAACCTACTGTTTGCAGAATAACTCTGGATCAGAGGAGCATTAGCAGAAGCACTTGGCCTGACCATTAACCCTGTTCTCCAACATAGCCTTTGTCAGTGAAAAGCCAACAGTGTGATCTCCAGCTATCTGACTGCTCTCCACCTTTCTCACAATTGGTTCCAAAAGTGAGCAGGAAATGGAGTGTTATTCACAGACTCCCTACAACCCCAACATGGTCCACAAAAAGCACTTCAGAAATGATGGCTACTATTCAGGGTTATTAGTACCAAATTCAGCACCTATTACAGAATCCCTCTGCAAAAGAGAGATGCTGATGCCTGAGCAGGGTTTTGAAGAAAGGATATGAGTCATCAGAAAAAGGGACTGTTCCAGAGAGAGAACAACATTCTGCTTGGTATTTCTAGAAAGAAAAGTATGGAGAATGTGGAGAATAAAAGACAAGGCAACAACAGGGATAGGTAGGGAACAGTAATTGAAGCTATGTGTGGAAGTTTGGGATCTGAGCTGTGCACATAAGAATCCACAAGGGTGGGGTGGGGAGGATTTGGTCAGAAAATGCCCTTGCCAGATGACTGTGTCAAAGAGGGAGTCTAGTCAGAAACTATACATGGTCTTCTCCATCCAGAATGGCAAGCTAGACAGGGCAAAACTACTTCCAGGGAGAAGTCAGCTGACAAAAAGTAACTATTGCTAGCTGCTCCCAAGAGCATTATCCTATAACCCTTTGGCCATATCCCTCTACACCCTATTCTGCTATCCGGCTTTGCAGAGAGCAAAGAGTTGTGCCCAACCTTTTTTTTTTTTTTTTTTTTTTAAATCCTTCAGTGGGGAAAAGCTGCCATCACTGTTGTGTGACCGCTGATTTCCTCCTGCTTCCCCACCACATTTCCCCATGAGTAACCCTTCACTGGTACTAATGGCCAGCTAGCCCAGGCACACAGCTATCATGAATTTCTGGGACAGGAAGTAGCCACCAAAGGTGATCTAGTCTCTTCCCTAGTCTCTAGTAAAAGTTTTCCAGCCCCAAATTTTGATGTTCAAAGTCTCCTTGCCAAAGGCACCCACGACTTTCCTCAACAACCAAAGAGAAATTTGTATGTGTGTTTACACATAAAGAGACTTTCACTTAATCAGTATCACCACCATCGAGTTCTTCTCACCCAATGCCTTTGTGGTGATAAAGATTTACCCATGAGTGAACTCACCTGTGAGAATAATGGTAAAATCCCAGCCGCAGGCCACTTGTTGGACAGGACAGCCAAGGAGGGATCTGCAGGTGGTAAAATACAGAACATCTTCTGTGTGACCAAGCCCCAATTGCCCATCTTTGTTCAGGCCGCAAACAAAAAGGCCTCCTTCATCTGCAGAAAACAAAAGCTTTGGTGATGGTGTGCACGGGGGAAATTACAACTGTCAAAGTGAGTAAAAGGATTTTACTAATTAGCTGCAGTCACAAACCCAATAAATTTTTTCCCACCCGCGTTAATAAGCCATGTATGTTAATGTGCACTGGCCCAAATGGCATAGGGTGAAGGGGCTCAAGTCTAGTATCTATATGAAAACTCCAAGTCCTAGAGCAGTGGCCAATCACCAAATAGAGCTTCTACTATAATAAGAAAAGCCAACATTTATTTAGAACTTATAATATGCCAGGTATTCTTGTAAGAGCTTTATCTGTGGGGCCCATTTATCCTTTAGGCAGAATGCCTAGGGCCCACGATACTTTCAGAGGCCCACAAAAATGTTTTAATCTCATATTCTTCTAAAATAAAAAATAAATAAATGCAATAATAATGAATATACAATGCTAAATCTAGCCTGGATTATACTAATCTTTATATCAAAGCTGTCGTAAAATATAGTTCTTAATATTTCTTTATGGAAGAAGGGGTCCACAAAGGCAAGAGTGCCAAGGACCCATGAAAGTCATAATGCAGCCCTGTAGTTCACTGATTCGCTTCATTCATCATTATTATCCCCATGTAACAGAGGGGAAAGTGGCACAGAGAAATTAATTTGCCCAAGGCCACACAGCTAATAACAGAACCAGGATTTGAACCCAGGCAGTTGATTCCAGAACTCATGTTCTTAATCAGGATTCAATACAGCATCCTTTCCAGTATCATGGCACCTGGAGTACTCGTTAAGTACTATCATAGGTACTATGAAGGAAATTAAAGAAAATGCAAAGTTCTTGCTCTCAAGGAATATTCACTCTAACTGCAAAGACTTCTAACTCTAACATGTGAAAGTTAAATGGCAATATATTGTATGAAATGTGGTATATGTTGCAACTCCGCCATTAATTTGTCTTGTAACCTTAAGCAACTGGTTTTCCTCTCCAAGCCTCATTTGTATAAATGGGGGTGGAGAGCCTAGATCTCTGAAGGGCTTTCAGCTCTGACAATCTAGAATTCTCTGCTGGTAACTTGGCTTTTTCACAAAAATGTTTTCCTCTGCAAAATACAAAAGGATGAAAGATGGCAATACAATACGCTAGGGAGAAATGTCTAAATAAGAAATATCTACTCCAGAAGGATGTTACCTGTGACAATAGCAGAGTGGCCCCCTCCTCCTGTGATCCTCCTGACACATTCAGGTTTACAGAAGTCATTCAGTTGCTGGGGCAAAAGCACATCTTCCTTGTGGCCAAGGCCAAGTTGCCCGTAGCTATTTGCACCCTAGGGATAAATAAGGCAAGGATGAAAGAGTACAGGAAACACAACTGTCAATGTGCATTTACCTGTCCCTATCTTTCTCATCCTGACATACCTCCCAGAGCCTCTAACAGATGAGATTTCATAAGCTCATTCTTAAGAGGTTGCTATATGCAACCCATACTTAGACAGTGGCCCCATACCCAGAACACGACGATTTCCACATGAGAGGAGCTCTTAGCATCCACTATTTATCCAAAGATATTCCTCGCCTTCTCCTTCTAATGCCCCAGCCCACATGTGTTGCCTCTGGGAGACAGCATGGGAGTTCCTTGTGATAAAAGCCAATTCTCTAGGGAGGCTAAGAAAAGAAATAAGGAAAGGAAATAGCAGCCAAGTGGGTGGGAAATGCACTGGACTTGTCCCTTCTCATGCCCTCGCTGAGAAAACTGGCAAGGACTTCTTTAATCAAAGTTAGCTGAGGGCTTTGTGCCCTCAAGCAGGTCACCTCACTGTTATTTCATTGTACAGTGAAAGAGGTTGGCAATGATCTCTAAGGGCCTTTCCAAGTACAATGTTTTGAGACTCTAAGATTCACATGGTGAGATTCCTGTAAGGGAACAGATTTTCCCTTGGTGGGCAATATGTCTATCTTTGTTATTATGAAAAAACAGTCCAGAATCCCTAATCCAAAACTCTTGCTGCCAGATGTATTTCAGATTCAGGATTTTATAGACTTAAAAAAAATAATACTGTATACAAATCATATATACTGCTGCAAGGTCCAGGAGCAGCACCCCATAAGCAAAATAGTATTATTTCTGCAGTAAAAGGTACAAATACATTAACTGCGCATAGACTATAAATAGCATTATGTCAGGTCAGTTTGAGTTTTGGAGGTTTTTGTTTTGTTTTGTTTTGTTTTTTGTATTCAAACTTGAAGATAAAGAATTATAGACCTGCAGAAAAATCTTTAGATTTCAGAAGTCCTCATAATTCCTTATAATTACTCCTGGCTGGTTCTTCCTAGAGATAAGTAGTAAAACCTTCCAAATGTATTTGTTTTCTAAGATATTTTAATGAGGAAAAATAATTTAAAATAACTACCCAAAATACATACATACATACAAACTCCTGCCCCTCATGGTCTATTTCATAGCCATCCTGGGCTGCAAGGACTCCAAGCTGAAAAAGCAAGCTATGGAAGGGCACAGGTCCAAGAGGCCCTCAGGGGCAGTATTAGCTGCCAATTACTGACTGCTTCCTCAATACTTAGTATTCACCCTTAATTCTCACAATAACAGAGGAGACAGACATTTATGGCTCTCATTTTACAGATGAAGAAACTAAGTCTCAGAGAGGTTAAGTTGCATAGTTGCATAGCTGGGAAGGCAAGAAGTCAGATATGCCCTCCTCCTTTCACTAAGCTATACCACGTCCCTAAGGATTTTTGGTGAAATTCAGCCCGGAGCTTACCTGGCAAGACACTAACTGTATGACTGTATCTACAATAGCACCCCATCACTTTATTCCCTTTTTATGCTTTTTCTTCATAGAACTCCCTGACATTACATTTGCTTAGTTGTTTACTATCTACCTCCCCTACTGCAAAGTAAACTCAATGAGGGCAAGAACTTTGTTTTGTTCACTGCCATTTTCCCTGAAAATGCATCTGAAACTATGCTGCCCCAGAGAAAGTGTATATATATTTTAGAATGAATATAGTGAATGAATATATGATCTGATGAGGCCCTACCTAGGAAAGATCAAATGAAAGATGTGCATGCTGTGGAGTACATATGCACAGGATGTCTCCATCAGGCCAGAGATCTCTGTGGCTGCCCCATTACCAGGACTACAAGCTGTTGAACAGAAAGTGAGAGAGACACATGCACTTGGGGCTCAAATTATGGCACTCAATTTCTGAAACACAGCAAGAGGCCCAAAATCCAGGATAAAGCAAAACAAAGAAAAATTCAATACAACATGTTAGCCGTACTTGCCTCCCTTCCTTACAAACACTCCAGACATACTACACACACACACACACACACACACACACACACACACACACACACACAACCCCAAGGAGGTAAATTTCCCCTTGTTAGGGGAATTGTGTTCCCCTAAAATTAATTTGTTGAAGCCCTAGACTCCAGTACCTCAGAAGGTGACTGTATCTGGGGATAGGGCCTTTTAAAAGATAATTAAGGTTAAACGAGGTCATAAAGGTATGGCTCTAATCCAATATAGGAAGGAGACACAGGGATGCTCTCAAACACAGAAAAAGCCACATGAGGACACAGCAAGAAGGCGGCCATCTGCAAGCCAAAGAAGGAGGCCTCAGAAGAAAGTAAACCTGCCAGACACCTTGCTCTTGGACTTCTGGCCTCCAGAACTACAAGAAAATAAAATCCATTTTTTAAGACGTCTCAGTCTCTGGTATTTTTCTATGACAGCCCTAGCAAACTAACACACCCCTCCACACATATAATGCAGCGGGAAGGCCATCAGGCCTCCAAGCAGTAGACAAGGCCCTATCTGACACCCAGACCCCAGTCTCCCGCCTGGGAAAAGCCAGCACCAGCACCCACCGCAGGCACACATTCAACCCCAACTCCACCCCCGGCTCAAGTGCCACCCCAAAGACAGTACTTAGCCAGCCAGCCAACCTCAGGCCCCACGATCTCCCTTCTGCCGGTATATGCAGGCTTACACTCAACAAGTGCTGCCTGGTGCTGATCATTACCTTTTTTTGACTAGTCAAATACATGGTAGTTTTAACAGTAATCTAGGTGTTATCCCGCTCCCTCAACGCCAGAGCTGGGTCTTTCAGTTTTGTGTTTTCCCCCCAAAGACCAGCACATAGGCATACAAAAGGGTCTCATTCATTCATCCGTCCAAATATCTGCCAGGCACCGTGAACAAGACAGGCACAATACATCCCCCTCGTGACGCTTCTAGCGAAAGAGACTGACATTAAGCAGACACCCACGCCCCCAACACAGGCAAGATCCGGTCACAGACGAAGATCAGCAAATGTGCACGGCCAAATGCTGCAGGCCTCGCAGCAAACGGTGCTCTCGCCAGGCTGGGGCGGGGCTGGGAAGGGGCCGGCATCCTCCGGGCAACGAGAGGGTGAGGAGCACAGGTGGCCTTACAATGGCTCCGGGACGGGGCGATACCTCCACGCCGTCTCTCCAGGCGCTAGCCCGGCCTGAGGGCTCTGGCGGAACCACACGCTCTGCCCAGGAGGCAGATGCTTCCCCCGGCGCCGCAGCCCCTCGGATTCGGACCCCACCAGCCAGCAGGCCCCTAAGTCACCCGTGAGGACCCCTGCCTCCCGACCCTCTCCTCCTCAGGCCCCAGCCCAGGGTCCTCCAGCCCAGAGCCCGGCCGGGACCTCAGCCACCAAGCCCACGACAGCCCACGCGGAGGCCTCCAGCTCCCATCCCTTCAGCGCCCCTCAGTCCCAGCGGCCCCGGCCCGGGGGCGGAGTCACGTACCCAGGCGAAGAGCACTGCCGCCTCCGGGGCGGCCTCGGAGGCTCTTGGCTCGCGCTCCATGTGGGGACGCTATGCCGGCGCTTCCGGGAGGGGTCGGAGGTGGAGCCCGCCAGGGGAGGGATTAGTAACTGGGGTGTGGGGTTGACGGGGGAGGGGTCTGTGGTTGGGAGGAGCCGATGAGGGGGCGGAGTCTGTGGCGAAGGCGGGGCCATAGCTGGGAAGAGGAATGAGGTGGGGGCGGGGCTGGCCCGAGGGAGGGGGTCTATAGTGGGCGCGGGGCCGGCGCTGGGGAAGGGTCTGCCGAGGGAGAGGGACGGGCGCGGGGGTGGGGCCGTCGCTGGGGCGTGGTCTGTTGTGGGGGCGGGGCCGGAGCGGAGAAGGGCCCGCGGGAGCCCCTTAATGGCTCTGGAGTCGCCTCCCAGTCACTCCGCCCGGGCGCGCTCTGAGTGAGTCAGCCTCCCGCCTCCAGCCTTGCAGTGCCTCTGTGCTTCTCTCTCCCTTCCCTTGCACTCTATTTTTAGTAATATACGAGTGCACTACGCTCCTTCACGTTTTTATTTCTTTGGAGTCCCAAGATAGCCTGGAAGGACAGACAGGGCAGGGATTGTATCACCTTTTGACCGGGAAGAAATTGAGCCTGGGAGGGGTGGAAAGGGTCCCCTCCAGTGTCTTAGCGGAGCTGCCTTTGGATCTGCTTTGGTGTGTGTTTGCAAAATCTGAGAAAGCTCTTTGATTAACGAGTGTGTAGGAACTTAGACCTCGGGACACTGAACTGAGGAGGCTGGTTCTCATGAATTCCTGCCAGGGCAGCCTTCTAACCCTCAGCGCGCAGAGCACGGTCCTGCCCTGATTCCGATCATCAATACTGGATAATATTCACCCAACAAAGGTTTTCATATAAAATGGCTTTTATCAGATACCCTTCTACACTACTAGTGGGAGCTAAACAAGTACAATTTTTCCGAAGGAAAATGGGGTAATGCATATTAGGAATATGAATGTAAACTACCCAGTAAATTCCACATCTGTTAATTTGTCACAAGAAAATAATCAGAGCCTTGCACTAAGTCTTAGAATGCAAGTTATTTGTTAGGGAGTTGTACATAATAGGAAAGAACTTATTACCTGAAAGTCCAAAATTAAATTGATTAAATTATGGCATAGCCATACAGTGAGTGGAATACTAGGTTGCCATTTAAAAAAATATGTTTTGGAAAGTATTAAATAAGGGAAGCGTTCATGATATGTCATAAAAGTATTATAGCAATATACTATAGCAATTCTACACACACACAAACACATAGACTCAGGGTGGTGGATTACAGCTGAATTTTATTTTCTTTGCTGTACTTTTTTTGTACATAACCTGCATTTTCCAAGACATACATAATCTTGTGGGTACAAATGGGGTCACATTAAAGATAATTCGGGGCACCTGGGTGGCTCAGTCGGTTAAGCCTCCAGCTTCAGTTCAGGTCATGATCTCACAGTTGGTGGGTTCAATCCCTATGTCGGGCTCTGTGCTAACAGCTCAGAGCCTGGAGCCTGCTTCAGATCCTGTGTCTCCCTCTCTCTGCCCCTCCCCTGCTTGCTCTCTCTCTCTGTCTCTCTCTCTCTCTCAAAAATAAACATTAAAAAAAATTTTTAAGATGATAATCCATATTCACTAGTTCTTGACCTCCTCTGCTGACGTAAGCCTCCAGTTCTCACCACCCTTTATGCCTGGGAGCCCTGGAATGTATGTATCTCCAGGGAGCTCTTTCTTGTTCTTTCACACCAACCACTCCTTAGCATTTCTGCCTGTAAGTCCACTTGAGGGCAGCACCTCACTTTTTCCTCTCTCCCAGACTGAGGCATCTTGAGAACATCCATGACCATGCTAAGAAAGATACAAATTTGTGAGAGAAATGTCTAGAAACCAGCATATGACTTCCAGACTATAAAGAGTTTGGAGAGGCAGAGAGAATTCTGATAGGATGTAGGGGGACTGTTGTCAATGTGCTTTGAGCTCCACCCATCTCATGTCTCAGGAAAGGGTGCTTCCGCAGAACCACTTAGAGAGCTTGGTATGTATCCCTCCAGTCTGAAGCCTGGGCAGTCTGTAGATTTGTGCTGAGAAATCCGGTGGCTTGTGGCCAGATAACTACTCTGATAGTTGAGCGAAGAGAGATTGATACTTTGGACAGGTCTTTCATACCCAGAGTATCTCCCAAGCAAGTATTTCCCACTCTGGAGCAGTTTGGCCAGGGGGTGGTTTTAGACCCTGTCCAGAGGAATTTCTGGAAGGGTGAAGGGACACCCCAATAGAGTTAACCACTAGATTCCTAGAGAGTGAGGGAGATGAATACAACAGCCCAGTCAGAGAGGTAGATTGACCCACATCCAGAGATTCCCAAGAAATAAGAAGGTGGGAAGGTCTTCCAAAACACCCACAGAGAATGAGTCAGCACTAAATACTTACCAAGTACAGAAAGCACTGATGCCACTCACGACTGTATCAAACCAAACAGAACTTTCTATTCATTGCCTCTCCTCCCCACCACCATTCCCAAACCCTGGAGGAGCCAGAGGCATCCTAGTGAGTGGGCACAGAGGAACAAGAAAGAGAGAAATTAGAAGCCAAGGACTGAAAATGAGCAGAAAATTCGAGGCCAGGACCTGAGATTTCAGCTGAAGGGGCAAGTAGAGCTATCCACAGAGTCAGTTTTGATAGAGAGAAGGTCTGGAAGGATACAATTTCACCCCTTGAATGTACATGCATCTATATTTCAGTTAACTTACAGTTACATTATTACATCTTTTAATACAATTTCTTGGAAGTGTTGAGATGTTGTCACTATTTCAACTACATACATGTCACTGAGTACCTCTTCCCACTAGCAGCCTGGTTGAGTGGCAGTTCCTGAATGGGGCCAAACTATTTGATGATATCAATTTCAAATGCCTTTTTTCCCCTTAAGAGGAAAGTATAAAGTACTTTGGGACCACCTAGACTATATCTATGTACCATGCAAATTAAGAAATGTTTTCCTTTAGATTATCTTCTTTTATAGATGAGAAAAACCGAGGCTCAAAGAAGTTAGATAATTTACTCCCAGGTTAGATTCCCATTTTTTTTTTTAACGTTTAATTTTGAGAGAGAGAGAGAGAGAAAGAGAGAGAGAGAGACAGAGTGCAAGCAGGGGAGGTGCAGAGAGAGAGGGAGACACAGAATCCATAGCAAGCTGCAGGATCTGAGCTGTCAGCACAGAGTCCAATGCGGGGCTCGAACTCACAAACAGTGAGATCATGACCTGAGCCGAAGTCGGACCGACTGAGCCACCCAGGCGCCCCAGATTTCCATTTTTGATACAGGCGAATTAGTTAGCTGCAGATCAAGCCTCTCACAAGAACAACTAGAAAAGCTGGGGGATAGTATTTTAAAAATCTATTTCAAGTCATTGGAAAATTATCAAAGCAGCCAGAACTTCAAGGGCCAAGATCTGGAAGCTGAGAGTTTATATTTGGCACTGCTTTTCCACTTGAAGTGTTTGCTAATTAGCAAGTAGTGACTTGGAGGCTAAGAAACTGGGCTGAAAGCTGCAGCTGAGAAGCTGAGAAGCTGAACAGTACTTTCAGCAATCTTATAAGGGGTGAGGAGAATGACAGGAGGAGGGGACAAAAGTAGGCATCCAGGGTCCCCAAAGAGAAGCCCTCGTACACACCCATAGCTTTCCTTTGGGATCCCTAAAGCACTGCACCCTGAGAGTAGAGTGAACCGGAAATAGACCAGCCCTCACAAAGACTGAAGTTCAGCTTCAAATTAGCTTAATCCCTAATTGGACTAAGAAGATCTTGCATGCCATTATATACTGCCTGTTAGAAGCAAAAGTGAATTCCTTCTGGAAGAAGATAAAGTCATCCAGAAGCTATGGGAGATCCTGGATCAGGACAGTGAGTGTATTAATGATTCTTTACATCTGGATAACAAGTTTCTTTTTACAATATCCTTTTACAACATAATTCCTCCAATAACTCAATGAAGTAGATTTAGCTAATGATACAGATGAGGAACATGAGATTGAGACTTTATCAAAAATTCCAAAAGTAGTTACTAAATTCCAAGTGTGTTGGGTTTCCCTTATATCTCATATTCATAAGCTTTTCAAGAAGTATAGGAATGTTATAAATTTCTTAAACTTATAAAATTGCTAATATATATTGAAATCTGTTTTTAACATGTTTGACAAAAAAAGGCTACATTAAGAACATGAATTTTGTGTCCATTTATTATTATCTGCTTGAATAACAAACTTGCAAATCATAAATGTATATTACATAGTACAATAAACACTAGACTGAAATGGACCACAGCATCTTTATACATTTCCTAGAAATTACTATATGGACTCTATTATGTGTGCCTTTAAAGAACTCCAGGATTTTTTCCTTTTTCAGTTTTGAAGCCAACTTACAAAGTAAGTATAATTGTGTACATTCTGGTGTGTCATTACAATATATAACTCCAAATTACAACATAGGCAGATTAAGAAATATAGGTATTCTGACAACCAGCTAGATTTTAGAGCTTTCTTCAAAAAGTCAGAAAGATACCACCTACATCTTTAAGTATTAAGTCACTGATTAAGAATTATAAACCAGGGGCGCCTGGGTGGCTCAGTCGGTTAAGCGGTCGACTTCGGCTCAGGTCATGATCTCGCAGTCCGTGAGTTTGAGCCCCGCATCGGGCTCTGTGCTGACAGCTCAGAACCTGGAGCCTGTTTCAGATTCTGTGTCTCCCTCTCTCTCTGCCCCTCCCCTGTTCATGCTCTGTCTCTCCCTGTCTCAAAAATAAATAAAACGTTAAAAAAAAAAAATTAAAAAAAAAGAAGCCCTAGCCTTCTGAGATAATTAAAAAAAAAAAAAAGTATTATAAACCAAACTTTCGACTCAATTCTATTCTCATATTGGAGTAAATATTAACATATTCTTAGATGCCTTAAAGACATATATTTAAAATATTTATTTAAAATTCTAAGACTCTCAGGACTCCTGATGTACCAAATAAATATCACAAGCCCAGAGGTTAGAAGAACTAAAATCAATCATTAAATATTTCCATTATTCTGAAGTTATAAGTAATATTGATTGTGCTCTAACACTGATTTTAGTGTGCTTTATGCAGAGTGGTTTTAAATACCACAATCTTAAAATTCAAAAACTATGATTCTTTATACCATGATCAAAGCTATATGAAAATAACCAAATATGATATGCATAACTTGCTATTAATTGTTATCTATCATGGTTTTCTTACAGATTTCCTTGCAACCAAATTCACTAACTATAAACTAGCTAATCAATATTTTAAATGATTTTAGATTTGCTGACTTAGATCTATTACTATCAAAGGTATATTAAGTTATACTTAACTAAAATTATAAGTAATGTAAAAATCTGAAATAGCATGAATTACTCTTCCCAGTTCTATTTCCTTGTATGACCTAAAATTAAAAAAAATTTTTTAAGTTTCTATAATTTCTTTTGTGGCCCTAAAATAAATGAAAAGATCTAGTGGTCTGTTGAGATACAATGTGTTAAATGGTATACCATTTGACTATTAATGTGAAAAAAAGTAAAGACAGTTTTTTAAGTACCTGATTAAGAATGAATAATTGGCTACAAATATGACCCATAATATATCATTAACAGAAATGACATCACTGGGAGAGGAACCTGGTGGGGTGTAATATGCAGGTGATCCTGAGGTTTTTATTCATGAGTTCTTTTTTTTTTAACCTATTGAGTGTGAGATACTTGGCAGGTCTACCGTGTTGTATAAACCCGTTTCATTCTATGTGGATGGTACCACAAGAAGTTGTACAACATTGGCCTGATTTATGGGACATCTAGATGGAAAATATCTAGCAGGCAGATGGACTTAAGAGGCAAAAATTCAACAAAGATCTCAAGGTTAGAATTGCAAACACGGGAGTCATACAAAATAATAATTGAAGTCATGGATGTGGATAACATTTCCCATAAAGAGATGGCAGAAAGAGAAGACCAAAGACAGAAGAAACTTGAGGAGGGAGTGGGGAAGAGAAAAGGAGCAAATTAAACAGACACAGCACGTATTGAGGAGTCCAGCTTCACCTGCTTGTATCAGGCCCCCTCCCTGTACTACACAGCAGACACCACATAAAAACCAGTCCTTGCACCCTTGCATTATTAGTGTCAGACCTAAAATGGTCTTCTTGACCTTTCTCACATCCCATTTCCTCAGCCGTTTCCCCACCCTCCACCCTTATGCCTTGACTCCCTATTTACAGTCTCACCTTAAACCTTGGAAATGAAGTGCCCAACATCAGTTTTCCAACATTAACTTTGTGCTTCTCTCACCTGTCTCAGTTTGAACTCTCCATTTGACAATATCATCTTCTGCTAACCTAAGGGCAAATCCCATCATGATACGCTGCACGTCTGAGTATAGGGCCTTGCAAATGCCTGGCCTCCAAGTTCCCCGTTGGACCCATGAGTAGAACAGATAATCTGAAACAAAATCAGCATGGGGCATCTGGGTGGCTCAGTCAGCGTCTGGCTTTGGCTCAGGTCATGATATCATGGTTCGTGGGTTTGAGCCCCTCAGTGGGTTCTGTGCTGACAGCTCAGAGCCTGGAGCCTGCTTCAGATTCTGTATCTCCGTCTCTCTCTGCCCCTCCCCTGATCATGCCCTGTTTCTCTGTCTCAAAAATAAAATAAACGTTTAAAAAAAAGTTTTAAAACAAAACCAGCATCATGCAGTGCCTTAGAAAACAAAGGGTCTCACTCAAGGAGGATGGTCACATGGGAAGGGGCTCCCTAGTGCCCACCAAATAAAGTCCCAAATTCATAACCTGGTCTTGAGGATGATGCCCTAATCAACCTTTCCAGATTTAGCTACTCCTATTTCCTTACAAGATACCATACTTGAAACTAGACTACTTGTTCTTTATGAGGTGTGCTTCATGTGGAAAGGTCTCTATACTTCTGCCCATGCTAGCAGTGGAGACAGTGGGTCTCCTGTTAACTTTATGGCTCTGAATGCGATCAAGCTTGGCACAAATCCAATGATAAGTAAGATACTTTAGAAATAAAAGGATCTTAGGTATCAATATGGGTCAGCTCCATGATACCCACCAAGGCATTTTAAATGATCATAAAGGTCATTTTACTCAAGAAAAATTAGGGAAAAGAGAATCAAGCTGGTATTAGATCTATCCATGGGGTTAAAAAACTTCTCTATAAAACATGAGTGGTCAGTCAGGGGCGCCTGGGTGGCTCAGTTGGTTAAGCGTCCAACTTCGGCCCAGGTCATGATCTCACGGTTTGTGGGTTCAAGCCCCACAAACCGGGCTCTGTGCTGACAGCTTGCTCAGAGCCTGGAGCCTGCTTCAGATTCTGTGTTTCCTTCTCTCTCTGCCCCTCCCCCACTCACTCTCTGTCTCTGTCTCTCAAAAATAAACAAAATGTTTAAAAAAAAATTTTTTTAAATGAGTGGTCAATGAATTGTATGGTATGTGAATCATATTTCACTAAGCTGTTACAAAAAAAAAAAATAGGTACTGGTATAGAGTATCCAGGTACAAATTTCCAAAGAACTAATTAAGGAATGGGAGTAGAGAATGTTGTTTGGCTACTGTCCCTCCATGACCAGGTCTTCAAGAAAAGCAGGAGCTGGCCCACAGGCCTCTCTCTGAATTGGCACTCAGATGCTCTCAGGATCAGATGCTCAGCTGCTTGCTGACCTTCGCAAGGGCATCACTGACAACATCAAGATCATGCTGCAGTTCATTCATGGCACTGGTTATGCTCTTGGTGTCTTTCAGGATCTGAATACTCCGTGTATATGGATTATACTTCACTCCAAACGGACGCTTAATTGTTTTGGTAAATTCTCTATTGAAGAAAACAAGTAAGAGGTAATCAATTTCTAGGAGGCAGAATGATGAAAACGGAATGAGCAACAGCAAACCTATTTCACACACTAGACAAAAGACACAGCCAATTTGACCTATTTCCCTACACTGCCTTTGCAGAGATCCCCTGGAATCCTACACAGGTAGGAAACCTAAAATTGTCATAGACACATCCACCCCTGCATTTCTAGGGAAAGATCCTGTGGATGACTGTATTAATGATGTATTCCTTTATATATCTCTTGGCTACGCTAAGGAGACCAACTACAGTAGCTTTATCAGTAGACAACGGGAGCCCTTGACCACCTAGTAACAGACTCCTCAGCTGTGATTTACATCACTACAGCTATACACACACAAACACACATACATGGAAACAGGCCAGAAACAGGCCAGGAGCCCTGCCTCCTGCACATGGACATTCTTTCTGTTTAGAATGTCATCCTCTAGCCGTTCTCAAATGACCTAACTTCTACCATGTCTTCACACATTAAAGTTCTGCCTTCTTTATCAGGCCAACATTTGAACCTCTCATTTGGCACCCCCAAGAACAATTGTGTTCAGGACCCCTAGGAACACACCTGAAGACAGCTGTACAGGAGTAAGGGCTGAAATGCAGCTTGCAGTCCAACTGGTCTACCCAGAAGGGACCCCTTTTTCTAGTCTGCACAAAGGGCTCATATGTGTTAGAGGAAGCCCTGCTAGTATTGTTATTTGGTTCTGTGCATGGCCTAACTCCTCGAGTAACAGAAAATCCCTGGAAGACAAGGAGCATGTCTTAAACCCCCATCTATCCCACAACGATCTCACAATGTGACCTCATGACACCTTCCAACAAGTGTTTTGTTAATTCTGCTTCTATAGCCCTACAGTCTTGGCCAAGGCCCTTATTTTCACCTGAAGTATTACAAAAATCTCCTAAGTAGTTTCTCTGCCTCCAATGTCCTCCTTTCTTAACAATACACTTAGCTGATCAATAGTTAAATAACACATAGCTTGATTGCATCACACTCTTATATGTTTCCATCTCCTTACCTTTTTTATGCTGTTCCTTAGCCTAAAACTTAACATACCTAAATCCTATTTATCCTCCAAGTGCTTTTTCAGATGTCATTAAGCTTTCCCTGTTCCTCCATGTGGAACAAATTGCTCCTGAATAAAATGGAGAACAAAGTTTCATCTGTATCGCTGTAAGGCTTCCTATGTTGTTACGTAGCAATTTGTATATAGTTTATTTTTCCTATTAGATTATAAACTCTGATGAGAAGAAACCAATTTCTCAATGTATCTGATTCATATATGCAGTCACCAAACATCACCATAAACAACATACTCTAAATATTTGTTGTAAAAGGGAGATATATCACAGGCAGAAGGTACCTAGTAGGCTTCTAATTATCCAGCTGCTTACTTCTGTGATTTGTTACCATTATTGGACCTATATTTTTCTTTAATATTTTTATTTATTTATTTATTATTATTATTATTTTAGAGAGAGAGGCCGCGCGAGTGGGGGAGGGGGCAGAGGAAGAGAGAAAATCCCAAGCAGACTCCATGCTCAACACAGAGCCTGACATGGGGCTTGATCCCATGACCCTGGGATGATGACCTGAGCCAAAATCAAGAGTCAGATACTCAGCTGACTGAGTCACCCAGGCGCCCCTGGACTTATCTTTTGCAGAGGAAAGTTAGGCATGAGGAAGATATACTTTACCTCATCTTCTCTTTTGCATCTTCAAAGCTTTCAGATACAAAGTAGACATCCTGAAAAGTTGTGATGCGACACTCCTGTTTGCAGGTAATCTTGGGATCAAAGGGCTTTACTTTGCCATGTCCAGAAAGTGAATGCTAGAAGATAGTCAGTGAATCAAAGAATACTGTCTAATTGTATGGATCACATCCTAAACACAACCACCACAATCAGCACACCTCTGAATGTACTAATGCAATGGCCCCAACCTACAATTCCAAACTTATTTCCTACAGCATTATTTAACCCACAATATACTTCAGCAAAACAAACTGCTGTTCCCCATAAGTGCCCCAAGATCATCCCATAACACTTTTCTAACACACTTTCCATGTAAGAGCCCCCCAGTGATATTTATTTATATATTCCTGCATTAGGACACCTACTTTCCATCCTGTACTAGTTATTTCTATACATGACTGTACCCACCATCAGGTCGTAGGCTCCTTAAGAGCAAGACAGTACCATGGACAGTGTTTCATACACACCCATTACTTAACAAACATACTTAGTTCATTCCTTTATTGGATAAATAATCAATCTCAAAGAATTCTCTAGAATTTAGGAGAAGTTATTGCTAGCACACTAAAAACGATGAGAGAACAGCAAGACTTTGCAAGCAAAAGCTCTAAAGTACTTTTTATTTAAAAGATATATCTATAGTGTGTCAACTATACTCAAAAAAGAAAAAGAAATTAAGTAATTAAAGTCCACATATAAGTAAAAAAACAATTCAAGATATCGCTATAAACTTGGGAAATAGAGAAAATTGTCTCTTAAGTAATGTTTATTGCCACCCCAAGTATTTTCCATAGTAGACACTTGTTCAAATCCAAAAACTCTTTCTGGTCGTATCAATCATATTAAGTGAACATGACTATATGCAGAGGTTTACAGCTCTTACCTTAAGTTCACTGATCGAAGAAAGTAATCCAGCACCAAAGACTCGCAACTGCCCATCTTGTTTACAGAGACCAAACTCCACAGTGAAAAAGTAGCACTGCAAAAGGACATTGATATTACTTTCACATCCTGAATTAGCTCAATTTAAAACAAACTGCAACCCTTAGAGATTGACCCAAAGTGTCCTGGAATTAAGTTCAAGACCCCCAGACCAGTTCACAAGTATTTCTACAATCTGGGCTTGTTCTAAGGTAGCCCCTCTCAAACTGCTGTTCCCAGGACTCTTACACACTCTTAAAAATTACTCAGGACCTGAAAGATCTTTTGTTCATGTGGGTTACAGTTCACTATATTTATGGCAGTAAAAGTTAAAACTGAAAACATTTACATGTTTACTGATTAAATTTAAAATGTAATAAACCATGTTATGGTAACATAACAATTTAATGCAAAGTGACTTATATTGTACAAAACAAAACAGAGTCAGGAAAAAGGCATTGTTTTACATTGCTCTAAATCTTTTTTAACATCTGGCTAGATATTATTTAATGTCTGGCTGGAAAACAAGATGGATTCTCACATCTGCTACTGCATTTAACCTGTTGCAATATGTTGTTTTGGTTCAAGTATACAAAGAGAATTCAGCCTCACGCAGAAAAGTAGTTGGAAGAAGGCTAAATATTTTAATAGCCTTTTCAGGTAATTGTGGGTATTCTTCTTTGACACATCAGAACTCAACAAGTGGCAATTTCTTAGAGTTCAGCTGTAGTGTGGAGTCTGAAACTATATCAATGAACTCTACCCTTTCTTATATTGAAAGCCACTTTGCACTGTGAGTGGGTCTTTCACTTAAGGACCCTGTGCAAGGGTTGCAGGGACTCTAGGGGGTCCCCGACCCACAACTAGAGAAGCACTGTTCTGATCGTCTAGCCTATTTCGTACTATCTCCCCGACCCTAACACACTCTGCTCCAGCTTCTCGTCATTTCCCCAGACACACCAAGCACCTCCTGTCTTCCCTTGTGTGCACTCATCTAGAGATGCTCTTCCTCCCTTTCTTGGCAGGTGAAAACATGACTCATCTTCCCTGGGCTAGTCCAGATGTTCCTCTTCCATGAAACCTCCCCCAAGCAGTTCTCTGTCCTCCCAGACCACTCTGCCTGAACTTCGCTGTACAGTTCATCCCATCCTAACACGACAGCTTCCTCAAGTAGCGTATAAATTCCTTGAAGGCAGGAACCAGGCCTTCCTCATCTTTGTATTTGCAGCACGACATCTTGTACCTAGTGCTCAAAGAATATTTTTAGCATCATCTTTAGAGGGCCTATCATTTTTACCAAAGAAATATTCACAAACTATTGTTATTGAACTCTAGTGTTTCTCTACCATTTTTTAAGGCCCATGTCTCCTTTTGATGAACCTTAAAAATCTTACATCCTCCTTTAATGTTATTGAAATCATTTAAATTACCAATTTTGATGCCTTTGATTTCCTTTTGTTGTCTGATTGCTGATGCTAGAACTTCCAACTTTATGTTAAACAACAGAGGTGAGAGTGGACATCCCTGTCCTGTTCCTGATCTCAGGGGGAAAGCTCTCAGTTTTTCCCCATTGAGGATGATATTAGCTGTGGGCTTTTCATAACTGGCTTTTATGATATTTAAGTATGTTCCTTCATTCCCAACTTTCTCAAGGGTTTTTATTAAGAAAGGATGCTGAATTTTGTCAAATGTTTTTTCTGCATCGATTACCAGGATCATACGGTTCTTATCTTTTCTTTTATTAATGTGATGTATCACATTGATTGGTTTGCAAATGTTGAACCAGCCCTGCAGCCCAGGAATGAGTCCCACTTGATCATGGTATATAATTCTTTTTATATGCTGTTGAATTCGATTTGCTAGTATCTTGTTGAGAATTTTCGCATCCATATTCATCAGGGATATTGGCCTGTAGTTCTCTTTTTTTGCTGGGTCTCTGTCTGGTTTGGGAATCAAAGTTATGCTGGCTTCATAGAAGGAGGCTGGAAGCTTTCTTTCCCTTTCTATTTTTTGGAACAGCTTGAGAAGGATAGGTATTATCTCTGCTTTAAATGTCTGGTAGAATTCCCCAGGGAAGCCATCTGGTCCTGGACTCTTATTTGTTGGGAGATTTTTGATAACTGATTCAATTTCTTCGCTGTTATGGGCCTGTTCAAGTTTTCTATTTCTTCCTGTTTGAGTTTTGGAAGCGGGTGGGTGCTTAGGAATTTGTCCATTTCTTCCAGGTTGTCCAGTTTGCTGGCATATAATTTTTCATAGTATTCCCTGATAATTGCTTGTATTTCTGAGGGATTGGTTGTAATAATTCCATTTTCATTCATGATTTTAGCTATTTGGGTCATCTCCCTTTTCTTTTTGAGAAGCCTGGTAAGAGGATTGGCAAAGATGAAGTCAAGCTTTCACATTTTGCAGATGACATGATATACATGGAAAACCCAATAGACTCCACCAAAAGTCTGCTAGAACTGATACGTGAATTCAGCAAAGTCACAGGATACAAAATTAATGTACAGGAATCAGTTGCATTCTTATACACTAATAATAAAACAACAGAAAGGCAAATAAAGAAACTGATCCCATTCACAACTGCACCAAGAATCACAAAATACCTAGGAATAAACCTAACCAAAGATGTAAAAGATCTGTATACTGAGAACTATAGAAAGCTTATGAAAGAAATTGAAGAAGATACAAAGAAATGGAAAAACATTCTGTGTTCATGGATTGGAAGAATAAATATTGTTAAAATGTCAATACTACCCAAAGCAATCTATGCATTCAATGCAATCCCAATCAAAATTGCACCAGCATTCTTCTTGAAGGTAGAACAAGCAATCCTAAAATTTGCATGGAACCACAAAAGACCCCCAATAGCCAAAGTAATATTGAAGAAGAAGACCAAAGCAGGAGGCATCACAATCCCAGACTTTAGCCTCTACTACAAAGCTGTAATCATCAAGACAGCATGGTATTGACCCAAAAACAAACACCTAGACCAATGGAATAGAATAGAGACTCCGGAATTGGACCCACAAAAGTATGGCCAACTAATCTTTGACAAAGCAGGAAAGAATATCCAATGGAAAAAAGACAGTCTCTTTAACAAATGGTGCTGGGAGAACTGGACAGAAACATGCAAAAGAATGAAACTGGACCACTTTCTTACACCATTCACAAAATTGAACTCAAAATGGATGAAGGACCTGAATATGAGACAGGAAACCATCAAAACCCTAGAGGAGAAAGGAGGAAAAAATCTCCCTGACCTCAGCCGCAGCAATTTCTTACTTGACACACCTCAACAGGCAAGGGAATTAAAAGCAAAAATAGGGGCGCCTGGGTGGCTCAGTCGGTTAAGCGGCCGACTTCGGCTCAGGTCATGATCTCACGGTCCGTGAGTTCGAGCCCCGCGTCGGGCTCTGTGCTGACAGCTCAGAGCCTGGAGCCTGTTTCAGATTCTGTGTCTCCCTCTCTCTCTGCCCCTCCCCTGTTCATGCTCTGTCTCTCTCTGTCTCAAAAATAAATAAACGTTAAAAAAAAAATTTTTAAAAAAAGGCAAAAATGAACTATTGGGACCTCATGAAGATAAAAAGCTTCTGCACTACAAAGGAAACAATCAAAAAAACTAAAAGGCAACCAACGGAATGGGAAAAGATATTTGCAAATGACATATCAGACAAAGGGCTGGTATCCAAAATCTATAAAGAACTCACCAAACTCCACACCCAAAAAAACAAATAATCCCGTGAAGAAATGGGCAGAAGACATGAATAGACACTTCTCCAAAGAAGACATCCAGACGGCCAACAGGCACATGAAAAGATGCTCAACGTCACTCCTCATCAGGGAAACACAAATCAAAACCACACTGAGATATCACCTCACACAGGTCAGAGTGGCTAAAATGAACAAATGAGGAGACAACGATGCTGGAGAGGATGTGGAGAAACGGGAACCCTCTTGCACTGTTGGTGGGAATGCAAACTGGTGCAGCCGCTCTGGAAAACAGGGTGGAGGTTCCTCAAAAAGTTAAAAATAGATCTACCCTATGACCCAGCAATAGCACTGCTAAGAATTTACCCAAGGGATACAGGAGTGCTGATGCATAGGGGCACTTGTACCCCAATGTTTATAGCAGCACTTTCAACAATAGCCAAATTATGGAAAGAGCCTAAATGTCCATCAACTGATGAATGGATAAAGAAATTGTGGTTTATATACACAATGGAATACTACGTGGCAACGAGAAAGAATGAAATATGGCCTTTTGTAGCAACGTGGATGGAACTGGAGAGTGTTATGCTAAGTGAAATAAGTCATACAGAGAAAGACAGATATCATATGTTTTTACTCTTATGTGGATCCTGAGAAACTTAACAGAAGATCATGGGGGGAGGGGAGAGAAAAAAAAAAAGGTTAGAGAGGGAGGGAGCCAAATCATAAGAGACTCTTAAAAACTGAGAATAAACTGAGGGTTTATGGGGGGGTGGGAGGGAGGGGAAAGTGGGTGATGGGCATTGAGGAGGGCACCTGTTGGAATGAGCACTGGGTGTTGTATGGAAACCAATTTGACAATAAATCTCATATTAAAAATAAATAAATAAATAAATAAATAAATAAGAAATCATTTAAATTAAATTAAATATGAACAAAGACAAATCTAACAGCCATCTTGAATCTGTACTTTTAAACTGACACTCACATCCCACCCCAGATAAGAATTACTGATCTACACAGCTATTTTCAGATTTATACCGTTGCCAGTTTTTGAACAGCCTCCTCTGAAGCTCCAAGAGAAGCCAGGCCAATTTCTTGGGAGAATTGAGCAAAACTAGGTTCAGCCAACAGGGGGACATGACCTAAGAGTTCATGGCAGGTATCTCTGAAAAAGAGGTACAAGTTTGTCACACTGTGATGCTTACGTCACACATAAATCCAAAATCAACAATTCAATCAAGCCAGAATCTGATCTTCCTTCTATTCAGGTGGTATTACTTGGAAATAGATCACAAAGGACACTAACAATTTAGTAGAGAAACTATTTTGGTTCAAAACCTAGGCCACTCAGAAACATACACACATAGGATACCCATAGACGTGTGCCCCCCACATCCCCACCAAATCAAGTCTCTGCTCAAATTTCACCTTCTCAGTGAGTCCTTGTCTGATCACCCTTTTCAAAACAGAAACACTCCATACATAACACTTTTTTCCTCCTGCTCTGCTTTACTTTTCTCCATAGCACTTTTCACCATCAAATATAATATGTTATTTATTTGTTTATTATCCTTTTCCCCCATTGGAATATCAATTCTATGAAGGCAGAAATTTCTGCCTGATTTTTTTCAATACTACACTCCCTGTGCTTAGAATAGCACCTGGCACCTAACAGGTTGTCAGTTACTAATGGTAATGCTAATGGCTAACATATGCAGAGCATGGAGCATGTATCATGTGCCAGGCATTATTCTCAATGCTTCACATGCGTTCATTCATTTAATCTTCACACAAAACTCATGACGTGAGTACCACTATGACAAATACTATTTGATGAATGAAGGCTGAAGTAGAAGTACTCACGGCTCTGGGGTATAGAGAGGGTCTGAACTGTGTCTCACATACTGTGTGCAGTGAAAAACTCGAAAGGCTAAACCTGATAAGAAATCTCTTGGTGATAAGTAACCAGCCACAGGACGGATGGAAAAACCTGTGCGCTCTGCAAAGCAAAGGAGAAAATGAAGAAAATCTTCACCCAAACAGACCAGTTACCGCCACGCTTTAATAGTGCCAGTGGTACCAAGTAACACTTTGAGGGAGAACATGGAAACTAAAATGTGTCATGTGTGCACTAAGGGGAAGTGATAATTATTAAGCACTTACTGTGGTCAGGCAATGAGTTAGACCTTATACATCATACCGCCTTTCATGTTTGCAATTTGAATTAAAGTTTATTCTCCTCATTGTGATGACTGTAAAACTGAGGCTCAGAGACTTAGTAAGTATCCAAGGTCACACAGTAGATAATAAAGGTAGAAAGGGAGCCCAGGTCTCCTTATATTACACCTTATTGTCTCCCTAAAGGGTTTAGAATATCTCTTAGACAATCTTACTTCCTTTTGCAAAAAAAAAAAAACAAAAAACAAAAAACTAAGAAGATCTATTAATTGAAATCAGAACGATTTTTTAATCTATGCCATTTTTAGCCAGTATTACCTCTTGCAAAGTAGTTTCTATACTTTCTCTAAACTGGATGGTGCTCGTTTATTCCCCAACAGCTATAACTGCGTATGCCCTCTATAAAAAGAGACCAGTCAGTGGGCCACAGTGGCTCAGGGGAACTCTATAAGCTCTACTCTTTCCATTCATTTCAAACCCTCACCCTCTGATCTTCCAGTTCCACCCCGTTGCTTTGTACTTGGATTCTCCCACTCTGATGGGTAGATTTCATGGTCCAATAGAACTCTCCATGATAATGGAAATGTTCTATATCTAGGCTGCCCAATAGGGTAGCCACTAACCACATATGGCTATTAAGCACTTGAAATGTGGCTAGGGTGGATAGAAAACTAACATTTTGATTTACATTAATTTGAATTATTTAAGCAACCACATGTGTCTAGGGACTACCATATTTGACAGTGCAGAGAACTCCTTCCAACTGATGTTTTGTTTGAAGTATCATTTAAGTTTGGTTTCCCTCTTTGGCAGTTTCTCTTGAAACACCTGTAGCAACATGTTCTGCAGACAATTCAAGCTCCAGACCCCAAGTGAATAGCTTTCAGTTTTGTACCCATAACAAAATATTTCCTCCAAATCTCAAGCAAATTTAATGTGATAACTTCCATAGCATATACTTGTCCATCTTTGTAAGACCCACGAGGTCATGTACATTGGTTCTCTGTCATCCTTCATCACTATTTTTTTAATCTGGTTTTTATAGGAACCATGTACACGAAATCTTCTCTTGTAAAACTATCATGCCTTTTCCTGTTTAGTTCTTAGTTTTGCGCATAGTGGTTGACTAATAAGAATTATGGAGCTGAGTAAATTCATAGATTTTTATGACAATCTATGTAAGAAATTCAGTGATAGGAATTTCAGACCATGGTGGAAATAAACTAAACCGTTTGAGTGAAAAGCATAACTTCTATTTGTTCCGTGAGATCAAAGGGGATATATATTTTTCTTACATACTGTAAACCCTGGAAATTACTGATCATGTTACATCCTAAACTAGCTAGAAAAAATGAGGAAACCTGAACCAAATAAGCATGAAGAACTAAAAGGAAAAAAATTAACCTACTCTGTTAATGCCTCTACTTGCACATCTTCCTTGGGAAACTGATAGAGTCTTAGTGTGGAAAGGAGCTTCAGAGATCATTTACACCAATCTTCCCCTAAGGAGCTTGAATCTCCTTTACCATATCCCAGACAAGTGGGTATAGGGCTTTTGTATGAAAACCTCTGGGGAGGCAGAAATAATCATCTCATGAGCCTGTTCCATTTCTAAATGGCTCTTTTAACACAAGGTCTTCTCCATTTTGAGCCAAAAGCTTGCAGTTTCAATCCAATTGTCATTTACTTTAGGGCCACATAGTAATTCCTCTCTTACATAAGATGATCATCTGGTACCTAAATAAAGCTATAATGTCCTCTAAATCTCCAGGCTAAATATCCTAAGAGTCCCCCAAATTTTATTTATATACTATGTTTTCCAATCCCCTTATAATTCTGCTCACTTTCATCTACACTGGCTCCAGGTTATGATTGTCCCTCTTCAAATGGGGTGCCCCATACTGGATCCAATACTCCAGGACGGAGTAAGAAAAATCTGACCTCCAATGTACTTGACTTTCTTCTTCTTTAATAATTTTTTAAGTTTATTTATTTATTTTAAGACAGAGAAAGAGAATGTAAGTGGGGGGAGTGACAGAGAGAGAGAGGGAGAGAGAGAATCCCATGCAGGCTCTGCACTGTTGGTGCACTGTTGGTGCAGAGCCTAATGCGGGGCTTGAACCCACAAACCATGAGACCATGACCTGAGCTGAAGTTGGACATTTAACTGACTAAGCCACCCAGGAGCCCCTTGACTTTATTCTTTTATTAAAAATTCCATCATGGATGGGGCTCCTGGGTGGTTCAGTTGGCTAAATGTCCGACTTCGGCTCAGGTCATGATCTCGCGGTCTGTGAGTTCAAGCCCCGTGTCAGGCTCTGTGCTGACAGCTCAGAGCCTGGAGCCTAATTCGGATTCTGTGTCTCCCTCTCTCTCTGCACCTCTCCTGCTCACGCTCTGTCTCTGTCTCTCTCTCTCTCTCGAAAATAAATAAACATTAAAAAAATGTTTCTTAATTCTGTTATGATCACAACAGAGTTCAACATTCCCCTTACATAAAAGTAATTCACTTATTACCTTTTAAAAAGTTTGAGACATCTTCCAATTGTGGGATATTATCTTCCCGGTATCCACAATATTTAGAAAGCAAAGGTAAGTTTTTGAGATACTCTCTGCAGGCATGGGTTGGGTAAAGTTTGTTCAGCTCTCGGAACACGGTTCCCCAGGTCTTAATCTCCTCTTCAGTGAATTCAACCTTGGGAATGGGGTCTCCACTAATGAGACACAGATGTTATTTTGAATTAGCATTCAATAAATAGTAGCACTCACTTTCTATTTACTAAATGAGTATAACTTACTCTATTCATTTATTTTATATGCGTTATTTATAATATACTTACTGTTTATAGTTCATAGCCAAGTCTGCAAAATACTTTCGTCTTTTACGGTAGACATTGTCTTTGAAGCCCTGATAATTAAAGAAAAGTTTTAAAATATCCATCCTAAAAAACACTTGACAAATGATCTTTAGGAAACATTTCACTTTTACTCAAGCTATGAAATTAAAGGGCTACAGGGGCGCCTGGGTGGCTCAGTCGGTTGAGCGTCCGACTTCGGCTCAGGTCATGATCTCACAGTCCGTGAGTTCAAGCCCCGCGTCGGGCTCTGTGCTGACAGCTCGGAGCCTGGAGCCTGTTTCAGATTCTGTGTCTCCCTCTCTCTCTGACCCTCCCCCGTTCATGCTCTCTCTCTGTCTCAAAAATAAATAAATGTTAAAAAAAATTTTTAAATAATAAAAATAAAATAAAATAAAAAAAAGAAATTAAAGGGCTACAGAATTATTTTGAGTAAGCATTGTTTAGAAATTGATGATCATTTTTATTTTAAAGTCGATGTTACATGAAAGCTTTATGCGATAGTTGCTACCAGGACAAAAGATTCTATAGATACAAAAACACAAAAATACTATAGTGGCTACAAAAATAAAATAGTTTGAGGAATAAGAAAAGCAGCATCCTAGTTAAATATACGACTCTTTACCAAAGGTGAGATTCTTTTTTTCTTAATCGTTTGACTATATCTTCAGTTATAGTTTCCTGTAATAGTAATTACTAACAAAATAGTAGTTAATAATACACAAAATCATGACAACTTAATCTAGCCTTAGATTTTATCGCAAAATGCAAACATAATCATATTTGCAAAGGCAAACAATGATAATAAAAAGATAAAATAGTAACGTTAGAATCTATACCTAGGAAAAAATTTTTTAAAAAATAGATAAAATAAGACATCAAAATGCAAAACCCAGGAGAAAGCAGCCAATAATGCAAAATAGGAAACAAGGGGAGAATGAAAGGGGAGAATGAGTCTCCTTCTCTTTAACACAGATTAACAAACCCCTACTATGCACCTGGCCTTGTGCTAAAATCCAGAGAAACAAATATGAATGAAGCACAATCTGAGTCTTCAAGGAGTTTATATCCACCAATTATTATGAAACAATATGATAACTGCCTTATTAGAGATATGCACAAAATGCCACTGGGACTCAAAAGAGAAACTTTGAAAGAGAGAGAAAGTCCCAACCCAGACAGAGTATGTGAAAGAGTATGGGGGACGGGGGTAGGTCAGGAAAGGTTTCCCAACAACGACTCCTAAGCTAAGTCTCAAAAGAGGAAAGGAGATAGCTGGATGGAAAAGGCCAGAAAGGACAGCAGCAGTGACAGTGCAGAGCTGAAAAACAGCATTCTGGGCCTAGGGAAACAGGAGCAACCCAGTGTTGCTGGAGTTTGGAGGAGGAGGTGGGGCATGGAGTGGACTGGTTTGAGGTCTGCTAGTAAAGGTCTGAAACAGCCTGGATTCCATCTTTGGGTAATGGGAAGCCACTGGTGATTTCTATAAATCAATCAATCAATCAATCAGTGAGTGAGTGAGTGAGTAACAGCTTTATTGATATAATTCACACACCGTAAAATCTTAAAGTGTACAGAGTAGTGATTTTTAGTACATTCACAGTGTTGTGCAACTACCTCTACTATGATTTCAGAAAATGTTTATTCCCAAAAGAAACACCATACTCATTCACAAACTCTCCCCATTTCCCTTCACCTCCAGACCCTGGCAGCCACTAATCTACTTTCTGTTTCTATGAATTTGCCTATTCTGGGCATTTCATATAAAAGGAATCACATAACATATGGTCTTTTGTGACCGGCTTCTTTTACTATCAGTTTTCAAGGTTCATTCATATTGTAGCATATATCAGTATTTCATGCTTTTTTATGGCCAATAATATTATATTTTAGGGACATATCAAACTTTACTTATCTATTCACTAGTGGATGGACCACTTTTTGCCGCTATGAACATTTGTGTACAAGTTTTTGCGTGGACATATGTTTTCAATTTTCTTAGATGTGTACCTAGGTATCAGTGGTGATCTTTAGTCAGAAGAGGGATAATGGTCATCCTGAGGTTTTATTTATTTTTTTTAACGTTTTTTTAACGTTTATTTATTTTTGAGACAGAGAGAGACAGAGCATGAACCGGGGAGGGGCAGAGAGAGAGGGAGACACAGAATCAGAAGCAGGCTCCAGGCTCTGAGCCGTCAGCCCAGAGCCCAACGCGGGGCTCGAACTCACGGACCGCGAGACCGTGACCTGAGTTGAAGTCGGACGCTTAACCGACTGAGCCACCCAGGCACCCCGTTTGTTTGTTTGTTTGTTTGTTTGTTTATTTATTTTTATTTTTCATCCTGAGGTTTTAGATTGCTCTAGTGACTATGAGGAGTATGGGTTTAAGGTGGCAAGCTGGAAGCTGGGAGATGTGTTAAAGGTGCGGTATAAATAAGGAACAAATTTAAGCAATATTTAGAATATCAAAATCAGCAGCACTTGGTAGTAGATCAGTAAAACTGACTTAGTCACCTCTCCGTAAACATGACCCAGATTTTCTTGCCTCTGACCCTTTGCTCATGTTGCAGTGAATTATCTTTCCTCTCCATCTCTTTGCTGCCAAAATCCTTTAAAGCCAAGTTAAGAGGTTGACCTCTGACCTCTTCAACCAGACGTGTTTGTCCTCCTGTGTACATCTCAAAGCAATTTATCTGTGCCACTTAGCACTTTTCACAATTTGATCTTGTGTTTATTCATATATGTGTGCTTTATCTTTCCAACTGAGCAAGTACAGCAATGTATTAATCCCAGTTAATAAGTTGCCTAATAAGATATTATAGAAAAAAAAATAGGCAGATCAGCTGAGGACCGGCTAAGGCAATACACAGTCAATGTATACAGCTAGTAAGTGGCAGATCAAAACCTTGGTGTTGACTCCAGAATTGCGATCTTTTTTCTCCACCTTCCAGGACCAAAGAGCTCCATAAACAACCCTGATGCTTTGGGCTTACTAATTCTCCAACTCATGCCTATACTGTCTCCCAGGTAATTTTCCAAAGAAACAATTTCGTAGTTCATCAACCACCGAATAAATCAATCATGCTGGACAGTCTTTCTCGCTCCTATCTTTACATGCCTTTCCAACAATCCATGCCCCACTTTAGTAAAAACTGCTGCAGGGGCGCCTGGGTGGGACAGTCAGCTGAGCGACCGACTTCAGCTCAGGTCATGATCTCACAGTTTGTGAGTTCGAGCCCTGCATCAGGCTCTGTGCTGACAGCTCAGAGCCTGAAGCCTGCTTCTAATTCTGTGTCTCCTTCTCTCTCTGTCCCTTTCCCCCTCATGCTCTGTCTCTTTCTCTCAAATATAAATAAAACATTAAAAATAATAATAATAATAAATAAATAAATAAATAAATAAATAACTGCTTCAAATTCTGTCTTCATTTTAGAATAACTTTTGGAATAGCTCTTAGTAATAGGAATGCCAGGCATGCGACAGGTGTTTTGGAGCCACTGAGGTTGGATGCTCTTCAGGCCTTTAGTTTGGATTCCACCAACAAGGAAGACTACCGGAACTTCCCAAAATCCAGAGTAAAACAAGATCCTATTTAGTCTAGAATAACCACAATCTCCAAAAAAGAAAATAATTTCCCTTAATTTTTTAGTTTGCTTTAAAATATTCTCTTGAAAAGATTTATTAAGATACTTACAGGATGGTCTGCATCCAGTTCACATCCATACATCAGAACTCTGTTGGCACAATGATCCAGGTCAGAAATCTTCTTTGGAAACCAAGGAACAGTTTCCATACCTGCAAAATACAAGATCTTAAATAAGGCAAGAAGGAAGAAGAAATTAAGAAAGTCATGGATACATTTGGAGGAGATTTTTAATTTTAGCTTGTACTTTGAGGCAAAATTTATACAAGTATATTGCTCTATCTCTTAATAAGTAAAGTTTATCCAAAATTTTTGAGCTTAAAACTTTTTTTTTTTAATTTTTTTTTCAACGTTTTTTATTTATTTCTGGGACAGAGAGAGACAGAGCATGAATGGGGGAGGGGTAGAGAGAGAGGGAGACACAGAATCAGAAACAGGCTCCAGGCTCCGAGCCATCAGCCCAGAGCCTGACGCGGGGCTCGAACTCACGGACCGCGAGATCGTGACCTGGCTGAAGTTGGACGCTCAACCGACTGCGCCACTCAGGCGCCCCTAAAACTTTTTTTGATTTCCTTGAGTTCCTAGGTGTTGGAGAAATGCTGTACTTTAGAAATAGACCTAAAGTACAAAAAAAAAAAAAAAAAAAAAACAACTAAAACCCAGCTATCCTTAAAAAAGCAGAGTAAGGATGTACAACTTTGCAGACCAAAGGTACAAATTTAATAAGAATGAACGTTTATTTTTGTTGATGCAAAGGATCTTAGAGACCATTTGTGTCTTTGCCACTCTGATCTCTCACCCTCCCTGAGACATACAGGCCCTCTGAGAACTCTGGGGTTTTTGCATATGCTATTCTCCTCCCTGGAATACCTATACCCCACCCCCACTTCCTCCTCCACCCCATCCTTCTGTTTTCCTGAAAATATCCTTCTCTTCCTTCAAGACTCAGATCTAATGAACCTCCCCTGACCTTGTAGGTTGAGCTATTTCTCTGTCCTCTGGGCTCCTGTGACACTGTTTCTGATTCTTTAAAACATTATCTGTTCATATCTGTGTCTTACAGGAAAGAATGGGAAGGACTCTAGGGGAGGGACTATGTATATCTGTATCCCTGTTTCTTAGTAGAGACATCTGACACAACTTGGTGTTCCCTAAACACCAACTGAACCATTTAGCCCCTAAAAAATTCTTCATTTTATAGATGAGGCAAACAAAGCTCAGAGATGAGAAGTAATTTATCCAAGGTAATTCATCTCTATTGGAAGAGAGAGAACTAGAATTCAATCCTTCTTGTTCTAGCCATTTAATGCTCTTTGTAACATACCCAGAATTGATAGTCAGATTTAACCCTGAATACCACAGGGGCACCAGTCCTAGGCTCCTGCTCTGCCAGATGTTAATCCTTTGTTTGTTTGTGGTGGGCCTGGGACACCTAGGATAGCATCTGGAGCACAGGGACTTTGGGCATGGTGGGGACACTCAAGGGATTTGGGGAAGCAGCTATCTGCCACTTAGAAATGGAAGCATATTAGTATTTTAATAACTTACACAGCCATGCAAATGCATAACAGATCGGTATCAGTCCTGATTATACCCTAATGTCGTGCATAATCTAAAGGGACTATTTTATTTTTTTATTTTTATTTTTTTTTACAGATTAATATATTACTTCAGAAAATACATTTTAAATCAGTAATATTTTTTGTGACATTTCATTTGCTTATTTTCTTTGTTTTTCATTTTGTTTACCTCCTTTTATTTTTTTTTCAATATAGGAAATTTATTGTCAAATTGGTTTCCATACAACAGCCAGGGCTTATCCCAAAAGGTGCCCTCCTCAATACCCATCACCCACCCTCCCCTCCCTCCCACCCCCCATCAACCCTCAGTTTGTTCTCAGTTTTTAACAGTCTCTTATGCTTTGGCTCTCTTAAAGGGACTATTTTAAATTGAGTAACATATATATATAATGTGGTTGGATTATCTTTTTGTCTTTTGTCCCAAGTAAACTATGAGGATTTTTTTCACAACAGAAGATCTTAGCCATCTGAAACCTTAGAAGGCTGTGTTGCTTTTCACTTGCTTTTGGTGGGAGTGGGGACAGGGAGGAGTATGTAAAGAGTGTATTCATACCATAATCATCAGCAACTGTCAACATTCTCCACAAATTTGAACACTTAATATCTGCCAGATGGTAGGCCCTGTGGGAGTCTCTAAGGGCTCGGGGATTGTAAATTGAAGGTTTGTGAAATCAAGAAATGTTTGATGACTTGGAAACTGAGAAAACTTAATCAATTTCTAACTATTCTGAATTCTTTCTTGCACCCAACGTTTCCTTTTCACGTTTCCTCACACTTGATAAAAATGTTGCTTTATAATTGTTCTGTAGTATTTTAAGCAATTACATTTGGGGTTTCCTTCACTACTAGACTGTAAGAAATTTGAGGAGACAGTGTTTTATTTTTATTTTCATGCCTCCAAGATAAATACAAGATTGGACACACATGATGTACTTAATCTTCTCAGGGGGATTTTCACTTTTCGAACTTACCGTCTTCTTTCACAGCAAAATTATCTGGTGGATTCACAGAGAGAACGTTAGTGTAGGACTTCAACAGATGAAAAATATCATTCAATTGTTCTCTGTTGATATCACAGTCAATAAAGATCTCAAATTCTGAGTTTCTTCTCTTTGATTTTCGGGACTCAATATGTAACAGGCTCACATGTTTCTCCTGTGTAAAGCAGAGAGTGAAGATACATATGACAGCCTCAAATGGTATTAGTCACTGAGCTCGTCACATTCATTACCACTAAAAATCAATTCCACACTCACCATAATATCAAAGGAGAAAGAGGCTGTTTTTGATGCAAGAAGCAGAGTAATTCCCCCTAAATATTAGGTACTGTTCAAAAAAGTTTGAAAAATTAATCACCCACTAGAAAGTCCCTCGAATTGCCAGAAATGAATGGCCTTCAAACCAAAATATCAAACCTGGCACTGGTGGTTCAGTGGTAGAATTCTCAAACCTCCTAGATAAAAAGAACTTTTCAAAGATTCTCACAAATAAAAGCTAGTTTTCAAAAAGGGATACTAGGGGGCGCCTGGGTGGCTCAGTCGGTTGAGCGGCGGACTTTGGCTCAGCTCATGATGTCGCGGTCCATGAGTTTGAGCCCCGCGTCGGGCTCTGTGCTGACAGCTCAGAGCCTGGAGCCTGTTTCAGATTCTGTGTCTCCCTCTCTCTTACCCTCCCCTGTTCATGCTCTGTCTCTCTCTGTCTCAAAAATAAATAAACGTTAAAAAAATTTTTTTTTCAAAAAGGGATATTAATGTTAGTCCTTTAGAAAGAAAAGTTTCCTTTGTGAATATGCATTTAATAAAATTAGCTGAACAGCTTGAACAGTATTTAATACCTCAAATCTCTTAAGCTACAAACTTAGTAACCAGCTGAAGCAGATTGCTTCTTCTGCTCTCTCCCCATGCCAGCCTGAGCTGGGTGCCATATGTGCAAGCCTGTGGGAGGAGGATATCTTCTCTTACCAATTTGGATAGCTGAGGACCAGCACCGGTGACATAATAATGAAACATAAGAACCAATTACCCAACAGTTTTTCCATCAAAAAAAAAAAAAAATTACAAGGTTGGAATAGCTAATCTCCAACACTAACCAGTTCAATTTGAATTAACTTGGTGAACACCTATGTAGCCAGGTAAGGGCTGTGAAGCATACAAAGAAAGGTAAGATATACAAGGAGTTTATAATCTGGTTAGCTAACACATGAAAGACTAAGAGAAATAGAAATAATAAGTATTTGGGTGCAGAGATGTCCTGGGAAAAAGCATTATGGGCTGGAGAAAGTAGAAGTTTCCATGGAGCAGATAGGAACTGAAATGAGTCTTAAGAAATAGATAGAGTGGGAAGACAGAAAAGAAGAAGGGGGATTCAAAACAGGAGGAACTGCATATGTAAAGGTAGGGATGAAGTAAGAACTATTAGGAACATGAACTGACAAGAAAAAAAGAGTGAGTATCAGGGATATTGGAAAATCGGAATGGGCAAGGTTTATCCTGGAATATAGACTTTATCATGGAATCAATGGAAGAAAGCCAGTTACAAAATATACTGGAGTTGATCAGAGGTACAGGAGAGTTTCTGACATTGGCTGTAGCAACATTCTTCTAGATATGTCTCCTGAGGCAAGGGAAATAAAAGCAAAAATAAACTTTTGGAACTACATCAAAATAAAAGGTTTCTGCACAGTGAAGCAAACAATCAACAAAACTAACAGGCAACCTACTGAATGGGAGGAAATATTTGCAAATGATACATCTGATAAAGGGTTAGTGTCCAAAATGTATAATAAAGAGCTGATACAACTCAACAACCAAAAAACAAACAATCCAATTGAAAAATGGGTAGAAGACATGAACAGATATTTCTCCAAAGAAGACATCCAGATGGCCAACACACACATTAAAAGATGCTCAACATCACTCATCACCAGGGAAATGCAAATTGAAACCACAATGAGAGGCTCCTGGGTGGCTCAGTTGGTTGAGCGACCAACATCAACTCAGGTCATGACCTCACAGTTTGTGAGTTCAAGCCCCGCATGGGGCTCTGTGCTGACAGCTCAGAGCCTGGAGCCTGCTTTGGTTTCTGTGTCTCCCTCTCTCTCTTGTGCTCTGTCTCTGTGTCTCATAAATAAACGTAAAAAATAATAAATAAAGTTTGTAAAAGAAAAAACAACCCAACAACCACAATGAGATATCATCTCACACCTATCAGAATGGCTAAAATAAAAACACAATAAATAACAAGTGTTGTCGATGGTGTGGAGGAAAAAGAACCCTCTTGCACTACTGGTGGGAATGCAAACTGGTGCAGCCACTTGCCACCGGTATGAGGTTCCTCAAAGAGTTAAAAACAGAACTACCCTATAATCCAGTAATGACACTACTGGGTATTGACACAAAAAGATACAAAAACAATAATTAGAAGGGATACATGCACCCCTATGTTTATAGGGGCATTAGTTATAATAGCTAAATTATGGAGGAGCCCAAGTATCCATCAATAAAAAAATGGATAAAGAAGATGTTGTGTGTGTATGTATACACACACACACACACACACACACACACACATAAATATATGTATACATATACATATATGTGTGTATATATATACATATACAATGGAATTTTATTCTGCCATAAAAAAGAATGAAATCTTGTCATTTGCAATGACGTGGATGGAGCTACAGAGTATAATGCTAAGTGAAATAAGTCAGTCAGAGAAAGACAAATACAATATGACTTCACTCATATGTGGAATTTAAGAAACAAAACAAATGAGCAAAGGAAAAGAAAAGAGAGAGAAACAAACCAAGAAACAGATTCTTAACTACAGAGAACAAACTGACAGGTACCAGAGGGGAGCTGGGTCGGGGGGAAGTGGGTGGGGGGGATGGGTGAAACAGGTGATGGGGATTAAGGAGTGCACTTGGCGTGTTGAGCACTGGTTTATGTATGGAAGCTTTCAATCACTATATTGTATACCTGATACTAATGTAACACTGTATGTTTTTTTTAAAATATGAAATGTATTGTCAAATTGGTTTCCATACAACACCCAGTGCTCATCCCAACAGGTGCCCTCCTCAGTGCCCATCACCCACTTTCCCTTCCCTCCCACCCCCCATCAACCCTCAGTTTATTCTCAGTTTTTAAGAGTCTCTTATGATTTGGCTCCCTCCCTCTCTAACCTTTTTTTTTCCTTCCCCATGGTCCTCTGTTACGTTTCTCAGGATCCACATAAGAGTAAAAACATATGATATCTGTCTTTCTCTGTATGACTTATTTCACTTAGCATAACACTCTCCAGTTCCATCCACGTTGCTACAAAAGGCCATATTTCATTCTTTCTCGTTGCCACGTAGTATTCCATTGTGTATATAAACCACAATTTCTTTATCCATTCATCAGTTGATGGACATTTAGGCTCTTTCCATAATTTGGCTGTTGTTGAAAGTGCTGCTATAAACATTGGGGTACAAGTGCCCCTATGCATCAGCACTCCTGTATCCCTTGGGTAAATTCTTAGCAGTGCTATTGCTGGGTCATAGGGTAGATCTATTTTTAACTTTTTGAGGAACCTCCACCCTGTTTTCCAGAGCGGCTGCACCAGTTTGCATTCCCACCAACAGTGCAAGAGGGTTCCCGTTTCTCCACATCCTCTCCAGCATCTGTTGTCTCCTGATTTGTTCAGTTTAGCCACTCTGACTGGCGTGAGGTGGTATCTGAGTATAACACTGTATGTTAACTACACTGGAATTAAAACTTTTTTAGAAAGAAGTAAAGGATGGTTTAATCTATTTCTTATTAATTTTTATAATAAGAATGCACTCATAAATATTTTTTTTTAAGTAGGCTCCACTCCCAGTGTGGAGCCCAACATGAGGCTTGAACCCACAACTCTGAGATCAAGACCTGAGCTGAGATCAAGAGTCAGATGCTCAACTGACTGAGCCACCCAGGCACCCCGATAAATATATTCTGAGTGATGACATGAATAAATATAAAGCTAAATTATGTTTTTTGAGACAAAGAAGCAATAAGTCAATTCTTCCTGAATTACTCTATAAATTGAACACTATCAAAATCAAAATTTTGATGGAATTTGGTGAGGAAATATAACTAAATAATTTAAAATTATTATTTTCCATCTGCAAGAAAAATTTAGTCAGGAAGATCCAGGAAATTTTATATAAAGTAGAAGTAATAAGTGAGACATTCCCTGTCATGTATTTCAATTATAGAAACAGAGGCACAGAGAAGTTAAGCAGTTTGCCCAAAGACACACAGCTAATAAGTGTCAGAACTGGAATTCAAACTTTCCATGCTTTTAAACACTAAATTGTAATCCTGTTTTCCAAAAAGGAAGTCAAAATAATGGATAATATGGCCTTCTTTGAGCAGGACTTATATAATTTTAATATTGAAAACATTAAAAACTGGCATAGCCAAAAACTGGGACATGACTGCATTGGGAAGATTCAGGGGAAGGAAAGTTGAGGGCGCCACTGGAAAGGGAGCTGTGTCAAAAAAGCTAAGTCTTTATTTCCATTGCAAGAAATCAGTAGGTAATATCTACGAGTGAAAAAAAATCAAGAAATAGCAGAATGAGCCTATTGTTTATGAACATGGAAGTAGGGGTGCCTGGCCGCTCTGTCAGTAAAGCATGCGACTCTTTATCTCCGGGTTGTAAGTTTGAGCCTCATCTTGGGTATAGAGATTGCCTAAAAATAAAATCTTTCAAAAAACAAGAAACAGAACAAGCAAAAAAAACCCATAGAAGTAAGCACTAGAAAAGACAGTTAAAAGAGCTTCAAATAGTTGCCTCCTGCAGGCTGAAGATGAGTAGAATGAGTGCACCCTAGAAACGATGCCACAGTTAGAAGAACAAAGGAAATGGATACGTGGGTAGTGCTGACTGAAAGAAAAAGTGTATCATACAGTTACAATTACGTAAATTACCAGGACACGCAGGTAAAAACTCCACATATTGTAAAGTGCACATGATAATAATTAAGTGTACAGATCAAACATATCAGAGCAGTTGTGTATCAGGAGGGAGAAACGGAGATCGAATGGAACAATGAAATAAAACAGGAGGAGGGTGGGGCACCTGGGTGGCTCAGTCGGTTGAATGTCTGACTTCCGCCCAGGTCATGATCCCACACTTTGTGGGTTCGAGTCCCGCGGCAGGCTCTGTGCTGACAGGCTCAGAGCCTGGAGCCTGCTTTGGATTCTGTGTCTGCCTCTCTCTCTGCCCCTTCCCTGCTCTCTCTAGCTCCTGTGTCTGCCTCTCTCTCTGCCCCTCCCCCCCTCTCTCTAGCTCCCAAAAATAAATAAACGTTAAAAAAATTTTTTTTTTGAAATAGGAGGAGGCTAGCGCTATATGCTAACTAATTTGGATGTAAATTTTAAAAAATTAAAAAAAAAACAGGAGGAGGCTGTATAAGTCGATGATGATCGTTTACAGGTGATCTAAGATATATGATTAAGTCAACCCTCCGCCCTAAGGTCAACAAAATAAATTAAACTTCTCTTAAAAATGAAAAGACATGAAGCAGAAGACTACTATTTTCTTTATAAGCTTTATGGTGTGGGTTCACTTTTTAAACCATGCACACACATTCTTTGATTAAAAATAAAATAAAAAAGACAGTGGATAGAAGAAGAAATAAAGGTATGTTATTTAAAAACTCAAAGGTAATCAATAAAGAAGTTAAAATAATCATGTAATTATCAAATTTAGGGAGAAGGAAGAGGAAGAAGTGATGGTTATCAGTATCATTCACAAGAGAGAATAAATGAATATCATGTAAAGTTGATAACTCCAAGAGAGGGATCAAAACAATGTTTAGATATCATAAATTCGGCGTCAAAGGAATTAAACACCAGAAATAGTTGAAAGTGGTTGCCTCTAGGGAATGGGACTAGAATATGGTTGGTGTATTGAGTAGGAAAACATGCTTTTCATTGCAAACTCTTCTAGACTACTGGTCTCTATGTAAAATGTTTAATTCTTTGAAGTATTATTTTCACATGGCTATAAAATAGCATGTCATATGATATAAACTTGATTTTTAAAAGAGCTAACATCTGCTCTTTACATATGTTAACTCTGTTATTTCTCAAGATGACCCTATGAGGGAGGCAGGGTTCTCACTTTATAGATGCAAAGACTGAAGCACAGAGAGACCAATTGATTTTTCCATGGTCACCCAGCCAATAAGTGACAGAGCAAGGATTTGAACTCAGGTGGTCTGCCTCCAGAGCATAAGAGTTTAACGCCAGTGAAGTTCTATTAGCATAATTTACCCTGCTCCCTCCCCTTGGACAAGTACTTTGTTTATAATTTTAGTTCTTATAAATAAGTCTTTGTGTCCCTAAGCCCATAAACCAGGTTAGGTCCCCCAGTTCAATGCTATCATAGTACTATCTGGTATTTCTTTCAGGTCACTTTATACACATGTAACTATTTATTTACTATCATTATTTGTTTATTGTCTGTCTTTCTCCCTAGATTATATACACTGTGAGGGGAGGTACTGTGTCTACTCTGTTCAGGTCTACATCCTTAGAGTCTAGCAGGGCACTTGGCACACAGTAAGTACTCAGTAAATATTCATGTTCTGCCTGACTGACCCCTATTTCCTTAGGATGGGTTTATCGAAGTGAAATTACTGGATCAAAATATGTGAACTTTTTTTTTTTTTTTTTTGAGAGAGAGAGAGGGAGGGAGAGAATACATGCAAGTGAGGAAGGGGCAGAAGGAGACAGAGAATCCCAAGCAGGCTCCATAATCCAGTGCCGAGCCCAACCCCACGGGGCTTGATCTCAAGACCTTGAGATCATGACCTGAGCCCAAATCAAGAGTCGGACAGTTAGTTACCCAGGTGCCTCAAAATACAAGAACATTTTAAGGCACTACCGATTGTTCTGCCTATTGTTTCCCTAAGCATTATACTAAGTTACCCTCATACCAAAGGTGTATTTAAGTCCCAAATGCCTTAAAGCTTTGACAGTAGGGAACAGTATAACTGTAGAATCTTTGCTATTTTGCTATCTTAAAAATATCATTAAATATATTATGAACATGTCATTAAATATTAAATTTTAATATTTTATTTAATTAAAATAAAATTAAAATTTGCTCCTCTGAAATCCGTGAAGTGACTCTTTCCTCCCGGCTCCTTTATTAGTTATTTGTATCTTCTCTTCCATAAATGAGAATCGAGCAGTATTTTAGAAATTTAAGTGCTTAAGAAGAATTTACAATAATTTACACTTTAAATGTAATTGTGGAGACTCCTTTTAGAAGGATTTTATGCAAAAGTATAAAAATATGGAGAGCGAGGGGCGCCTGGGTGGCGCAGTCGGTTAAGCGTCCGACTTCAGCCAGGTCACGATCTCGCGGTCCGTGAGTTCGAGCCCCGCGTCAGGCTCTGGGCTGATGGCTCGGAGCCTGGAGCCTGTTTCCGATTCTGTGTCTCCCTCTCTCTCTGCCCCTCCCCCGTTCATGCTCTGTCTCTCTCTGTCCCAAAAATAAATAAAAAATGTTGAAAAAAAAAAAAAATTAAAAAAAAAAAAAAATATGGAGAGCGCTTACCTGGAAGATTTTCAGTGCTTTTATTAGTCCACCAACTTCATTCTTCAAGGAAAAAATGAGAGTTGCCCTTCCTCTTTCTAGGGAATGGTCTTTATTTTCCTTATTGTCTTCAATCATGATGAGTTTGGTGTACTTCTCTAAAAACAAAGTATGAAAATAGAGAGGTCTAAAAAAGAAGTTGCGCAAGAGAGGCTGTATTTGACAATATTTGAAACCAAAGACAATACTTGATAACATTAACCAAGTTTTAGTTTCCTCACCTGTGAAACGTGGATTTGTAGATATGCTTTGCAAGACTGTAATGAGACCAACATAAGATAAAACATTGCCTAACAGTGCCTGGAATATAATAGGCATACAATGCATGTTAGTAGTTTCCTTTTCTTTTTTTCTAACTCAATCCTTTCAGGGCATGATTCATGCCTACTGGCTTCTTACAGTCTTCCTACTGTGACTGAACTGGCCATTCTTTCTCTGTTAAAGCCTACCTCCTCTCCCGCAACAATTTCAGCACTTTATTTATTTATACTGGGTCTTAAATTCAAGTTTTATTCACACACGTCTTGTCTTTTTTTTTTTTTTTTTAATTTTCTTTATTTTACATCCAAATTAGCATATAGTGCAACAATGATTTCAGGAGTAGATTCCTTAGTGTCCCTTACCCATTTAGCCCATCCCCCTCCCACAACCCCTCCAGTAACCCTGTTTGTTCTCCATATTTAACAGTCTCTTATGTTTCATCCCCCTCCCTGTTTTTATATTATTTTTGCTTCCCTTCTCTTGTGTTCATCTGTTTTGTCTCTTAAAGTCCTCATATGGCTGAAGTCATATGATTTTTGTCTTTCTCTAATTTCACTCAGCATAATACCCTCCAGTTCCATCCACGTAGTTGCAAATGGCAAGATTTCATTCTTTTTGATTGCCAAGTAATACTCCATTGTATATATATATATATACCACAACTTCTTTATCCATCCATCGATGGACATTTTGGCTCTTTCCATACTTTGACTATTGTTGATAGTGCTGCTATAAACATTGGGGTGCATGTGTCCCTTCGAAACAGCACACCTGAATCCCTTGGATAAATGCCTAGTAGTGCAATTGCTGGGTCGTAGGGTAGTTCTATTTTTAGTTTTTGAGGAACCTCCATACTGTTTTCCAGAGTGGCTGCACCAGCTTGCATTCCCATCGTCTTGTCTTTTAACAGGGCAGCAAGCCCCTTAGAACAAGGACAAGGCCTTCTATTTTTTTACATAAATTCAAGAGCCTGGGCAGCTCTGGACACATGGGGGCTACAAGAATAACAGCTAGCCAAGAGAATTCTGGTTCCACATTAAGTATCTTCTTTCTTCTCCGACTTGGAATCCCCCAGGCTGTGGGCCCTGAAAGGCCATTTAGCCTATTAGCCTACAAGAGCTATGTGATTATAAATCCAACTCTGTGTATGTGTGTTGGGGGAGGTAAAGATATTGTGGGCATGAAAGTGGAGTATAATAACTTTCACCTGAAAAATAAGATCTGGATTAATAAATGGAAACAGTATATGGAGTATTTATTCTTATTAGTTTTCTTATTAATTCTTCCTAATTGCCCAGTTTTGTGTTTCACTTCTAGTGGAATTAACTTTTAACAACTTAGATGGATGTGACCAATTCCACTGCCTTTTAGCTGCTCACACTCATGGATCCAAGTCTGAAGCAGTACCACCCAGAACAGGTATAGGATGATGCTGTGGCTTGAAGTCACATAGACTGTGTCAAATCCCCCACAGCTCAAACTTCATTAACTCATGGAAGCCTTCCCTGATCTCCCCAAGTCCATTCCCCTCAGAGTTCAAGATCGCCACAACATATACCTCCTGTTTATAGCAATGGTCACAGATGCAGTTGTAGCTCGGTTTCAGTGAGTATTTGGTTATGTTCAGAAACATAGAAGGTAGTATAAAATTCCTGGCATCTAGTTGAGAGCTGTCTTCTCAGAAGATGAACTAGAGATCTACCTTGGCATCTTCTCAAGCACCTATTTACATTGCTAAATAGTGTACAGAAATATGTGGAAGGTGAAGTCAGACATATCTATTCATTGGTCTGATATTTATCAGTATATGACCTTGGGCATGTTATTTAACCTTTTTTTAAATTATTTTTTAATGTTTATTTATTTTTGAGAGAGATGGAGAGACAGAGTGCAAACAGGGGAAGGGCAGAGAGGGAGGGAGACACAGAATCCGAAGCAGGCTCCAGGCTCTGAGCTGTCAGCACAGAGCCTGACACAGGGCTAGAACCCACAAGCCATGAGATGGTGAGATCATGACCTGAGCTGAAGTTAGATGGTTAACCGACTGAGCCAACCAGGTGCCTCTTAACCTTTCTAATACAGCAAAATTACCAAACAGTTCACTGGAACTCAAAAACCCAGTACTCTCTCACCCATTTTGAAACACAAAATGTGACCTGGCATCCTGATGTTTTCCCCACAGAAGAAAGAAACTAGGCTACTTAGGGCACCAAGAAAAGACTGAGATATATAATTCAACATTTAACAAATACTTATTTATTCATTGGATTTAAAATCAAAACTGCTTAAATATTTTTTTAAATTTTTTTAATGTTTATTTATTTTTGAGAGACAGAGAGACAGAGTGTGAGCAGGGGAAGGGCAGAGAGAGAGGGAGACACAGAATCTGAAGCAGGCTCCAGGCTCTGAGCTGTCAGCACAGAGCCCGATGCAGGGCTTGAACCCATGAATGGTGAGATCATAACCTGAGCTGAAGACAGTCGCTCGACCGACTGAGTCACCCGGGCACCCCTAAATATTTTTAATTGTGTCAATTTATTCTCTATAACTAAAACAGTCTCTATGTCAAATACTTTAAAACCAAACACTCCGGTTAAATTTAATAATAATCTGGATTGTTCTGTAGCTCAACTGTTTACTAATGGTAAATGAAATTTCAACTTAGGTGCATTCAAGTGTATGAAGTATCATAGTTAGTGTTAAGGCAGTAAAGATTAAAAAATAAGACAAATTGCCTCCAAAGAATTCACAGACTTATGTATGAGGGGTGGGGCAAGGAGAGGCAGACTTCCCAATAAGTACAAATAAGCAGAAGAGAATGGGACCCTGAGATCCAGCTATGATATCTGAGGAGCACATCACCCCCTCATTTCCCCCACACCATGACCATTATCCTAAAGATGATTGGAGATGGCTTCTGGCCCATCCATAAGTCTGATCAGAAAGGATTGATGGATGAGAAACAAGAGATCCTAAGAGAGACTTACGGCTTCAAAGAAACTGACCCTTTGGTGAACTTTAAGTATACACAGGAAATTCTGAACTGGTGGCTCTGGGCTAAAAATTCAGGGATGCATTCTCACACTGCTTTTAGAGATGTGAAAATCTTTGGAAACATTCTTATCTAACTGTCATTCTTTTTGTTCCACCCAGAGCATGGGTGATTTTGTCCTATTATATGCAGATACAAACAATAAGACAGACATAAAACCAGATAGCAAATTGCTAGTAATAAATTCATCTACAAATTTATCTAGACAAGTTCTGATTTCTATGTGCATCAGTTTCCTTATTTACAAAATTGGAGGGAGGATAATTGATATCAATCTCATGGTTATAAGGAGGAGTAAATATATATATAATGTATAAAACTGTTAGAACAGTTGTTAAACTACACCAAGTACTCAATAAATATTAGCTCTACCAATGGGAAGTGCATCCCAAATTTCCCCATCTTCCAAAAAAGATAAAATGTTAAATGTAATAAAATCGACATTCTAAACTACCTTAGCTAAGAATTTTTCTTGCTCTGGGAATTAAGCATTTTACAAGAGGGTAAAGGTTGTTTTGCAACATAAAATGTAAGTATTCTTTTGTCTTGAGTGATTTTCAGTTTCATTAGTTCTTTTATTATGAAACTCCTAAAATATACTGTTCCAAATCACAAGCGAAGAATTTAGCAATTCTTTTGCAAACAAACAGATGAAGACTCCAGTCAGCCTCTATTTACTAAGTCCCCATTTTCCTTGATATTGTCACCATGACATGCTGAAGGAAGAGGATTCTGCAAATATAAGCTACTTCCTAGACCACCACCATGTTCATAATGAAAGCAAATTTAACAACGGGGAGCAAGGATCAGATAACAGCAAAGAAAGGTGATTTTTGCCAGTCAGTGGGAAAACTGACAGAATTTCAGATAGCCTGACAGTTCACCCTTCAATGATCTCTTAGAGATTAGAATACAACTCTTCATATAAAACTATATAAAGATTTCCTTTCACATTTCAAAACCAATCCTTAAGTTCCTCGGGGAACCACTGTAAAAAGGCACTAACACTCATGGTTGATCTCACTCCATCTTTTTGGGATTCATAATTCTCTCTTCTTTCCCTGGTTCTGGAATGGATCTAGTTTTGCTACCAATATCTCTTTAGTGGGTTGGGGCAGAGAAGGGTGAAAGATACATTAGTTGAATATTTATTATGTACAAGGGATTTTATGTTGAGATTTTGAAACATTCCTATCCCTCTTGTTTAAGTCAATATAAGAATGAAGTTTCTCAAAAGGAACTTTTGCTAAGAAACTAGAAGAAAACAATTCTCACTCACTCCCCTATTGTCACCCTCCACCCACCACCAGATGCCCCCAAATAAGCTTACAGAGCACAGGGGTTTGATCTTCACTGAAAGTTGGCCATAATTTTGCCTGGTTGAGCTTATGAAGCATAAGTTCTTTTTTCCTTTATTCAATTACCCCAAAGCCTTTTCAGAACGTCAAAATTTTCTCTTGTCACTTTTTTTTCCCTCCTCCCCCCCCCCCCCCCAACATACCTATCCCTTCCTACTCCTTCAGAAGGAAAAACCACATCACAGACTGGTAAGATAAAAGCTATCGAGTGTCCAAGAGGTCACACTTGTTTAAACCCATATCTCATCAAGACAAGTATAGATTTTATTTTTAAAGTAACACTCTAATGAGCCAATGCCAACTGGTATTTTCCCTTTTCCTGTAAAAGGCAGGGAGTCATTCTCCTGCTGCATTTCCTGGCTTGACTGAAGATGCACTGGTGTGGAGGATATACCATTGGAAATATGGAGGACATCCCAAGAAGGAGGTCAGAAGATCAACAGTCTCTTTAAAGAGTAGAGGTCAAAGTGTTTACATTGACTAACTCTTTTCTCCCCTCAGTTTAATCAGTAACAAGTATAATTTAAATTTATCTGATCTAATAATCATAAAGAACTATCACATTAAAATATTTGGAAGCACAGATGCTGTTTGAAGACAGAATTAAATAGTGTGGGAAGGACTGGTATGGAGGGAATCTTCCAGAGAATCTTGATTTTCTTTTCTGACTGGGGGAAGGGAATACAAATGAAAGTAGAAATGAAATACAAAAGAAAACAGTGTCCATGAAAAGCATTTTTCTAGGGAATACAGGCACTGGCAAAGAAAATGGAAATAGAAGCCACATCCTTATCTGAAGATAAGCTAATATGATAACAACATATACACAAGTGAACTTCAGCGCTGAAATTCATAAACCACAGATTATGGCTTCACGGAAACACTTGTAGTTACTTTAAGCTGTGCTCGCATCTCCTTTTAAAGCAGATAAATGAATTCCATTCTTCTTTAACAATTAATTGACAGGCACAAACTTTTACTGGACCAGAAAGTTTAAGTCTAGTTTCCTACCCCACCCCTCAAGCCAACTCGACTAGAACATCTGTTGGGAATTAATTTTAAACCACTGAAACCAAACGGTCAGAGGCAAGGTTAAGCGTACCTGTTGAATCTGAACCACTAGCACTGTTTGTCAGTTGTAACTTTGTACCAAAGCTCTTAGTACTGTGTTAGGGTGCCGGTGATAAAGATGGATGTGAGGCTGAGAGGCTTTGCAGCTGAAATACTCTTTCCTTTGGAAATGTCTAAGGGATGGTTCCCTTTTTTGTTTTTAATGTTTATTTATTATTGAGAGAGAGCACAAGGAGGGAGGGACAGAGAGAGAGAGAGAGAGAGAGAGAGAGAGAGAGAGAGAGAGAGAGAATCCCAAGCAGGCTCCGTGCTTGTCCACACAGAGCCCAAATTGGGGCCCAAACCCACCAACCATGAGATCATGCCCTGAGCTGAAATCAAGAGCCAGACGCTTAACCCACAAAGTCGCCCAGGCGCCCCTAAGGGATGGTTCCTTTAATGAAAGAAGGAAGAAAGAGATGTTGCTATCTGAGAAGGAAAGAAAGAAGAATGCATTTGTTTTTGCTAACATAAAGGAGTCATACATACAGACTTCAGTTCAACTGTGAACTTGCTGAGAAATGTAAAATGCAAGAAATACCCACCTCACAGGATTTGTTGTGAAGGTGAAATAAGATGATGTGTAAAGAGCCTGTTCTTGGCACACAGCAGGCCCTCAAAAACTGTGTCTTTTCTCCCCCAAGAGGGTAGAAGGAAAGGAGAAAAGTCATCACAGGGGTACAACTCCGACTCCCCAGATCCAGATTCCCACGAGTAGTTACCTCCTGGGGGAGTGACCCTGCCTCCGCCCCGTGCCGGCCCAGCGTCCCCAGATCCGCGACGGTGGTACCAGATCCCCGCCAGTAGGAGCCACCCCACTCACCTGTGGTGCTGCCGCCGGCGATAAGCTGGTGCTGCCGGCGGACCAGGGCCGCCCGCCTCTTATAGCAAACGGGATTCGGAGCGGGCCAATGAACGCCCGAGGCAGCCGGACAGTGGCCAATGAGAAGGCCGTTCGCCTGCCGGGCTGGAGAGAGTTGGCCGAGAGCTGACCCCTGCTCGGTGGGGACCGTCCCTGCCAGCCTGTGCAGAGATTCGCGCGCCTTAGCCTTTAGGTACCACGGACTGGTGTTTTAATTAAGCTAATGCCAGGCCATCCTTAACTACATAAGTCTAACATTAAACAATCCGGAGTTGGAAATTCCCTCCAAACCAAGATGACATCTATTTTCAACATAATGACCTCCTTCCTATAGGCTTGCCTGCTTCTCCAGATTGGCACCAAAGCAGGGATTCCCCCACCTCCCACATGCCTCTGTGCTTCTAGGTTATTTCGTCACCATTCTTTTGGTGCTTTCCCTTATTCCTTGAGGCAGAGCAATTGTTGAACTTTTTAGAAGGGAAATGCTCATTACTCTTCCAATTAAAATTTAAAGCTGCAGGCTGATGAGCATGCTATATCAGTAGAAAAAAATATGTGAACAACATGGCACAGAAACCAAAAATTTGGACGATTTACTGGTTGAGTGCTCAGTCTAGGGACTGAGGACTATAGTTGTAGGACATTTTTCTTCAATTTTTTTAAAGTCAAGTTTATTTTTTTAACTTTATTTATTTAGAGAGAGAGAGAGCGTGTGCAGGGGAGGGACAGAGAGACAGGGAGAGGACAGAGAGTCCCAAGCAGGCTCTGCTAAGAGCACGGAGCCGGAAGGACTCTATCCTGCAAACTGAGATCATGTCAAGTCAACTTTATTGCTGTATAATTTACACACAGTAAAATTCACCCTTTTGAGATGTACAGTTCTGTGAGTTTTGACAAACATATACAGTTGTGCGACTACCAAACAATCAAAATATACAATATTTCCATCACCTCAAAAAGGTTCCCTTGTCTTAATCCTTCATCTATCTTCAAAGCAAGCACTGTGGCATCTTTAAATCGCTGACTGGCCTGCCTATCACTTGTAAGGACCTTTCTGATTACTCTGTGGCTACTCAGATAATCCAGGATAATCCTTCCATCTCAAAATCCTTAATTTAATCACATCTGCAAAGTCCCTTTTGCCATGTAAAATAACATATTCACAGGTTCCAAAGATTAGGATGTGGACATATCTGTACCAAAATTAGAAGATGGGAGAGGGTCTTTCTCCTTATGTTTGTACTATTCTATTTCTGTGGAAATCTATAGCAAGGAGTTTTCTGATCTTGAGATGTGCCTTTTGAGATATAGAAAGTACTGGTGCCATGGATGGTAATGAAGAAACACCTCATTGCACTTCCTGGATCTTCAGCAGAACCTATCTGAGACAGGACACATCCCAACTTCCACTTCTCATTTGCTAAGCTGACTTGGTGGTATGTTTGGATTGGCCCCCCCTTGATCTTTGCCAGCTCCTTCTCCTCTTCCCTCCAGATACCCATGGTTCTTCTGAGCAAAGATCTAAGGCCCTCTTCTCCTCACAGTCTATACACTTTTCCTTGCCAATGTCATCTTCTCTCGTGTCTTTAAGTGCCCTTGGTAAGCCAACAATTCCAAAATATATATTCAAAGCCCAAATCTTCCTTCTGAACCCCAGATCTTCTATGTCCAGTAGCTTATTTTATATCTCCACTTCTGTAACACACTGGCATCTTAACATATCCAAAAGAGACCCTGGGAAAGTAACAAGTGTTGGTGAGGATGTGGAGAGATCTGAACCATTGCACACTGCTGGTGGGAGTATAAAATGACTCAGCCATTGCAGAAAACAGTTGGTGGTTCCTCAAAAAGTTAAACAAAGAATTAACATATGACCTGGTAATTCTACACCAAGGTATACACCCAAAAGAACTGAAAACAGATTCTTAGACAAATCCTTATACACAAATGTTCACAGCAGCATTCATCACAATAGCCGAAAGGTAGAAACAAATGTCCATCCAAATGCCCATCAGTGGATAAATGGATAAACAAACTGTGGTATATACATACAATGAAATACTATTCAGTGATTTAAAAACAAAAACAAAAAACAGCGACGTACTCATACATGCTACAACCTGGATGAACCTGGAAAATGTTACACTACCTGAAAGAAGCTAGACACAAAATGCCACATATTGTATGATTCGATTTATAGGAAATATCCAGAATAGGTAAATCCAGAGAAACAGATAGTGTGGTGGCTGCCAAGGGTGGGGAGGAGGAGCTAAGGAGTAAGTATTTAATGGGTATAGGGTTTTATTTTGGAATGATCTGATTCCAAATATTTTGGAAGTAGACAGAGGTAGTGGTTACACAACATTGTCAATTTGTCAATTTATTAAATGCCACTGAATTGTTCAGTTTTTTTTTAATTAAACAATTTTTTAAAATTTAATGTTTATTTATTTTGAGAGAGAGAGAGAGAGACAGAGACAGAGTACGAGCAGGGAGAGGGGCAGAGAGAGAGGAGACACAGAATCTGAAGCAGGCTCCAGGCTCCGAGCTGTCAGCACAGAGCCCTACACGGGGCTCGAATTCATGAGCCGTGAGATCATGACCTGAGCTGAAGTCAGACGCTCAACCAACTGAGCGACCCAGGTGCCCTGAATTGTTCAGTTTAAAACGGTTAATTTTACGTTATGTGAACTTCACCTCAATAGAAAAGGTAAATGATTTCCCTGCCCCCCCTCAAGTCTCTGTCCTTCCTGCATATGCTTCTTTCTCATCTCCTTCATCCCACAAATGAAGAAATTTGGTCTCTTCTAATACAGACTTGAACTCATGCATTCCTCCCCATCTCCTCTGCCAGTCCAATCCACCATCTTGTCTCTGAAATACTGCAATTGTCTCCTCACTGGCTTTCCTTTCTCTTCCTCTATTCTCATCTTTATTTATTTATTTTTTTAAGGTTTATTTTTGAGAGAGAAAGAGCGTGAACACAGGAGGGGCAGAGAGAGAGGGAGACACAGGATCTTTAGCAGGCTCCAGGCTCTGAGCTGTCAGCACAGAGACTAACATGGGGCTCAAACCCATGAACTGTGAGATCATGACCTGAGCTGAAGCCAGATGCTCAGCTGACTGAGCCACCCAAGTGCCCCGCTCCATTCTCATTTTTTAAATATGCCAAAAACTATTGTCGAGTCTACACAATAATTTTTGCCACACTTTACAAATGCAAACACAATCATGTCACTACACTGATCATAACCATGTAAGGCTCCCCATTATTCATATGATGAAGTTTAAAGTCTTTCATCATCTGCAAAGGCCTCCAATCTGGCCGGTATGCACCTCTCTGGCTTGTTGCCCTTTCACTCTCCCTTTCTTCACCACATTCCTTCTACTATTGCTTCTAGTCCTCTCTGCAAAGCTCCTTCCCATTTCAGGACCTTCCCACATCCTTACCCTGAAGATCTCCACCCTCACACTCCCACCCTGACTCTTCACCTGATTATATTTTCTCATCCCTTATTTAGGTTTTCACATAAGGATCAATTCCTTCCCTGAAGTAAACTATCCTCCAGTCTAAACTAGGCTCCCATCTGCCCCTTTCTTCATACCCTGCCCTTTTACTTCAGAGCACTTGTAACAACAGCTATCAGTTATTTGTGTGATTCTATTTACTTATATCTCCCACAAGGAAAAAAATTTCTGTTTTTTGCTTTTGTTTTTTTGTTAAGTCTCCAATGGCTATCCCAGTGCCTGGCACATAGGAGTTTCTCAATATATTTGTTCAATTAATGACAACTGAATGATAGAACCTATTTGCAAATATGCACCCGTATATGCATTCAGTCTAGCATTTCTGTAGAACTCATTCCCAGATGTGCAATACTGCCAAATTGCCTTCCAAAAAGATTATATCAGCTTACATTCCTACTCCCAAGAATATAAAACAACATCCTCATCCCAACCAACAGTGGATGCAATTAATCTCAATTTTGATAATCTGAGTAGCAAAGACAAGTATCTAAGTTTTAATTAGCTCTTTCCTAATTATTAGCAGAGCTGAGCATCTTTTCAGACATTTGTTCACATGTGAATTTCCTGTCACTGCTCATTCTTTAATCAGGCTATTTTTTTCTTGATAGGGAGGAGCTGTCTAAATATTATGGATAGTAACTATTATATATGCATCATTATCCCCTAAGCCTTTCATTTGTCTTTAACTTCATTACAAATGTCTTATACTTTGCAACTGTTTTTGTTTTTATAAAGTCAAATTAATCTTTTATGCTGGAGTTTAAAGGGGCCCCCAAGTCACCCCTTCTCCCTCCTTCCAGTTCTAAGGTGGACAAGGGGAGATTCGTTGTGGGTGTGGTGTAAGGAGTTAAGAGTGGAAGCAGGGAGACTGGCTGAAAGGCTACTGAAGGGGTCCAGCTGAGAGATATGATGGTGGATATGGGTAAAGTAGAGACAAAGAGAATGAAATACCCACCAACTTCAGACGTGGAGTCCATAGGATCAGCTGATGACAGGGGTGGTGGACCTGGTAAGGGAACCTGAGTTTCAAGGATGATTTATAAGCTCTTTGCTTGGCATTTGGAGCAGGTTTGGTAAGGGGTAGAAAATGAAGTCCTGTTTTGAACTTGTTAGGTCTGATATGCCTCCTTTTTTCCAAATGAAAATGTTAGGTAGGCATCAAGCAGTGGGAGTCCAAAATTCAGAAAGAGATCACAGGCAGAGATATAAATTTATAAGTCACTGGTATAATGATCACATATAAAGATAGTATATAAAATCACAGGGCTGGATGAAAATGTGTCAAGAGACAAGAAAGAGGCCCAGGACTGGGCCACGGGGCATGCCAATGTTCAGAGGCCAGAAAGAGGAGGAAAAGGAGGCTGAAGGAATGGACACCAGGGAGGGAGAAAACTCAGGGGAAGGTGGTGTCCAGAAGCCAAGAGGAGAAAGTGTTTTAAGAAGAGGGAAAGAATCGTCAATTGCATTTAACGCTACTTCAAGTCAAGGACAGAAATGTAACCACTGGATTCAGCAACAGGGAAGTCTGGGATTACCAACAAGAGCAATTGTGGGACAATTGGGAATTGGTGGTGTGGGACAGAGGGAATCCAGATTACATGAGCGGAGGTGATATTAGGTCACAGAGTCAACTCTCTCAGAGGAGTTTTGTTGTAGACAAGCAGAAAAATGTGGTAGCGGCTAGAGGGGGATATGGGGTAAAGGGAGGGATTTTTGTTGTTGTTGTTGTTAAGATAGGATATACTAAAGAACGAATGATCCAGTAGGGCAGAAGAAATGGGTGATTTAGAAAGTCAGAGAATAACTGTAGGAGCAAAGTCCATCCTAGTGATCTCATTAGTTCTAATAGGTCAGTCAGCTGAGTCTCTTGACTTCATAGGTACACAGTCATATCCTCTGAAAAGGCACATGAAAAAAAAAATAACAGCACTTTTCAAATAAGTGATCATCATAAAAGTCAGCAGGGTGGTTTGTTTTGGGGGAAGGCAGGAGTTACGACTGAGAGCAGACATATAGATGGGCTTCTGGTTGACTGACAAAGTTCTCTATTTCTTGAGCTAGGTGATAGATACCGCAGTATTTGCTTTTTCAATAAGATGCACATTGGTTTCACGCAGTTTTCTGTTTCTGTGTTTTATTTGACAAGAAAAAGATTAATGAAAAACAAAATAAACTGTAAAAATAATAGCATTGTTTAATCCTTTCTAATATTTATACCTTATACCTATTTGTTTTTCATCCAATGTATTAGGTAGGGCTGTCAGAACAATGTTTAATATAATAATATCCTGTTTTGTTCCAGGTTTTTTTTTTTTTAATGTTTATTTTTGAGAGAGATGGAGCATGAGCAGGGGAGGGCAGAGAGAGAGAGGGAGACACAGAATCCAAAGCAGGCTGCTGGCTCCGAGCTGTCTGCACAGAGCCCAACACGGCTCGGACCCACAAACCGTGAGATCATGACCTGAGCCAAAGTCGGACGCTCAACCAACTGAGCCACCCAGGAACCCCTTGTTCCAGGTCTTAATGGGAATGTTTCTAATGTTTTAATTAAGAATATTTGCTATAGGTATCATATTAATGAAGTTTTCTTATTTCAGACTATAAAGGGGTTTTTCTCAGAAATAGATGTTAAATTTTATCAAATGAATTATTGGCACTTACTGAAATGATCACACAGCTCTTCTTTTTTTAATGTATTAATATAGTGAATTACATTAAAAAATTTCCTGGGGCGCCTGGGTGGCTCAGTCGGCTAAGCATCTGACCTCAGCTCAGGTCATGATCTCATGGTTTGTGAGTTCGAGACCTGCGTTTGTGAGCTCGGTGCTGACAGCTCAGGGCTTGGAACCTGCTTTGGATTCTGTGCCTCCCTCTCTCTCCCCCCCTCCCCCACTTGTGCTCTGTCTCTGTCTCTCAAGAATAAATAAATGTAAAAAATAAAAAAAATAAAAAAGATTTCCTAACGTAAACCATCTGTACACCTGTGAGATAAACTCACTTTGGTCATGATGTCTATTTTTATATATCTTTTTTTTATGTCTATTTAAAATGTCTATTTTTATATATCTTTTAATATGGTGCTAAATTTTATATGCTGGCATTTTGTCTAGAATTTTTGCATCCATATTAATAGAAAAACTGGCCTATAGTTCTTTTGTGTATGTGACTGTTATTGCAGTTATCCTGATTATTGTAAACAGCATTTTGTTGTCTCTGTAGAATTCAGAAATTTCCCACCGTTTTCTGTTGCCTTGAGATAGAAACAAGGGTAGTTCTTTTACTATCTTTCCAATGTGAATATTATTAACCTTTCAAGGTTTTGTGTCTCTTTTTGAGTATTTTAGTATTGACTATTTTCCTAGAAAGTTATCCACTATTTAAAGGTTTCCATGTGGTTGTGTTCTTTTGGTTTCTCCCTTAAAAAATGCTTTTATTTATTACACTGGAGTCAGAGAATGTGCCTATCTTATTTCTACTTAGGGAAATTTAGGAGGATGTTCTTTGCGCCTCATCACATTATCAAATGTTATGGATATTCCATTAAATTTGAAAAGAATGTGAATTCTTCATTTGGGGGTATGTAATAATCAGGATAACTGCAATAACAAGTTATCCTTTTTTTGTGCTGACACAATAAAGGTTCATTTCTCTCTCACTCTAAATCCAACATGCACTGGAAGACCCTGCAGGGCAGCTTCTCTCCATGTGCTTCTCTGGGAAGGTGCTTACTCAGGGATTCTGGTAACTTCCACCTTGTGCCTCTACTGTCTCAATCTGTGGCTGTCACCAGAGAGAAAAGAGCTGTGAGGTGGCATGCCAGCTCTTAAATGCTATGGCTTTTCTTTCATTGACTACAACTAATCACAATGCCCCTCCTTAGTGCAAGATAGCTACCATCTCCCTAGAAATCCAGGAAGATGGGAACGAAATATGAAGAGCCCAAATATTTTTTTTTCTACTGTAGGATACAAAGATCTATACATGTGTGCATTTAGAGCATAGGAATTAAGAGCACACACTGTTGAGGCCAAATGCAGTTCTGCCATTTACTTAGCTCGGTGGCCTCAGGCAAGTTACTTAACTCTTCCATGCCTTGGCTTTTCTATCTGTAAAATGAAGATTAGGTAGCAAGCCTTTCTCAAAGGATTGTAATCCTCATGCAAGGCTTTGAGACAGGCATGCTATCATATTAGTTGTATCACTTATAAGTTAGACCAAAAGTCCCTTTAAATTTTTTGCCTTGAATTCTGTTTTTTGATTCCTGCCTTCTATTTTATCACTTACCTAGTTTCTCTTTATCCATCCCTTTATTGTGTGTTGTCACATTTGTCTCCTTTAAACAACATAAAACTTGGGGCACCTGGGCAGCTCAGTCCGTTAAGCGTCCGACTTTGGCCCAGGTCATGGTCTCATGGTGCGTGAGTTCAAGCCCCACATCAGGCTCTGTGCTGACAGCTCAGAGCCTGGAGCCTGCTTCGGATTCTGTGTCTCCCTCTCTCTCTGCCCCTCCCTAGCTCATGCTCCCTTCTCTCTGTGTGTCAAAAATAAACTTAAAAAAAAATTTAAACAACATAAAACTTGATTTTGTCTCAACAGAAAAATCTTTACCTTTTAATAACGAGAGTTTAACACATTTATATCATGGGTATCTTTAGTTTTAAAATGCACTATTTCTTTTCCAACCAGATTTTTGCTGGATTGACCAAATTTTCTTTGCTTCCCCTCCCTTTTGTAATCCAGTGGTTTAGAAATTCCACATCTTTTTCCTATTTTAATAGTGATTATCCCTAAATGCTTAATAAACACACTTCAATGTACATAATCCTGTCAGCACCAAGATTAATCAGTATCTACAACTCTCTCCTTAACAAGACAAGGAATTTAGAAGGCTCTTGCTTCTCTTTTCCCCTGCCCACTCTATCCCAAACTTCCAAATGTCTCATGCATTCATTCAACAAATCTTTACTGAGCTTCAACTCTGTGTTGAAATCATCTGGAATTTCATTTGCAAATTGTTAGTACATTAACATCTAATAATTGCATCAAATGCCACATTATCAGTGATTATTTGATCCTAACTACAATTTTCCTGGCTTATTGGTTCATTGCTTATAGAGGATAGTGCTGTTCCTTATATTTTACATCTATTCCCTCTTCCTCTGTTAACAGAAGCTGTTTCTTCTGGAGACTCCTCCTGACTCCCACTCACAGTCCACTTGGTTTTGGTGAACCTGATTCTATCCTGCCCACCTAGCCCCAGGGCAGTCTCATGGCTCTACACTGGCCTATCAGAGGATTGCCAGCCTTTAGCCAGATTAATGGGGTGGGGGTGGGGGTGGGGTCCGTGATGGTCATATGACCCAGTTTGGACCAATGAGAATCAGGCCCAAGAACTTGTTTATAATTTAGAAGAAGAGAGATTCTTTTATCTTTACACTTGAATGATAAAAGCCTGTAGCTAATGGAGGTCATCCAGTGAAGACTTACTGAGTGATAACAACAAGGAGAAGAGCACACTGAAAAATAAAGCAGGACTTAAGACATTGTTTGAGTATCTGGAACCAGCCACACCTGAAGGTTGATCCCTCCCTTTTTTTTTAATCAAACAAAAGGGTTCTGACCCATAAGTTACTGTTGCTTAAATCCTTGAAAAAACAATTTTCCGGAAGACTGCATGGGTATCATACCTTCAGAATACTCCTGTGACCAAAAGTGTTCCAAATCTGGAAACTTGCTGTCTTTGTCCTTTCATGTGTCTCTTCCGGGAAAATAACAAGTAAAACTAATACAGCATTTTGTGTGATCACAGTTCGGTGTTCGTGCATTATAGGTGTAGGAAATGAAGCATTTTTAGGTAAGAAAGTGGGTTTTACAGTGAAATTTCAATTCAAATTCCAATTACTCTATTTACTGTGTGATCAAATTTCTTAACCATTCTGAACCTTTCTTCATCCAGAAAATAGAAATATTATTATCTCCCTCATGAGGCTGTTGTATTAATAAGATTATGCCTGTAGCTGGAGTGGTAAATAAGAGATGTGCTGGACTCAAAATCATTGGTCGACTGGACAAATTTCTCTCTGCAAACAGTAGGCTGTAAACCAAAGAAAGGCTGTAGTCAGTCTGAGATTTGGGCAAATTAGCAAATGAAGGATAAACTGTGGTGGAGAGGAAAGTAACAGAGACTCAGAACGGTTCTTTGTTACTGTTTCCAAAGTTACACAGCTTGTAAATGGCATAAGAAGAACCTGAAACTAGCTGTTCTCTTGCTCAGCTGTGCTGTTTTATTTGCCACGCTACCACCTCTAAGAGGAAACTAGGGTTCAACTCCCATGAATGAATATGTGTTTAGTTCAGACTGTGCCATTTAATTAAAGGGGCATCTCTGAAACAAACTGCAACCATCCTCCAGAAGCTACAATAGCAGCAGGAATGCTTCCTGAGCTTATTCCTCTATGGATTACAATTATTTGTTTCCTTGTTTCTTTTACATTAAACTCCTTGAAAGCAAGGACCGTGCTTTTCATCCCTAAAGCCCAGGATCCAGCACAGCGCCTGTTACAGAGGTGCTCAATAAATAATTATTCAATATATATTTGTTGAGAAAGAATGAATACAAAAATGAGCAAGTGGATGTGAGAGAAATGGGAAACATGATGATAAAACAAAATGGTGTCTGTAATCCTTAATCAGAAAGGTCAAAGCCTCATGTGTGTATCTGAGTATGAATCAGAGGCTGTTTCTACAACACCTCAGATGTTACAGGCCATATGGGATTCCACCCATGCTCAAATGGAAAGTAATCTGATGAGGCAAAGGGATGAAGGAGAGAGATCAGGCCAGGACATAATCAGTTGAGTCCTCAAGATCCAAATCTACTAAATCTTCCTCCAAAAAGCACAGTAATCTTCACATGATACCTTCAGTCAGCACTCATCTATGATAACACCCGAATGGCTTTACAGGAAGAGCTGCTTGGTACAAGTCTGTTTACACACAGATTTATGCAAGCTTCATTCCATATCTACTTGAATTCTCAATTACACTTTTAAAAATTACAATTGGAAAACCTATTTTTTATTTGAACAACTTTGTTTCACCATATTACTCCAAGAAATGTTGGCTTGTCGTCATTTCAAATACATTGAGCACAATAGCCCAATTAGTATTGGCCACAACAAAGCCTTCCATTTGCTATATATTATAGCTTACCCAAATTCAGAGTGACAGAGGGGGACCAAAATCCAAGGCCTCACTTATCCCAGGGAATATTTCACCTCAGCATACCACAAAATTTCAATAAATGGACTATGGAACCCAAAGGACTTTTTACTTTCCTCAGGTTTTTAGCCTTCTTTGACTTTGGGTTTTAATTCATACAGAAGCCTCCTCATCTGTTATTAAGAGATAATTATGAAGCACCCAATACCACCCAAAAGAGCCAATGACATTCTAGGTCCGGAAGGCATGACTTTCATACAAAACAGTGTGAATGCTGCCCCTTGGAGGTGTGCAATACAGCATTCCTGCTCACACTAATAAAGCAAACTATGAGAAAATGCCACTAACAATGGAAATATGGAGCATTCTAAATCATTAGGAAGTGCTGGTTATTCCTATTTGCAAGGAGGAAGGAGGCTGTCTTACAGCATGAGGAAACAATGGTGTTTGGAGAAATGGGCCCTGCTGCTCAGGTGCATTTGGTTTCCCCAGTGTCTGCTGTCTTAATGTTTGCTTTGCACTGCTCAGAGGCATTATCACCCTTCTCATTCAGTGCAACCAGTCATTTCTCCTACAAGTCAAACAGCATTTGTTGGGGCTGCAAAAAGCAAAGCCAGGAATGTTTGTCTAATTAATGAAGCTTTGATGAAATGGTATCACTGAGTTTACAGCAGGGAAAATAACCAAATGCGATTAGCCTCTTTCTCCTTTGTATTTCTAACTGAGCTCATGGTAGTGTGGCCAAGGTTTTACAATAATCAGGAAGATTCTGTAAGAATCTAAATGTGACCATCTGGAAAAGTCAAGAATAAAACACCATATGGAGAAAAAAAGGAATGCCACTCCTGGAGTTCCAAATGGACACATCCTTTCATCTTTGGGGAAATCCTACTTACATGGTATTAATACCCCAGGACTCTACACTGGAAGAGGTTAGTGGGAGGCACCTTTTCTTAAGGGTCAGATATTAGAAGACTTTACAGGCTCCATTGTGACAGAAATTAATTTTAGAAAGCCCTACTCTTTCCTTACAAAGAGAAGCAACCAGGCAATTAATCTGCCTTTAGTCATCACTGGGGACTCTGGCGTATGTATTATGTAATATTTTCCTTGGAGGGTAACAAAGCCACTCACAATTAGATGTGTAAATAACCTGGAAATGACCTGCTAAGTAGGTGTTCGATACACTTAAGGGGCCAACAGGACTCACAACAAAACATGGCCAGGTAAAAGAAGCCTCAAAGAACCCAGGAGTAGCCTTTGTACTTTGTAGATATGGATAAATCACCTCACACGCCCACTTAGCAAGTTCAGAGCCACTTCAAAACACTCCTGCGTAGTGAGCTGCTCCATTCTTTCCTCTTCAGGCTGTGTTCATACTCATCCCATTGAAAAGTCCAGGAAACAACACTCCTGGGTATTCACCTGGCCAAAGGCAAAGAAGCGGAAATTCCACATGTGGCCATTCTGTTTGCCAACTGGCCCACATATACAGCAGAAATGGTTATTGTCTCTGTAATAAAATCACTGACTAAATTTTGTAGAGCTTTAAATCAGCCTCATAAGAATCACCAGGCAACTCCCCCAGGAAAGATAGGGGGGATGGTGAGGTACAGAGCTCCGGGACACAGAAAAGGACCAGTGTGTTCTCTTGCAAAGGACTGGTGCCAGAAATGCTATAAACCTTGCGCTAACCATGAAATCCAATCATAATGCAAAATCCAAAAACCCATGGAGCCCTGCCACTTGTAGCAATCAGTTCTTCTGCTCCGAAATGGAGTTCCTTCTGAAAGCGCTGCAAATCACCGCCAAGGTGATGGACCAAAAAACCCAAGAGGAACAAGCCCACAAAAAGTGGAATGTATTGCTTACAATAGTTTAGCTTTCACGTGGTGATAGCCATAAGAGGACTGTTAATCTGCATCTTTCAGGCAACTTCTATCTCTGAAAAGTTCATGCTGGCTAAGTAACCCACTGACTGGACTATGACCACCTCAAGGATAGAGAGGGTCAGATCCAGGTTTTGTGCCACCTGAAACTTATTCAGTTCGGAAAACCTGCTCAAGAAAAAGAATACAAAATTTCAGGGTACCTGGGTGGCTCAGTTGGGTAAGCGGCCAACTCTTACTGTTTCAGCTCAAGTCATGATCTCACGGTTTGTGAGTTTGAGCCCCATGTCAGGCTCTGTGTTGACAGTGCAGAGCCTGCTTGGGAATCTCGTTCTCCCTCTCTTACTCTCCCCATTCATGCGTGCTCTCTCTCTCCTCAAAATAAATAAACTTTAAAAAATTGTTTTTAAAGTAGGGGGGCCTGGGTGACTCAGCTGGTTAAGTGTCCAACTTCAGCTCAGGTCATGATCTCACGGTCTGTGAGTTCAAGCCCCGTGTCAGGCTCTGTACTGACAGCTCAGAGCCTAGAGCCTGCTTCAGATTCTGTGTCTCCCTCTCTTTCTGCCACTACTCACGCTCTGTCTCTGTTTCTGAAAAATGAATAAACCTTAACAAAATAATTTTTAAAATATAAAAATACTAAAGATAAGAAAAAAGAATACAAAATTTCACATTTGAAATTGTAAGCACCTCCCAGGGGCTTTAGCAAGTCTGAGGCCTTTAACGTAGTAGTTTCCAAACTTTGTTGTACATTAGAACCTCTTGGGAAGCTTTAAAATCCTGATGCCAAGTTTGTATCCCACATCAATTAAATCAGAATATTTGGGGATGAGAGCCAGTTATCAGTATGTTTTAAAGATCTTAGGTGATTCCTATGTGCATCAAACTTTGGGAAACACTGCTTAAAGGCTAAGCTTTATTGGCTTCAGGTATTTCTGTCTCTGGATAGGGAGTATAGCTTTCATTCATTTAGGTAACTAACATTTGTGAAACAATTGCCATATTCCAAGCACTGTATCCCCAGCACTTGGCCCTGTGTCTGACATGTATCTGGGAATATCTACTTGCTGAATATATAAATGAACACTAGTTAGGTAGTTTCTCCTGTTTTACATTGGAGACTGGTTATAAACTAGATTTGGAATTCTCCAATTTCTTTTCCTTTAAATGTGTCAGCTTTCAAAGACACTCTGGGTTTACTCCAAGATAAAGATGCTTCATGGCATATATATTAGGTGGTCCCTATGGATTCCTCCCAAAATGCAATGCAAACAGCTGAACTTGAGTTTGGAACTGGTTCTCTGTCTAGTAACAAAAGTACATCACTTCAGGGGAAGTGACATGGGCCTTGACTTACAGAAGCTGATGGAATGAATACCTATTAACTAGCTCCCATTTTCTTCCTATTTTGAATTGTCATCTTCTTAGTCCCACAAACCAAACAGAGCTTAACACATGTCAAGTTCAACAAATCGTAACATACTGCAGCATGAATGAATAACTGAGAAGTGTTCATCTACAATTCAGTTTCTCTCTTACTGGCTAAATAAACTTAAACAAAGCACTTACTGAGCACCTATTGGAAGTTCACTTCAGATTGAAGACATGACAAGAGACCTGTGTTCTATTAATGTCCCAATGCTCCCATGGAGAACCAAATTCTCTGCCACTGAAATAACTCCAAGGCTTAACAGCAACATTATAGAAATCAGCACTGGTATACAGGGTGAGAGAACTGGTTAGAGTGATGAAGGGAGCTAAAAAAGAATTGAGCTCAAACTTCAGAGCCAGAAAAAAATAGATGTTAACCAAAGAGTATTTTTCAAACTCCAGGATATGGCAAATAAGCCCCTCTGGAACAGAAGTAGACCAATTCGTCTGATGACAATCACATGAGCTACAAATCCCCTTTTCTGCTCCTTCTGCACTTACTTCCAGCAGCAGATGCTCACAGCTTTATAGGACAACTCTCCATGTATATGTTTGGTCCACTACCAAATGTTTCTCCTCTGTTTGGAATTATTTATGCAAAGCTGTGCCCCATTTCCCATGCCTATCTCCTCCCCCGTCCAAATGCTTTCTTCTGGACCTTTACATCCAGAGTTGCAAAAGAGAACAAACATGTTGGTTCCCACTGGCAACACACTCTTGAATCTCTTTCTCATCCCTTCTCCAGATGAGAGGCTTTGGAGGAACAATTTTTTTTTCTTTTTCAATTAATTTCCATTTCTTTCAGGTCTGAGTAAACTCTGGGCACAGAGCAACCAGGATGATATGATTATGGAAACTATTAATTTCTCCATCAAAGGAGAGTCAACTCTTGGTTACGGAGCAATCGGCACGTTCCTCCAAAGGGCTTCTGCAGCATGATCCTCCTGGTTTCCCCTAGGGGCCAAGAGTTCAGGGTACAACCTGTGACCACTTCCTCAAACATAAAATAATCCTTGAAAATGCTTTGTGAATTGTTATGAAAAATTGTGTTTTCATACAGTTGTTCTAAAGAAATAGCAACCCACATTAAGACATACTGGAAGGGATTATGCTGAGTGAAGTCAGTCAGTCAGAGAAGGACAGATATATGTTTTCACTCATATGTGGATCTTGAGAAACTTAACAGAAGACCATGGGGGAAGGGAAAGGGACAGAGTTACAAACAGAAAGGGAGGGAGGCAAACCACAAGAGACTCTTAAAATACAGAGAACAAACAGGGTGGATGGGGAGGGTTGGGGAGAAGGAAAGTGGGTGATGGGCATTGAGGAGAGCACTTGTTGGGATGAGCACTAGGTGGTGTATGTAAGCCAATTTGACAATAAATTATATTAAAAAACATATATCCAAACAGAATGAATGAAGAAAATTCTAAGATTTTCAGATTACTCAAGGCTCATCTGAAAATGTGCAATCTGGGTCTTTGAAGACCACTCATATATCACTTGCAGTGGGCAACAAGCAGAAGGCTGATCTGGACCAAGAAGTCTCCAAATCACTTTAAATATTGAATACTAAAATCATAAAAAACGAAGTAACTTCTAGAACTGATTTGGAACAAACGGGACATTACCTGGTTCATGCAAACCTAAAAATAACATTTAAAAAAATTAGGGAATTCAATTTAGGGACCTTGTCCAGAGTCCACAATATCAGATTTTTTTTCTCCCAACGATAACAGAGTACAGACTTCTCTGTGATGGAGGAATTAAAGGATTTCGGTTTCTCCAAGAAGTACTTAGTGTTGGCCAAATGAATGCTTCCTCTAGGGTACAGGAAGGAAAAGTCCAACGCCAGTTGCACTTTCAAGAAAGCATACTCATGGATTTACAAATGCCACCAGCCTTCCAAATATAGTCCCAAAGGAAGAGTGAATTTCCAGAGATGCCGAATTCCTCAAATGGCATGGGGTCAATAGACATCACTCAAAACTATGTGATCGTACATTGACTGAGTAACTTATAATAATGCCATCGATGTACATGCATTTTCTTGAATTGTGGACTATAATAAATACATAATCCCCATGCACCCACCCACCATGATTTCAATGTATACTCCTTCCTAGAAGCAAGCCCACACTTCAGGAAATAAAACTCTCCAGGAGAATATAAAAATTCTCTTCATCCTCTCTTCCCACAATCCCATTGTTGTAATCTGCATGCACAATAGGACTGATTGAGCAGGAAACTCAGTTGTATAAAGGGAGTGTTCCCAAAACATTTCAATTTCTCATGTAATCACGTAAGCCCTGAACAGTAAGGGGGAAAGCCCATAAAAGTCATTATAAACAGATCCCATGATGTCAAAGGAAAACCAGCTGGAGAAAGAGTTTAATAAGCAGCCCTTTTTTATTACAATAGGCTTGACTTCATTATTTATTATTTCCAGCACTAAAACACAAAGCCATGTGCTACACCGTTGACCAGGATGAAAAGGATATGTGGACTTTCCTGAGTACTTTAATATCCTCTTATTGACAATAGATAGAAGATCTAAACAAGGACCAAGAACAGGAAATGATTTTAGTGATTTCATTACAGTAATAGGGAAAAACATTTCCAATGGGCAGGGTTTGGCAGATGGTCTGGTTAGGACTTCAACTTCTCAACAGCCTGCAGGTAAACAAGCCCAATATTGATACAAGCTCAATATGTAATGAAAGAGGTGTGCTAGTGAAAAGTTTTTATACATATATACCGTACCCTTAGCAGTAGAACACAGGAAACTGGTATTTCCAAGGTAAATTTAAAATCATTTCACAAAGAAAGGTATTCAGAGGCAGCAAAAGGTATATATAGCAGGCGGCAGCCAAAGAGCTCTTCATGTTCTAGTACAAATCGTATCTGCAGTGAAGTATCAAGTATGGTATGCCTTCACTTAATTTATCTCTAGTGAAAAATAAATGTAGTTGGAGAATTTTCAGATGCTTGAGACTTTCTGAATCTTACTCATGAAACCCTAAAAAGCTTGGTAATATCGTAATATTTTTTTTTCAACGTTTTTTTTTTTATTTATTTTATTTTTGGGAGAGAGAGAGACAGAGCATGAACGGGGGAAGGGGCAGAGAGAGAGGGAGACACAGAATCGGAAACAGGCTGCAGGCTCTGAGCCGTCAGCCCAGAGCCCGACGCGGGGCTCGAACTCACTGACCGCGAGATCGTGACCTGGCTGAAGTCGGACGCTTAACCGACTGCGCCACCCAGGCGCCCCATCGTAATATATTTTGAAATCATGAAGTGTGATACCTTCAGTTTTGTTCCTTTACCTCAAAATTGCTTTGGCTATTTGGAGTCTTTTATAGTTCCATTTGAATTTGAGGGATTTTTTTTTTAATCTCTGTAAAATATGCCATTAGGATTTTGATAGGAATTGCACTGAATCTATAGATTACTTGGGAAGTATGAGTATTTTTAGTAATATTAATTCTTCCAATTCATGGTCATGGGATGTCTTTCCACTTACTTGTGTCTGCCTAATTTTTTTGGTCAGAGTTTTATAGTTTTCAATGTTTAAGTCTTTCATCTCCTTGAGTAAGCTTATTCCTAAGTGGTTTTTTTTGATGCTATTACAAATAGGATTGTTTTAAAACACATATACCAATGAAACCAAATAGAGAACCCAGAAATAAACCGACACATACACAATCAACTGGTCTTCAACAATGATGCCAAGAATACACCATGGGAAAAGGATAGTCTCTTCAACAAGCGGTGTTGGGAAAACTGGATACCCACAAAAAGGAGGGAAATTGAACCTTTATCTTATACCATACATAAAAATTAACTCAAAATGGATAAAGACATAAATGTAAGACCCCAAATGGTAAAACTCAAGAAGAGGGGAGAAGCTTCTTGACATCAGCCATCATTTTTTAAAAAGACACCAAGAGCACAGGCAACAGAAGCAAAACTAGGTAAGCAGGACTACAGCAAACTACAAGCTTCTGCACAACAAAGGAAACAAAAAAATGAGAAGGCAACCTCTGGAACAGGAGAAATTACTACCAAACCTTGTATCTGATAAAGAGTTAATATCCAAATATATAGGGAACTCCCTCAACTCAACAGCAAAAACCCAAATAACCTGAGTAAAAAATTCGACAAGGAACAGACATTTCTCCAAAGATATACAAATGGCCAACAGGTATATGAAAAGGTCATTGTCACTAATCATTAGAGAAATCCAAGCCAAAACCAAAATGAGATATCACCTTACACCAGTTATAGGATGGCTATTACTAAAACAAACAAATAAACAAAGATAACAAGTATTGGTGAAGATGTGTAGAAAAGGGAACACTTGTATAGTGTTACTGTGAATGTAATCTGGTGTAGCCACTATGGAAATATTATGGAGGTTCCTCAACAAAATAAAAAATAAAACTACCATTGATCCAGCAATCTTACTTGTGAGTATATATCCAAAAGAATTGAAATCAGGATCTCAAAGAGATATTTGCACTCCCATGTTCACAAAGCCAAGGCACAGGTCAAACCTAAATGTCCACTGACAAACAAAAAGATTAAAAAAATGAGGTATACGCATACAAAGGAGTATTATTAAGCCTTAGAAAAAGAATGGTACATGTACTCTGCTTACACCAGCTCCATTAACATTCTGTTGGCCAAAGCAAAATGACTTGGCCAAGTTCAAAGTCAAGGAACAGGGAAGAATCTACTATCCACTAAGAAGCCATGGCATGAGAATGGATACACAGAGGTGAAGAATTGAGATCAAATCTGCTGCAGGTTGCATGACTTCTATCTGTCCCTCTGTGCAGACCAGCTTCTTCCTCTGCACCCCTCACACGTGACTCTCTAGAATGCAAGCTCTATTTGGCAAGACTTTTGTCTCTGTCCACTACAGTATTTCCAGTGCTTTGTTCATTGCTATCTTCCTAATGTTTAGAACAATGCCTGGTACACAGTAGATAATACATGACTGGCTACCTTCAGTGTGCTCATCCTTGCAAATTGTATGTTTTGTTTTGTTTTGTTTTTAAGTTTATTTATTCTGAGAGAGACAGCAGGAGGAACAGAGAAAAAGGGAGAGAGAACTCCAAGCAGGCTACACATCAGCGCAGAGCCTGATGCGAGGTTCAAAGTCACAACCGTAAGATCATGACCTGAGCCAAAACGAAGAGTCAGGCCACTTAACCAACTGAGCCACCCAGGTGCCCCATAAGCTACATGATCTTTACAGTCTAGTACTCCTGAACCAACGAGATTTGCCCAGTTTGGATCAGGAATCCATCCCTTGTTTAGCCATATACTGTAACCAGAGAAAGAATGCAGGTAGTTTTAGGGACAATTCTCAGAGAGGGGGACACAGATAAGCTGGTATCCCAGGTATCCGTTTTGTGTCCTTAGGCAAATTTTGTATCACATTCATTTTAATTTCAACTTCAATTGACTGCATAAGATGTGCACACTTAGCCTATAGTAGCCAATCCACAGGCTAGTCAGTGACCCACACTGCCTGAAGTACAGATCCTCTCTTCCAAGTCTGGTTTCAGTGTGGCATGACCCTTCCCCAGATTTTTGTTCCTTGCCAGGGCCCTGTGACATGGAAAATTAGAGTAAAATGAAAATGGTATAGTCCATGATGCCACTAAATTATTTAAGTCTTGGAGGCATGGACCTCCAGGGAATATACAACTGTTAAAAAAGAGCAGTCACATGGGTATGATAATCATGGTATAAAAAGTAGCCTAATATTCCAAACTCTGGCTTTGAAAACTAGCAACCTATGGAGGCTCTTTAGCCTTTATATTACAAATGTTCCCTAAGTTTCACAAAACTGGATTTAAGCAAATCTGACTTTAGGTATATTAACTTAAGGTACATCATAATATTTTAGCAATGGAAACTTTGCATTCTATACAGAGATACAGAATAGTCAAGCTGATGAGCAAATACCATGAGGTGAGTGAAAAGCTAGAAGCATCCACTACAAGGTGTCTTCCTACTTCCAGTCTTACTTAGTTTCCTTTGGTTGCTGCTTTAGATCTGGCCTGGCACTTTATTGGTCCAGACTATTGTAGGCTTGACTACCCAATAAATTAGCACTGGATACTAATCTCTAACAATCTCTCCATCTCTAAAATTCTATGGGTCTGTCTCTCTCCTGTAGTCACCTCTACCTACAAAATACACCACTGAAGATCACCAATAAGAACTCGTTAGTAAACACAACCCACTATGGTGGTAAAACATATATGACATCAGTTCCTATCTGGTTAGTAGTCACTAACTGCATGACAAAAGTTGCCTTGCTGAGTCAGCTAAAACAATGAAGATAATAATTTTTACATAATTGGTTACATAATGATGATAATGCAAGCAAGTATTTGTGTTGGTTTCACCTGTGCTGAATTCAAAAGTATTTAATGCTAATACAATATTTTGAGTATTATTTAGACAAAAAGGAGCAAGCACCATTCATAATTAAATTCAGGCTTAAAACTGTGTGTATGATTGAGTTGCTTTTGCGAAAATTAATAAAGGGAAACCTCACTAAAGTGGAATAGGAGGCTAGGAGGAGGAGCCCCACCATTGTGCGTCAATTACAGACCCCAATAGAAGAATCAACAGGAAAGAATACTCAATTACAGGTCCCAACAGGAAAAAATGCACATAGAATCTTCTACAAGAAATCAACTATAAGTCAGCCAATGAGAAACTATCACCACCTGAATTTTACTTTTCTCCAGTGGACTTTCATTCAAAACCCCTCCCAACTTCCTCCTCCTCCATAAAACAGCCTTCTCTTCCTCTCCTCTGTTTGTTGGACTTGCCTAGAACTTCACTATAGCTTGCATGTCCCAAACTTCAAGTCTCTGCTATTCCCAAATAAACCCTTTCTTCCTGGTAAAATGACTGTTTTAGTTTTTAAGTTAATACTTAAAAAATTAATAGAAAATCCTCAACTATATACAGAAATAGAATAGTATAATCATCATCCAGCTTCAGCAATTCCAAATCATGGTCAATCTTGTTTCATCTACTCTTATAACCCATTTCATTCCCCTAGCCCCAGACTATTTTGAAGCAGATCCAAGACATCATATCATTTCACTATAAATATGTCTTTTAATAACAGTTCTTAAATTAGATCTCATACCAGCAATAAAAAGAAAACTATTAGTCTGATCTAACACATGATGTGTCGTTACCTATTTCTTTCTTACTTCTATCACGAGCAGAAAGAATGGAGTTGTAAAGTGGCAAAAGAATATAAGCTCAAGTACAATACACAGTTCACTCCTAAATTAATATGTACCTATGTCTTAAAAAAAAAAAGCTACTGATTTTAAATACTAATTAAAATGGGCAAATTAATCTATAACCTCAATATTCCTTTTCTTCAATTTATTCAAATAACTCAGACACAGTACCACTACAGCCCAGTCCTAAAGAATAGAAAATGTGTTCAACATTTAATGCATTTAAGATTTTCTGAATCCCAAACAGAGGTTGTTTTCTAATGTCTTAATATGTTTGTTTCTGCACATGCCTCACAACCAAATGTATGTATGCTTACAGGTGACTTTTAAACTTTTTTACACTTACTTCCAGTTATTCAGGGTAACTAATTCAAAGCCAAAGCAATGAGAAATGTTAAAGACAGAGTGGAAAAAGTCTTTGATCTAGAAAGTTGGATCAGCTGAGAAAACAATTTAGCTACACTCCATTAACTGTAGAAGATAAAATATCTTTAAAAGGGGGGAGGGTTAGAAGGGGAAGATATCTTATGTGTTCTGTCTTTAAGTGGTTTAGTGCTTCAAAAATCAAACTCAAATTTAATTAGAAATAGAATAATACATCTAACATGCTAACTCAAGTTCATTTTGTACTTTCTCCCCTCCTCTGCAATAAAGTATAGGGAAAAGTTTCAATTTGATTTATACATATAATTCCAAATTTCAGTTAGGCTCCTAGAGGAAGCACCATTTCAAAACATCACTGTAATTAATGCAAGTGCTAAATGTTGGAGGTGAATTCATCAGACTGCACAGCATTAAAAAAGTTTTACCGGGGCGCCTGGGTGGCGCAGTCGGTTAAGCGTCCGACTTCAGCCAGGTCACGATCTCACGGTCCGTGAGTTCGAGCCCCGCGTCAGGCTCTGGGCTGATGGCTCAGAGCCTGGAGCCTGTTTCCGATTCTGTGTCTCCCTCTCTCTCTGTCCCTCCCCCGTTCATGCTCTGTCTCTCTCTGTCCCAAAAAATAAAATAAACGTTGAAAAAAAAAAAATTTTTAAAAAGTTTTACCATTGTTTATGCTTTGTTTCTTTTTTTTTTTTTATTTATTATTTTTTTTTATTTATTATTTTTTTATTTTTTAATATATGAAATTTACTGTCAAATTGGTTTCCATACAACACCCAGTGCTCATCCCAAAAGGTGCCCTCCTCAATACCCATCACCCACCCTCCCCTCCCTCCCACCCCCCATCAACCCTCAGTTTGTTCTCAGTTTTTAACAGTCTCTTATGCTTTGGCTCTCTCCCACTCTAACCTCTTTTTTTTTTTTTTCCCTTCCCCTCCCCCATGGGTTTCTGTTACGTTTCTCAGGATCCACATAAGAGTGAAACCATATGGTATCTGTCTTTCTCTGTATGGCTTATTTCACTTAGCATCACACTCTCCAGTTCCATCCACGTTGCTACAAAAGGCCATATTTCATTCTTTCTCATTGCCACGTAGTATTCCATTGTGTATATAAACCACAATTTCTTTATCCATTCATCAGTTGATGGACATTTAGGCTCTTTCCATAATTTGGCGATTGTTGAGAGTGCTGCTATAAACATTGGGGTACAAGTGCCCCTATGCATCAGTACTCCTGTATCCCTTGGATAAATTCCTAGCAGTGCTATTGCTGGGTCATAGGGTAGGTCTATTTTTAATTTTTTGAGGAACCTCCACACTGCTTTCCAGAGCGGCTGCACCAATTTGCATTCCCACCAACAGTGCAAGAGGGTTCCCGTCTCTCCACATCCTCTCCAGCATCTATAGTCTCCTGATTTCTTCATTTTGGCCACTCTGACTGGCGTGAGGTGGTATCTGAGTGTGGTTTTGATTTGTATTTCCCTGATGAGGAGCGACGTTGAACATCTTTTCATGTGCCTGTTGGCCATCCGGATGTCTTCTTTAGAGAAGTGTCTATTCATGTTTTCTGCCCATTTCTTCACTGGGTTATTTGTTTTTCGGGTGTGGAGTTTGATGAGCTCTTTATAGATTTTGGATACTAGCCCTTTGTCCGATGTGTCATTTGCAAATATCTTTTCCCATTCCGTTGGTTGCCTTTTAGTTTTGTTGGTTGTTTCCTTTGCTGTGCAGAAGCTTTTTATCTTCATAAGGTCCCAGTAATTCACTTTTGCTTTTAATTCCCTTGCCTTTGGGGATGTGCCGAGTAAGAGATTGCTACGGCTGAGGTCAGAGAGGTCTTTTCCTGCTTTCTCCTCTAAGGTTTTGATGGTTTCCTGTCTCACATTCAGGTCCTTTATCCATTTTGAGTTTATTTTTGTGAATGGTGTGAGACAGTGGTCTAGTTTCAACCTTCTGCATGTTGCTGTCCAGTTCTCCCAGCACCATTTGTTAAAGAGACTGTCTTTTTTCCATTGGATGTTCTTTCCTGCTTTGTCAAAAATGAGTTGGCCATACGTTTGTGGGTCTAGTTCTGGGGTTTCTATTCGATTCCATTGGTCTATGTGTCTGTTTTTATGCCAATACCATGCTGTCTTGATGATGACAGCTTTGTAGTAGAGGCTAAAGTCTGGGATTGTGATGCCTCCTGCTTTGGTCTTCTTCTTCAAAATTACTTTGGCTATTCGGGGCCTTTTGTGGTTCCATATGAATTTTAGGATTGCTTGTTCTAGTTTCGAGAAGAATGCTGGTGCAATTTTGATTGGGATTGCATTGAATGTGTAGATAGCTTTGGGTAGTATTGACATTTTGACAATATTTATTCTTCCAATCCATGAGCAGGGAATGTCTTTCCATTTCTTTATATCTTCTTCAATTACCTGCATAAGCTTTCTATAGTTTTCAGCATACAGATCTTTTACATCTTTGGTTAGATTTATTCCTAGGTATTTTATGCTTCTTGGTGCAATTGTGAATGGGATCAGTTTCTTTATTTGTCTTTCTGTTGCTTCATTGTTAGTGTATAAGAATGCAACTGATTTCTGTACATTGATTTTGTATCCGGCAACTTTGCTGAATTCATGTATCAGTTCTAGCAGACTTTTGGTGGAGTCTATCGGATTTTCCATGTATAATATCATGTCATCTGCAAAAAGCGAAAGCTTGACTTCATCTTTGCCAATTTGGATGCCTTTGATTTCCTTTTGTTGTCTGATTGCTGATGCTAGAACTTCCAGCACTATATTAAACAGCAGCGGTGAGAGTGGGCATCCCTGTCGTGTTCCTGATCTCAGGGAAAAAGCTCTCAGTTTTTCCCCATTGAGGATGATGTTAGCTGTGGGCTTTTCATAAATGGCTTTTATGATCTTTAAGTATGTTCCTTCTATCCCGACTTTCTCAAGGGTTTTTATTAAGAAAGGGTGCTGGATTTTGTCAAAGGCCTTTTCTGCATCGATTGACAGGATCATATGGTTCTTTTCTTTTTTTTTGTTAATGTGATGTATCACGTTGATCGATTTGCGAATGTTGAACCAGCCCTGCATCCCAGGAATGAATCCCACTTGATCATGGTGAATAATTCTTTTTATATGCTGTTGAATTCGATTTGCTAGTATCTTATTGAGAATTTTTGCATCCATATTCATCAGAGATATTGGCCTGTAGTTCTCTTTTTTTACTGGGTCTCTGGTTTAGGAATCAAAGTAATACTGGCTTCATAGAATGAGTCTGGAAGTTTTCCTTCCCTCTCTTTCTTGGAATAGCTTGAGAAGGATAGGTATTATCTCTGCTTTAAACGTCTGGTAGAACTCCCCTGGGAAGCCATCTGGTCCTGGACTCTTATTTGTTGGGAGATTTTTGATAACCGATTCAATTTCTTCGCTGGTTATGGGTCTGTTCAAGCTTTCTATTTCCTCCTGATTGAGTTTTGGAAGAGTGTGGGTGTTTAGGAATTTGTCCATTTCTTCCAGGTTGTCCAATTTGTTGGCATATAATTTTTCATAGTATTCCCTGATAATTGTTTGTATCTCTGAGGGATTGGTTGTAATAATTCCATTTTCATTCATGATTTTATCTATTTGGGTCATCTCCCTTTTCTTTTTGAGAAGCCTGGCTAGAGGTTTGTCAATTTTGTTTATTTTTTCAAAAAACCAACTCTTGGTTTCGTTGATCTGCTCTACAGTTTTTTTAGATTCTATATTGTTTATTTCTGCTCTGATCTTTATGATTTCTCTTCTTCTGCTGGGTTTAGGCTGCCTTTGCTGTTCTGCCTCTATTTCCTTTAGGTGTGCTGTTAGATTTTGTATTTGGGATTTTTCTTGTTTCTTGAGATAGGCCTGGATTGCAATGTATTTTCCTCTCAGGACTGCCTTCGCTGCGTCCCAAAGCGTTTGGATTGTTGTATTTTCATTTTCGTTTGTTTCCATATATTTTTTAATTTCTTCTCTAATTGCCTGGTTGACCCACTCATTCGTGAGTAGGGTGTTCTTTAACCTCCATGCTTTTGGAGGTTTTCCAGACTTTTTCCTGTGGTTGATTTCAAGCTTCATAGCATTGTGGTCTGAAAGTATGCATGGTATAATTTCAATTCTTGTAAACTTATGAAGGGCTGTTTTGTGACCCAGTATATGATCTATCTTGGAGAATGTTCCATGTGCACTCGAGAAGAAAGTATATTCTGTTGCTTTGGGATGCAGAGTTCTAAATATATCTGTCAAGTCCATCTGATCCAATGTATCATTCAGGGCCCTTGTTTCTTTATTGACTGTGTGTCTAGATGATCTATCCATTTCTGTAAGTGGTGTGTTAAAGTCCCCTGCAATGACCACATTCTTATCAATAAGGTTGCTTATGTTTATGAGTAACTGTTTTATATATCTGGGGGCTCCGGTATTTGGCGCATAGACATTTATAATTGTTAGCTCTTCCTGATGGATAGACCCTGTAATTATTATATAATGCCCTTCTTCATCTCTTGTTACAGCCTTTAATTTAAAGTCTAGTTTGTCTGATATAAGTATGGCTACTCCAGCTTTCTTTTGGCTTCCAGTAGCATGATAAATAGTTCTCCATCCCCTCACTCTCAATCTAAAGGTGTCCTCAGATCTCAAATGAGTCTCTTGTAGACAGCAAATAGATGGGTCTTGTTTTTTTATCCATTCTGATACCCTATGTCTTTTGGTTGGCGCATTTAATCCATTTACATTCAGTGTTATTATAGAAAGATACGGGTTTAGAGTCATTGTGATGTCTGTATGTTTTATGCTTGTAGTGATGTCTCTGGTACTTTGTCTCACAGGATCCCCCTTAGGATCTCTTGTAGGGCTGGTTTCGTGGTGACAAATTCCTTCAGTTTTTGTTTGTTTGGGAAGACCTTTATCTCTCCTTCTATTCTAAATGACAGACTTGCTGGATAAAGGATTCTCGGCTGCATATTTTTTCTGTTTAGCACACTGAAGATATCGTGCCAAGCCTTTCTGGCCTGCCAAGTTTCAAAGGAGAGATCAGTCACGAGTCTTATAGGTCTCCCTTTATATGTGAGGGCATGTTTATCCCTTGCTGCTTTCAGAATTTTCTCTTTATCCTTGTATTTTGCCAGTTTCACTATGATATGTCGTGCAGAAGATCGATTCAAGTTACGTCTGAAGGGAGTTCTCTGTGCCTCTTGGATTTCAATGCCTTTTTCCTTCCCCAGTTCAGGGAAGTTCTCAGCTATAATTTCTTCAAGTACCCCTTCAGCACCTTTCCCTCTCTCTTCCTCCTCTGGAATACCAATTATGCGTATATTATTTCTTTTTAGTGTATCACTTAGTTCTCTAATTTTCCCCTCATACTCCTGGATTTTTTTATCTCTCTTTCTTTCAGCTTCCTCTTTCTCCATAACTTTATCTTCTAGTTCACCTATTCTCTCCTCTGCCTCTTCAATCCGAGCCGTCGTGGTTTCCATTTTGTTTTGCATTTCATTTAAAGCGTTTTTCAGCTCCTCGTGACTGTTCCTTAGTCCCTTGATCTCTGTGGCAAGAGATTCTCTGCTGTCCTGTATACTGTTTTCAAGCCCAGCGATTAATTTTATGACTATTATTCTAAATTCACTTTCTGTTATATTATTTAAATCCTTTTTGATCAGTTCATTAGCTGTTGTTATTTCCTGGAGATTCTTCTGAGGGGAATTCTTCCGTTTGGTCATTTTGGACAGTCCCTGGAGTGGTGAGGACCCGCAGGGCACTTCCCCCGTGCTGTGGTGTATAACTGGAGTTGGTGGGCGGGGCCACAGTCCGACCTGATGTCTGCCCCCAGCCCACCGCTGGGGCCACAGTCAGACTGGTGTGTGCCTTCTCTTCCCCTCTCCTAGGGGCGGGATTCACTGTGGGGTGGTGTGGCCCGTCTGGTCTACTTGCACACTGCCAGGCTTGTGGTGCTGGGGAGCTGGCGTATTAGCTGGGGTGGGTAGGCAAGGTGCACGGGGGCGGGAGGGGCAGGCTTAGCTCGCTTCTCCTTAGGTGATCCACTTCAGGAGGGGCCCTGTGGCAGCGGGAGGGAGTCAGATCCGCTGCCGGAGGTTTGGCTCCGCAGAAGCACAGAGTTGGGTGTTTGCGCGGAGCGAGCAAGTTCCCTGGCAGGAACTGGTTCTCTTTGGGATTTTGGCTGGGGGATGGGCGGGGGAGATGGCGCTGGCGAGCGCCTTTGTTCCCCGCCAAGCTGAGCTCTGCCGTCCGGGGGCTCAGCAGCTCTCCCTCCCTTTGTCCTCCAGCCTTCCCGCTTTCTGAGCAGAGCTGTTAACTTCTGACCTCCCAGACGCTAAGTCGCGCTTGCTGTCGGAACACAGTCCGTCCGGCCCCTCCGCTTTTGCCAGCCCGACTCGGGGGCTCTGCTTGGCCGGCGAGCCGCCCCTCCGCCCCGGCTCCCTCCCGCCAGTCCGTGGAGCACGCACCGCCTCGCCGCCCTTCCTACCCTCTTCCGTGGGCCTCTCGTCTGCGCTTGGCTCCAGAGACTCCGTTCTGCTAATCCTCTGGCGGTTTTCTGGGTTCTTTAGGCAGGTGTAGGTGGAATCTAAGTGATCAGCAGGACGCGCGGTGAGCCCAGCGTCCTCCTACGCCGCCATCTTCCGGAACTCTATGCTTTGTTTCTTTAAAAAACTACTATAATTTATAGATTTAGAAGTTTTCAAATACATCAAAATATGAAAATATACACTACCTCATAATGTTACAGTAGCAATTAGTAACAAGTAATAGGGCAGGTCCAAGGCAGAAATGGGAAACAGAAAATAACCTGGACACCCCTAGCCTTCCCAGGTATATCCTGTTTCTCCCTTGGTGTCAAACACTCTCTTACCCACTCTGCGTGGCACTCTTTCCCTCAGATACCCAGGGGTCTTGTGTTCCCCTTTTAAAATGTGCTCTTTCTAAAACAAATGTGAAATTCATATGCACTGGAGTAAAACGTGACTAATAACTTGAAACTATTATTCTTGTGGGGTTATTTGTATCTTTAGCCTTAAACTTTAAGAAATAACCTGGAATTCCTAGCACTGCTAGCAGATGTCACTGCCAGATCCGTTGAGCTCACCCTTCAGGAACTGTTCATTTTACCTTTTAGAAACTAACAAAAGGAAAAGAAATGAGTTCCAGCTAGCCTTGACCAGTTTGGACTCAACCACCAAGCCAACACCTGTGCAGATGGGTCATAAGCTAACAGTTACCTCTGCCTCATTATAACATTAAGATCTTTGCTCAAAAAGGGTCCCAAGCTTCATAACATAACACACAATGTACATATAGGCATATCTTCTAAGTACACACGTGTGACCTTATACCCACCTCTATTTGCGATGATAAAGGTCCCCTTATGAACATTCATCCTAAACCTTAAATAAAAAGAACCCGCTCACCCCTTCTTGGGGATCACAGCTTTGGAAATTATTCTGTGATCTCTTTATCTGCTGCAAATAAAGATTACTTTGTGAGACAGCTCCACCTGGTGTAGTCTCTACCCATAACTTACCAAGGAGCAAATTCACATTAGTTTGCTTACACAGGCAGGAGTGATTTCATCAGTGCCTTTGAGATCTCATGTTAAATATGGTGACGTTCAGCCTAGCATAAGGTCAGCATGGAAGACATGAGAACATACAGAGTAAAGCTACCAGTTACAGTTTCAATAGTAAGATTTTAATTTTATAGTTCAATTCTTTCCAACAGGGACACTTTCAATAATAAAACGAGCACCAAACTGGAAAGGGTGTAACTCTTCTCAATAACGCTACATCCTGTGTTTTATCAGTAAAAGTCACTTAAGGAAAAAATACAAAATGTGAGACAAGGCCAATGCTTTAAAGCCAAGAAGATTCTGCAATAAATTGGGAATGGGCTATACCAGAAGAGAGGTTTAAAGAGCTGGCTTTGCAGAGGAGGCTGGGAAGATGGCAGAGTAAGAGGATCCTAACCTCATTTCATCCCACAAATAACACTAGATTAATAGTCACATTAGCGTAAATAACCCAGAAAAAAACCTGAAGATTGGTAAAAAGCTGGCTTTGTTATTCCTGATATTTTCTGAAAACTTATTAAAAATTCTATTTTCAGTAACTAAAATAATGCAAACTGAATGCTTCCCTAAGTGTACCTGGCTGATTCTCTGAATATATTTAATTCAGGAGCACTATAAAGAATGATAAAAGTATGTGAGGGAAATCATGTATAGCAGTCTGTATCCAATCAGAAGTCCTTAAGCTCCCTCTATCTTAATTTTAAAAATGTGAATTCACTCAAGCAAATCATTTTCTGAAATTCAACCACTGGAATTATGCTGAAAATAGAGAATTTTGCTAATGTACTTTCATCAAAATGTTACATTTTTATCTTCATACTTACAACTTTGAAGAAAAACTGAACTGTAACAAAGCTAAACTAAAAACTGCCTTTGAATTGTTACTGACAATCTGGCATGTAAGTGACACAATTAAGAGTCACAGAATGGCTAAGATGTGTTTTCATACTGTAGCAAACACCACAGACTATCAAAAAGCCTTTCACATCTCCCTTCTCTTCTTGCCTTTCTCTCTTGTACAGATCTTAGAAAAAAAAAAAGTATGTACTTGATTTCAAATACATGCAGAATGGCCTTGCAACACAGTTCTGGCCATGGAGGGCTGTCCTTTAGTCTTATAACCCCCTTAACCACAAGACAATAAATACAAACACAAAGGCCTACACAGCAGACCACGTGGAGAGGAAAAAGAATCAGGATCCCTGAGTCAAATAAATCAGGTCTACACTGCCCACCTCTGGATTTCTTATTGCATCAGAAACATAAAAGCTATCAGATTAAGTTGTTACAATAGGGTTTTCTATAGTGCAGCTGAATGTACTTTAGTGGATACAAATACAAATTTCTCACATAAAAATCAAATTAAGAGGTATGAAGAAAATCTTCACCAACTCCTCAATCTAAAAAGAACCTCAGTGATAAGCTTGTATTTTTGTTTTCTTTACCTGAAGAGGGCAAATAAACACAAAACCATACATAAAAGGGAGGTGGGGATTTGATGGCAGAGGAAACTCCTGATTCCAATGCCAAATGAAAGTGAGATAAGACTGGAGCAGGGAGAAGAGCATGAGTGTAGCACCAGACAATAAGGGTCCAACAGGCTTTACCTAACATCTCCTATATGTCAATATCAACTGTCAGTGAAGAAAATAAAGTTCATTTATTGGGCAAAGGAAACTTAATTCAGTTATTAAGTCTGAACTTTCAAACTTGGGAAGCTTTCCTCCAGGTCATCAGCAAGAGTTTTATCAACTTCATGTAGAATTTTGAGAAAGTCTTCTATCTGTGAGTCAAACAAAAGAACCAAATAAATGGAAGTAGAAGAAAAGGTGGTTTACGATACTGATTGGTGACTATAAAAATGTTCTACCCGTGGTTTCTAAACAGTCCAAAGGAAAACAAATGTTGACAAATCCCCAGATGACAATAAAGACTATTACAGTCATTCTCAGTTCTCTGAAACATCAAAGAAGGGACGAGCTCATACCACTTTGTTTTATTCTTGAAATTCTTGAATGTTTATACTCCCAATGCTTCCCCTTTAGGGTCCACTACTGGAGATTTATCCTCTTCCTTGCTGACATGGCCTCTCCCTCCCACATTCCCTACTACATTTTCCTAAAAAAATTCCTATTTTGAAACTGCCTCTAATGGTAGCAAATGTGATATAATTTGAAGAATGATAAAAACCTACTGACCATTCTCACCTAAGAATCTTATCTTTAATATATATGCTTACTTCATAACAGTGAGGGGTCCAATAAATTCAGGGCTGACTCCATTCTCTTAAAATTAGAATAGCTATTCAGGCTAGTCCCGTGAATTACCCAGCAGTCATTTATCTGACAAGGGCACTAAGTCATGTGAATTGCAGGCATGATCTTTTTTGACAATGGTCTCAGAGATCAAGCACTTACATAGAAACATTTAGTAATCCTCTAAAACTCAGCCACCTATACGCTTATTCATACTCACCACAGGACTATAAAAAGGAAGAAGGTTTTTAAATGCACAGGAACACTTCTGTTTGCTTAACTGGCCCTCCTTTACTCCCTGAGCCACAGTCTCCTAAAACAAACAAAAAAAGATTTGGTAAAAAAGGAAAACCTCTTTAAATTTTTTTTTAATGTTTCTTTTTGAGAGATGTGGGTGGGGGGGCAGGTAGGGCAGAGAGAGAGAGAGGGAGAGAGGGAGACACAGAACTCCAGGCTCTGAGCTGTCACGATGTAGAGCTTGAACTCACGAACTATGAGAGCGTGACCTGAACCGAAGTCGGAGGCTTAAACTGACTAAGCCACCCAGAGCCCCAGAAGAGGAAAATTTCTAAAGCTTTATCTGATTAATAAATATAAATCAGTATATATAATTCCGTACTGATCCTATGGGCATTTCAGATGTCCCAAACTGAACCCAGCATCATCCCCCCCTTATGTAAACCCAAACACTATTTCACTGTAATCCTATTTTAGGGAAGGAGACCACCACCCACCCACCCTGCTGCACAAAGCAGTAACCTGGGATACAGCGAAGATTTTTCCTCCTTCTTTGTTGCTGACCCATCCTCCTAAGAGTTTAATTCTACTCTACCAAATCTCTCTCATCCCATCCTTCCTTCTTCATCCACACTTTCACTGTTTAGGCTCTCAATATTTTTCAGATTACTCTTAAAGGTTACCACCCATAAGAGCCTGTTGGTCTGTAGGTCTCCAGTTCTAATCCTCTCTCTTGCTTTTGGGGTAATCTTTCTAAAAAACAGATCATATCACTTGATCCTTAAAACCGAACTCTCCAGTAGCTCCTCAGTTTCCTCAAGATTAAATCCATATTCCATGAAGTACAATACATAAGAATTTTCATGACATATTCTGGTTTATTCTCAGTCCACCTTCCTTCTACATTCCTGCCACTTAAAAAAAAATCCCTCTAAAAACAAAATCACATTGGGGCGCCTGGGTGGCTCAGTCGGTTAAGCGTCCGACTTCGGCTCAGGTCACGATCTCACAGTCTGTGAGTTCGAGCCCCGCATCAGGCTCTGGGCTGATGGCTCAGAGCCTGGAGCCTGCTTCCGATTCTGTGTCTCCCTCTCTCTCTGCCCCTCCCCCATTCATGCTCTGTCTCTCTCTGTCTCAAAAATAAATAAAAACGTTAAAAAAAAATTTTTTTAAAAATCACATAAAAGTGACAGTAAACAATGGGAAAAATACTTGCAAAGAATATGCAAAAGACACATTATTGCCCAAGGAGTTTATGCAAATAATCAAAACAGATAAATCTATAAAGTAGGAAACACAAATAATACACAAATACATGGAAAGATGTTCACCTTCACTAATAAAAAAAAAAATGCAAGTCAAAATAAGGCATAATTTCTCACCCACTGAACTTTAATATAAAAATTGTAATACCCAATAGTAATAATCATGTAAACCCAGCATTTTCATATGAAAGCATTTGGTAGTATGTAGTCATTAAGCCTCAGTCATCTTCACTTTAAAAATGCTAAGCCCAGTAATCTGACTTCTGAAAATCTATGCCAAACTAATAACCCAAATCTGGAAAAGGAAGCAGGATAGTTGACACCCCACACACCCCCCTCCAAAAAAAAAAATTACCAGAATAACAGAAACTTCTTTTAAGAAATATTCTTCTTAAAAAAATTCAATGAATATGAATATATTCTAAATGGTTATATTTATATTTTTTCTAAGATACATGGAAAGAAAGTATGCCCAAAGGAATAATATGCTAACAATCCTGAGCATATTCAGGAAGAATACTCCTTAAAACAAGTTTGCAGTAAATTTTGAAAACTGACTTTTTGGCAAACTGGGTATTAAATAAACTGGCTTTTGGTGAAATGTCTGTCAGTAAATTTAGAGTCTGGAAAAGGGCTCACAGTGCTTGCTTCAGCAGCATATATACTAAAATTGGAAGAGCTCATAATATAATGTTTGGTGTAAACAGCAGTCTATAAAAAGTCTACATACTGGTTAAAAGCATGTGAAAAACACATATATAAATATACCAAACTACATCAGTTCCTGGGTTATAATTATAAACTTACACTGATAAGTTTTCTCTCTATTTTCCCAAATTTATATAACATAATTATACTTTTATATTAAAAAAATACTACAGTAATAATAAGGTTTGAAGCATTAAGCAACCCACACTTTCTTTTGCTGATGAAACCATCAATATTTCTTTCCTACCTTTGTTAAAACCTGAAAAATATTAGAAAGAAATTCACATGAAATATCCTTTAAGATTTTCAAGTGGAAATCATCTTGGGTTAAATCAGACTTTTTCGTTTCTTCTGTGTTAGAGTCTACTGAGTTTTCTGGCTTCTTCTGACAATGTTCCATGTTTTGTAAGACACGAATCAAGCTGTCAATTAGAGGAAGATCTAGTGTACAAAAGAGGCATGGAATTAGCCAGTTAAATCTGGTCTCTCCTCCTTGTGTTGATTCATTCATTCATTCAAAAGTACTGAGAGTACTCATCAAAATAAAAAGCTTCTGCACAGTGAAGGAAATAATCAGCAAAACTAAAAGGCAACCCACGCAATGGGAGAAGATATTTGCAAATGACATATCAGATAAAGGATTAGTATCCAAAATCTATAAAGAACTTATCAAACTCAACACCCAAATAGCAAATAATCGAGTAAAGAAATGGGCTAAAGACATGATAGACACTTCTGCAAAGAAGACATCCAGATGGCCAACCGACACATGAAAAAATGCTCAACATCATTCATCATCAGGGAAATACAAATCAAAACCACAATGAGATACCACCTGACACCTGTCAGAATGGCTAACATTAACAACTCAGGTAACAACAGATGTTGGCGAGGATGCAGAGAAAGAGGATCTCTTTTGCATTGTTGGTGGGAATGTAAGCTAGTGCAACCACTCTGGAAAACAGTATGGAGGTTTCTCAAAAAACTAAAAATAGAACTACCCTGCAACCCAGCAATTGCACTACTAGGCATTTATCCACGGGATACAGGTGTGCTGTTTCGAAGAGACACATGCACCCCAATGTTTACAGCAGCACTGTCAACAATAGCCAAAGTATGGAAAGAGTCCAAATGTCCATCGATGGATGAATGGATAAAGATGATGTGGTATATATACACAATGGAGTATTACTCGGCAATAAAAAAAGAATGAAATCTTGCTGTTTGCAGCTATGTGGATGGAACTGGGAGAGTATTATGCTAAGTGAAATTAGTCAGAGAAAGACAAAAGTCATATGACTTCACTCATATGAGGACTTTAAGAGACAAAACAGGTGAACATAAGGAAAGGGAAACAAAAATAATATAAAAACAGGGAGGGGGGCAAAACAGAAGAGATTCATAAACATGGAGAACAAAGTGAGGGATGCTGGAGGGGTTGTGGGAGGGGGATGAGCTAAACGGGTAAGGGGCATTAAGGAATCTACTCCTGAAATCATTGTTTCACTATATGCTAATTTGGATGTAAATTTAAAAAAAAAAAATTTTTTACCAAAAAATAAAAAGAAATAAGTAAAAGAAAAAAAAAGTACTGACAGTACTGTACTGTAAGTAAGTACTATGAGTACTGTAAGTTAAGTACAACTTACTAGTTACTAGATATTTTATTTCAGGTACTACAGATATGGTGGCCATATCTGTATATCAGGCCATAGCCTTCAAGAGGCTCTCAAATAAACTAATGAATAAAACAGATCATTTCAACTTCGGGTGAGTTCTAGGAAGAAAATTAAAAGAGAATATAATAAAGCAGCCAGCAGAGGAGGCTCTTTGAGGGGAGAACTAATAGAGAAGCATCAAGGTAAAGAGCCCAGGAAAACATATCAGGTAGAGGAAACAGTAAGTGCAAAAGCCCCAAAGAGGAAACGGTCTGAGGAACTAAAAGGCCATTATGGCTCAAGCCAATTGAGCAAGGGGGAAGGAGGGCACAAAACAAATTTCAACAGTTGGGCAACAGTCCTATCATGCAGTGCCTTTGGAGCCCATAGAGAAAAAGAATTTGAATTTTCAACTTTATCATTAAAATCCTAAACAAAGCTTTTAAATTGTATGTTTCTTTAAGTTAAATTTCAAAAAGATTATGATTTCTTCAAAAACTGAATAATCATTTAAATTAGCCTACAGTAAAAACTGAATACAGGAGCACCTGGGTGGCTCGGTCAGTTAAGCATCTGACTTTGGCTCAGGTCATGATCTTACAGTTCATGAGTTCAAGCCCCGCGTTGGACTCTGTGCTGACAACTCACAGCCTAGAGCCTTCAGATTCTGTGTGTGTCTCTCTCTCTGCCCCTCCACTGCTCACACTCTTTCTCTCTCTCTCTCTCAAAAATGAATAAACTTTGAAAAAAAAAATTTTTTTAATGAATATAAAAAATAAAACTAGGGGTGCCTGGGTGGCTTAGGCTTAGAGAGAGAGCATTCTCTCTCTCAAAAATAAATAAAAAGCATTAAAAAAATAAATAAAAATTAAAAATTAAAAAAAAAGATTTGTTTTTGTAACTTGTCAAATTCAGCGTTAAACAAGAATAATAGTCAAAAACATTCTGAAAAATTAGGATGAAAGGAGACTAGCCCTACTCGGCATTAAAACGTAAAGTTTTAATAATTTAAAAACTATACCTACTGATACATGAATAGAGCAATAGAAGGGAATAAAACATATAGGGAAACTCAGAACACAGTAAATGACAAAATTTCAAATCAGTGTGGATAAACCAGATTATTCACTAAATGATGTTGAGATAACGGATAGCAATCTGGAAAAAAGCTGAAGCCATACCTCACATGTAACAAGTGATTAGATTCTAAATGGATCATGAATTTAATTGTAGTCATAAAAAAAAAAATCACTCTGTGAAAAACCATTTGTTTACATAGGAAAATATTCATATTATACTTCTAAATTTAAAAAGTTGCCTAAAAAGCAGGACTTAAAAATATATATGCATGTGAGTATATAGTAATTATCTCTGGATGGTGGGATTATAAGCACTATGCTTCCTTTTATAAATTTTGCAAATTTTTTTGTAGTGAGCATGTCATATTTTTATAATCAGGGGAATAAAAGTACTAACACAAACAAACAAACCAAATGAACAATAATCCCAAGCCGGGGCTCTAAAATCTAACAGACTAGAATTTACTGTAGTGAACGAAAATGCTACTTACCTTCTTCTATCTTTAGATACTCCTGTTCAGCCTGTGAAGCAAAGATGGCAGACAACACTGAATAAACAGAGGCTAGCACAGTTTTCTGTTCTTGAAGTATGATGGGTGGGTCATCAGATTGGCAAAATTCATGGCAGACCAGGTCAAAAAGTAAATTCCAAGTGTCTTTTCCAGTAGCAGGACACTGTACTTAATACAAATGATTAAAAAAAAAAGTAGTTATATAAAAACAAAACAATTCAATGAGCAATTCCTGTGCTTCCCTATAAAACACCTTACCAATAGCTTGAATTCCATCATCCACTGTGGTAAGCAGCTGTAAGACATGCATGTAAACATCGAGCCCTTCTGGATTTTCAGAACTAAATTCAAAAAACAAAAACACTGAATCAACAACTCTGTGGGACTGCAATCATTCATTCATTCAACAAATACTTATCACTCTGTACTAGTCATTGTCCCAGGTGCTAAGGATAAAACAAGAAAAGGGCAAAGTCTTGGTGCTCACCAGAACTTACATGTTAATGGCAAAAACAGTCAAAAAACAAAGAAATACTATGGAATATAATCAACACTCGAGAATGAGAAGTAAAAATTCCTTTTGGCCCTGTCCCACAAAAGCAACAATGCAGAAACCTTTGAGGTGATACTTTATCATTCCGGTTTACTTAAATAATCAGGACGAAAAATGACTGAAACTTTTATAGAATGAACGATAGGCCCACTGCAGCAAGCAAACATCAACAGTAACAATGTCCTCCAAACTTCAGAGGACTCCCCTAGCTCCCTTAGCTGAGAATACTAAAAGCACGTAAGTGTAATTTTTGTGATCAACAGTTTGGATTCCTGGAAGCTCACAATCTTAGTTCTTCAAATGATTAAGTGAAAATATAGTGAACAATAAAAAAGAAGGCTCATATTTAAGTACCTACTACTTTCAGGCACTATGTTAGCAGATGGGAAAACAGAGACGTGTAAAACATTGTATCTTCACAAAGTTTACAGTCTAAAGAAAAGAAGATAATTAAAGGAGCAATCATGATAAAATGATAGGACTATAACACTAAAGTAAGTCTAAGGTACCAGAGAACCACATGGCAAGCAGTATTAACTAAGTTTAGAGAGTTGAGAAAGGCATCTTAAGAGAAATGATATTTATGGGGCGCCTGGGTGGCTCAGTTGGTTGAGCATCTGACTTCGACTCAGGTCATGATTATACAGTTCGGGAGTTTGAGCTCTGCGTCGGGCTCTGTGCTGACAGCTCAGAGCCTGGAGCCTGCTTCGGATTCTGTGTATCCCTCTCTCTCTGCCCTTCCCCCGCTCATGCTCTGTCTCTCTCTCAAAAATAAAAAATAAACATTAAAAAAAAGAGAGAGAGAAATGATATTGAAGCACAGACATGAAGGAGGAATGTTTGAGGTAAAAGAGACATGGTACGAAAAGGCTTGAAGGCCAAGAGAGGTTGGTTCCCTTGAGGAAAGAAACTTCACATGGTTGAAACACACAGAACAAGTAATAAGGATGGGGAGGCACTGCAGAGCCTTGTAAGCCATGCTTGTTAAAAACCTGGACCTTGGAGCACCTGGGTGGCTCAGTCAGTTGAACATCTGACTCTTGATTTCAGCTCAGGTCATGATCCTAGGGGTGTTGATCAAGCCCCTCATCAGGCTCCATGCTAAATGTGGACCCTGCTTACGATTTTCTCTCTCTCTACCCCTCTCCCTGCCCCCCGCCCCCACTCCTCCCCAACTTGCTCAAGCATTTGCATGCTCTCTATATAAAAAAAAAAAATTTGGACCTCATCCTAAGGAAGACAATGGAAGAGTTTGAAGCACGCGAGTGAGATGATGAGTATGTGTATTGGAAAGATGGTTCTAGAGTCTAGGCTTGGAAGGAGCAGCCTTGAGGTAGGGAACTCAGGTGAGAGAATGCCATAGGTGTCTAGTGAGAGACAGTGGCCTGAACGATGACTGTAAGAAAACACAGGTAGATCATAAAGACATGGTGTTGAACAAAAGAACTAAGACTCAAAAGAATACATACAGTATAGTTTTTTTCACAAGAAACTCAGAGCCAAAATATATGGAATAATAAAACTATAGAGTAAAGCAAAGAAATAATTGCTGACAAAGTCCAGAAAGTAGTCATTTCTAAGTGAGAAAGAGAATTGGGATTTGGAAGGGACACACAGGGGCCACGGAGATGAGGCCCTGTTTTCTGTAAACGTAAGTGTTTGCTTCGTAATTGTTCATTAAGTATAAATTTGTTTTTATAGGCTTTCTTGTATATACACCATACTTCACAATGAAAGTGTTGAAAAAATTAAATAAAAACTCTACTTTGATATTTGACATTGAGAATAGTGAGGAAGCAGGTTTGGAGAAAAGATGTTAAGTTTAATCCACCTGGATAAAGGACATAAAAGACTTTAGGTGGGTTATTAACCACCAACGTTATACGACTGAACATTAAGCAGATCAATTCACAAGTTAATTTTCTAGTGACTAGCAAGAAACAGTTTCAATGACCTACAACACCTAGTAATCACTCCTGGCAAGACATCAGAGCCCAAAATTCAGTCACTTATCTAAGACTGACATATAAACGTAAGAAGCAAGAAAACAAATGCCGTCTGACGTTAACTGAAAAAGTTGTTAAATGTTTAGTGGAAAATAAAACACCAGAAAATCTTTCCTATATGACTTAAATTACACAAAATTACAGAAGATTTTAAGACCATAACCATAATTAATGCTGGAAAATAGCCTATAGCTAACTAATATTAGAATAGGTACTTTGTAACCATTATGATTCTTAAAAAGAGCAAACACAGGGTTACCACAAATATTAGTAGTGAATCCAACCTGACAAAGACTGATGGGGTGCTATTCATCCTGTCAAAAAGAAACTAAAACTTACATCTATGGATATTTCCAGCAATTGGATTTTCCCAAAACATTTTGTGCAAAAAGCTCGCTTACCGTACTTGTTTGGCAGCTTCAAGTACACAGGGCACAATTTTAAACACTGGCTGCTCTTCAACATCTTCCTGGGGTTGGTCCAGAGGCTGAACAGCCCCATTTCTAATCCATTCCAACATTAGCTTCTCGTCCAAATCAAAAAGTTTGTCCACAACTTCCCCTATTTTCACCAGCAAGTCAACTGCAGACGATAAAATAGTTATTGAAACGAGAAGCAAAATTTTAAAAGCAGTAAGGTTAGGGGTGCCTGGGTGGCTCAGTTGGTCAAGTGTCCGACTTCGGCTCAGGTCATGATCTCGTAGCTCGTGAGTTTGAAACCCCCAATGGGATCTGTGCTGACAGTTCAGAGCCTGGAGCCTGCTTCAGATTCTGTGTCTCTGTCTCTCTGCACCTCCCCTGCTCACACTCTCTCTTTTTCTCTCAAAAGCAAATAAACATAAAAAAAAGAAAAAGAAAATTAAAAAGCAGTAAGATTAACCAACATTCCTAAAGCTATTCCAAGAAAACCAAATCTTACCAAAGTATTACTTATTAAGGGAGATTTATTCACCTCCTTTGTTTAAATTTGTCTTCCTTTTTTTGTTTTTTGAGTGAGACAGAGAAGGCTCAAGTGAGCAAGAGACAGAGAATCACACAAGGGCCACAGAGAGAGAGAGAGAGAGAGAGAGAGAAGCAGGGTTCACCCAAAGCGGGGCTTGAGCTCATCCTAAGTGGGGCTCAAGCTCACCTGATGTGGGGCTCAAGCTCACCTGATGTGGGGCTCGAACTCACAAACTGTGAGATCATGACCTGAGCCAAAGTCAGCTCAGCTTAATGATGGAGCCACCCAGGTGACCTCTTCCTTCATTTTTAAATGGGGGACTGATCAGTATCCTGGCAGCTTAAGAAGAAATTTTATATCTTGAATTGAAATACTTTTTCACCTGACACTAGATGTATTTTTTTAAGCAACCTCCAGAAATAGTTACATGGCTTCCTAACAATTAAATAGAACCAAAAATTTTTCCAAGATTACATGGTGACTTACCATTTGTTGAACTTGACATAATGAAACAAATACTATCATAAATAGCTGGATATTCCCGGATTCTTTCAACCCAGACACTGGCCACTTCTGTCTGGGAAAGACAAGTAAGCAACAACCTACAAAATAAATGTGAACTTAGTATCTATTTTGAAAAACATTAAAGGAAATTCAAGAATGAAGAATTAACTCTATTGTCCAAGATTCCTGTATGAATGAGCATATAGAATACATAGAAAGAAGAAAGCATACCGGCTTGTTTCCAGCAGAGTAGGAGGGTCTGAATCATACAAACAGTGCAGTAACACCTGTCTATAAAAACAAAAAAGTTAACCCAATATGCATCATTTCTCTCATTTCAAATATCAAAGGTAGGGTTTTCATTTAATTTTTTTCAACATTTTCATTGTGTAGTACATATAAAAGAAGGCCTACAAATACAAATTTATACTTAATGAATAATTACAAAGCAAACACTTATGTTTACAGAAAACAGAACAGTGTCTCATCTCCATGGCTCCTGTGTGTCCCTTCCAAATCCCAATTCTCTTTCTCACTTAGAAATGACTACTTTCTGGACTTTTTCAGCAATTATTTCTTTGCTTTACTCTATAGTTTTATTATTCCATATATTTTGGCTTTAAGTTTTTTGTGAAAAAAATTATACTATATATATTGAGTCTAGTTCTTTTGTTCAACACCATGTCTTTAAGATCTACCCATGTTTTCCTACAGCGATCGTTCTTTGATTCACTGCTCCAGAACATTCCATCATATGAATATAAAACAATTTATGTTTCTAGCCTACTACTGATGGATATATGGATTAATTCCACTTAGAGCCACTTCAAGCAATGCTCCTGTAACACTTCTCCTCTGATGTACATCTGCATGGTTTATCCTACCATATACACGAGTGGGATTGCTTGGTCACAACATCTGCGTTGCTTATCTTCCAACTTGACTAAATAATGCCCAACTGTTCTAAAGTGGCTGAACAAATTTATATCCTATCACCAAAGTAAATTGTTTCATATTATTTTTAACATGACTCATTCTTAGTTTTTTTTTGAGAGAGAGACAGAGTGTGAGTGGGGGAGGGGCAGAGAGAGAGGGAGACACAGGATCCGAAGAAAACTCCAGGCTCTGAGCCGTCAGCACAGAGTCCAATGCAGGGCTTGAATTCATGGACCACGAGATCATGACCTGAGCCTGAGCCACCAAGGTGCCCTACGTGTCCTCAGATTTTTGATAGGAACCACTAGAGACCAAATATAATCCTAGGTCAATCACTCCATGAATGATTGTTAAATTACTGAGGGAGGAATAAATACCTTAACCTAGGATCTTTTTTTTTTTTAATGTTTACTTATTTTTGAGAGAGAGAGAGAGAGAGAGAGAGAGCGCGCGCACGCGCGCAAGCGGGGGAGGGGCTGAGAGAGGGAGACACAGAATCTAAAGCAGGATCCAGGCTCTGAGCTGTCAGCACATAGCCCAATGCAGGGTTTGAACTCACGAATTATGAGATTGTGACCTGAGCCGAGGTCAGATGCTTAACCAACTGAGCCACCCAGGAGCCTCTTAAACAAGGATCTTAAAGTCATTCCACACCTAGAAGAGGTAGTCAGCTCTATTTTAGAGACCCAGGTACTTAAATCCTGTGATAAAGCCTCACAGCCCTAGCTGACAATAACCATCCAGAACACTTATCTATTATGAATTTCTTTAAAATTCTGATTTAACAGCCATGAACCCTCTGCCTAGAAAATGTATACACTCACAACATTTAGCATATAATTCTAGAGTATTCTCAGACCTCTTAAAGTAACCACTAGGGTTTCCACCACTAAAAAGCCCTCTGCCTAAAACTTTCCTGCACAGGAAAGAGAACTAGCCTCCAAGCAAAAGTAAGAAAGCCTTTGAATCACAGAGGCTGCGCTGTATTCTCTAGTCTACTGGTAAATCCCGTTCCCCAATCTTAAGAGTTCTCAGGGTCACCCTGGTCAGTAAATTTAGTTTTTCCAGACCGGCTCTCTGGGCCCTTGGATTCCCTAAGCCTAACTTGTTTGAGACTCTGGTCAGATGCCCCATCACCAAGCTTTGCCCTGCTGGGTCTTATCCAGTCAGGCTTACCCTCTGCTGATTGTTTAGATCCTTTTACTACCAATAAACAGGCCTAATCCTCAATCAGCCAACAAACACTGTGGAAGCCCCTAGCTACCATCAATATATGAAGTTCCTAGATACTATTCATCAGGAGAAAGGAAGCACTACATTTCATACAATTTTCCTATATCTCCTATGTATTAGGATTTCTTAAGAGATATGAAATATTAATTTATTTTGTAAAAACATAGTTCTTATATAATAAAACTTACCCAAGATTTTTATCACTGCTGATGGACACACATATCTCTTGGAAACAGGCCATATTACCTAAAATTCCCACACAGATTTCCTGCCAAATTAAACGTCACAGGTCACAATGGCTCTAAGATGAAAGACACATACAAAAATAATAACTTGAAAAAAACTTTCACTGAGACAAGTTTGGGGGGAGAAGAGATAGCATATAGAAATATATATACTGCCTGCACCCTAATCTTTTTTTTTTTTTTAATTTTTTTTTTTTTTTTTTTTTTCCTAATCTTGACAAGTTTACAGTATTTGACAAGAAAAAGAAAGATCAAAGGCAGCCACAAGTTATGGAAGAAGAAATCTTATGGATTAACTGAGTGTTCAATGATTAGTAGGATTCAGACATGCAAAGAAGAAGAAAGACATTCAGACAAGGGGGAAAGGATCAGCAAAGGCAGGGAGGGAGTAATGCACATGGCTCATACACTGAATACCAAGGGAGCAGCCTGGCTGTTGCACAAAATTGAAGAATAGCACGAGATAAATAAATACAGCAGGTAAAAAGGATCAGGATTAAGGGACCTGAATGCCATGTTGGAAGAGGTTAGATTTAATCTAGGAAGCTATCTGGATCCATAAAGACCTTCAAGGAGGGGAGCAGCATTCTGTAATGTTATTTTAGGAAGATTATTTTGGCAGCAAAATGCATAATGCATGATAGTGAAAATATGTTAAAGGAAGTTAATAATCTCAGTAATAACTGCCAATGTTTACTTAGCATTTACTATGCCCAGGTACTACTCCAAGCACTTTCCATATACAATTTCATATAATAATTTATGAGACAGGTACTATTATCCCTATTTTTCAGACAAGGGAACTAAACCACAGAGAAATTAAGCAACTTGTCAGGATCCCCAACTAGGCAACAGCAGAGTTCCAGAGGCTGAGCGTTTATCAACTATGCCATACTGCATCTCAGTAATCAAGATGCAACATGAGGGTGATGCTGGAAGGCATGGAAAGGGATGAAGCTGAGAAGACTCAAGGTGGAAAGCAAAATAATCTGATGGGAGACAAAGGGAGAAGGCAGTTGAACATGACTCTTAGGTTTCAAGTTTCTCATTTCCCCAGTGGGAGATACTGATCCCCCTGACAGGAAAACTGGAAAAGAAGTGTTGGAAAAGACACAATGAGTTTAGTTAGGATAGTGTTTCCAAACTTACTGGAACATAAGAATCATTTGGGCAGGCAGCGTGTTAAAAATACAGATTTCTGAGTCCCATCTCAGAGCTACAGAATCAGAATCTCCAGGGTAGGGTCTAGGAGGCTACTGTTTGCAAAACACAACACGTAAATTTTATGACCAGGTAAGTGTGTTAATCACTGAGTTACAACATGTGGGACTCTGGACAGGAAAATGCAGCATGCGAGCAGAGGACGCCTGAAGAAAGTTGAAGACGTGGCACCAGAAGTCAGAAGGAATGTCACAGCTTTGATCCCACAGGTACAGATTCACAACTTAAAGATTGTAAAGTGTGGATAAGCTCACTAAGGAAATGAATTCAAAGAGGACGAGGGTTCTGGGTCTACACCTTAGAAGACGTCCACACTCTGTAGGAAGAAAGAAAAGTCAGTAAAAGTGACAGAGAAGTGACTGAAGAGGTCAGAGACTAGAAGAATGAGGTGGCACCAATGCTCCAGGAAGGGAAAGTTTCAATAAAACGACGGCTGTCAAATGTTGGGAAAAGATTAAAAGAGAATAGGGTCAGCAAAGAAACATAAATTTCCCTTACAAACTAAAGAGAGAATAACTGAACTTCTAATCAAAGACCAAGTTTCTCAGTTTTGGCTGCTAACTGGAATCAGCTTGAGGGAAATTTAAAAGCTGTGTGGAGTCTCACACTTAGAGATTCTGTTTTAACTGATCTGGGTAGGGCCTAACTCGGGATTTTTTAAAAGGTCCCAAGGGCAAAGCTTCTCAAATGTGGGCCCTGGTCCAGAGCAATAGTATCATCTGGGAACTTACTAGAAACCCTCGATTCTACCACAAACTTGATGGATCCGAAACTCTGGAGGTGGGCCCAGTAATCAGTGGTTCTGGGACATGCCAAACTTTGAGAGCCTGTGTTCTAGATGATTCTAACATATGGCCAAGTCAGAGGACCACTGCAGTAGATAGGGTGTGACTCACAGACATATATAATGATATGACTAATTCCTGAAAGGTGCCATTACTGACATTAGCTTATTTTCTTTAAGTACTAATCATGAGTCAATGTATTTAAATTAGAATGATCCAGGAGAAAATCATGTAACTGTCAAATCTTTGTTAATTAATTTCTTGGGTCATTATATTAATGACCCAAGAAAAAGACAGTTCATCAGTTCATTAGGCCCCAATTCAGGTAAACACTGCCCAAAATAAAATCTGAATTCAGCATTCAATTTGTAAAAATATACTACAGACTTCGCCATACTTTCAAAAAAAGAGAGGCAAAGAAATAGAGTGGTTATACTGAAGTCAAGCGGCCTAGGCTCACACCCCGGCTTTCCCAGCTGTATGGCCCTGGAAAAATTAACCAGAGACTTAGTTCTTTTATTTATAAAGTGAAGATAAGTTCCTATCTCATAGAGTAGTAAAACCAAATACCCAGTGAACAGCAGTTATTCATAAGTATAATTACTTAATACTTCCTAATCACCCATGATATGCATAGCATATGGCAACCTAAATGACACAAGAACACAACATAAAAGACGAAAGGAGAAGCACAGATAATTCTTTTGAGGAGTTGACCAGCAGCAATGGCCACTGAGAGCTTACTTATTTAGGAAGGCTTAGATGAAAAGAACCCCTGGGATAACAGATGTGAATACTGAGAGGGGATGGACGGTGTATAAAGGGAGGCATGGAGATGGTGATGACCACAGTAAGCTGAGACAAGGAGTAGACAGGCCTTGCTAAATTAGAAGGACCATCTGTAGGGTAGATTTTATGCTGGAAAGATGAATTAGATTCAGATTATGGAAAAGTCCTCAGTGTCAGGCTGAGTTCAGAATGAAGGTTTTTAAGAATGGAGGATTTTATTTATAAAAAAGAGCAACCAACAGAAATGGGAGGTCCAGGCAATGTTCCCTGTTCTGCCACATATTAGCAACATAACTTCGGTTATGCCTGATTTCCACAGCTGTTAAATGAAAGTACTGATCTCCCTGATCCAACCGAAATCTAAAGATTTGACTCTAATAATTTCAAACAGCATATTACCTAGTGCCAGGCAATGTTCAATAAAAATCTGTAGACTGATTTGTGGCCAGTAAGAAAATTAAAGACTATCTTTTTTTTTTTTACAAAGTTAATTTTTTGGTTCTTAAACCTGATTCCTGATTTACTGATTTTTTTTTAATGTTTATTTATTTTTGAGAGAGAGAGAGAGAGCACATGCACAGGAGGGGCAGACAGAGAGGGAGACACAGAATCCAAAGCAGGTTCCAGGCTCTGAGCTGTCAGCACAGCAGAGCCCCACGCGGGGCTCAAACCCACGAACCGTGAAATCATGACCTGAGCTGAAGTTGGACACTTAACTGACTAAGCCACCCAGGCGTCCCTAAAGACTATCTTTCTAGCACTTCTACTGTTACTGCTCCAAAGAGGAAGCTTTCAAAATGTACATACTTACTCTTAATCGAGGACATCTGGATTTGGCCAATACTCCCATAAATATGTCAGGGGCATTAAATTCTTGGAGAAATAAAGCCACATCCTGAAAATTAAAAAATGAGTATTAATTTGGATGCTGAATAGTCCTTTTTAAATCCCACAGTACAGACAAACGTAAAAAAAACAATAATTCTATGTGTAACTCCTTTGAGGCTCAAGGAAAAAAGCCATAGGTTAGGAACTGTATCATTATGCAAAAGTAACGTTCAAGAGTCTTTGTGCTATCTGGTCCCAAGGCAATGGAAAAAATCCATAAACAAATCTAAACTGTGATAGTCTAGGGGATTGTCTTCTTTTTCTGCCCTAAATGTATTTACCTTAATGATCTTTCTCTCTACCAGCAATGTTCATTAACTCATTCAAACACATTTGCTGGTTGCCAGGTATCTTGATAGACGGTGAGGTAAGGAAAAAGAGTAAAACTCATTAACTAGTGTCTTCTAAGAGCTTAAAACACAATGGGGGAAACAGGTAAAAACTCCTACTGGGTCATGCCCCAAATGAGAATTTGTGTTTTCAAAATTCTCAACAGAAAATAATTCTGATCACGACGTAACTACTACACCTTCATACCTCCTTCCTAGAGTCTGCCCAGGCCACACTGCCTAGAGGGACACACCATAGCGGTGAATGAACCTGGAGTGGACATGTGACCCAATCTTGCATGTTCCAAGACTGAATCAGCTTGCTGTGGATGTCTGTGTTGCACAATATTTAAATAAAATTAAGTTTCTGGTGGTCTATTGCCTTAGATTTTCACCAAACTTGAAGTGTATATTTGCGATAGCTTAACTTAAAACCCAGTCTATGGTGAAAAAGCTCTTCAAAGGGACTTGGAGGCACCTCAAAGAGAGAGGCAGTAATCCTTCATAGCAGCTGAAACCAAGGTAACCTGCATGACTGTTGACTGGAAGCGACATCCTATAATTATTAAGAGAGCACAGTCAGAGAAAACAGTATTTTCAAAGATACACTCCAAACTGAAAGTCACAGCAACAGATGCTCCCCACTCTAAGTGTTTAAAGTGCTGTTTGTCACGTGGCCAACTCTTAGGGCATGCAGGGACTGATTTATTTAATGACAGTTAATAATTCCTAGGGTAGCAAAGAGTTAGGTGACCTAACAATATCAACAGCAATAATAATAATAATAATAATAATAATAATAATAATGGCAATTTACATTTATTGAGCAAGTTGTAAATACCAAGTACAGTGAAGTGATTTGCACACTATCTCATTTAATTCTCAAAACCCTATGAAGTAGTCATTATTATTGGCCCCATTCCACTAATAAACAGGTTTTATAAGGTTAAGCAACCTGCCCAAGATTATACAATCAGTAGAACAGATCCAGAAGAACAGAATCCAGATGAGTGTGACTGCCATACTCTTAACCAGCACACCAATGCTACCTCCCAGCTATTCATTCATTCACTCACTCATGCATTCATTCATTCACTCTTCACCAAGTATTTACTGAAAAACACAAGTAACAGGCACTATTTGAGGCTCTGGGGGACACAACAGTGAACAAGCTAGATAAGTTCCCAGTCTCATGGAGTTTTTATTCTAGAAAGATAAATAAACAATAAACACATAAACAACTGAACTACATAATTTCTAAGTGCTACAAATAAGATTAACAAGATAGTATGTGCTAGAAGCCAACATGGGAGAGGACTACTTCAGACGTATCAGAGAAAAGTACCTCTAAAGAGGTGACATTAAGCTTTTAAGAAAAGGAGCTTAATCTATCAGAGGACACAAAGGCCAAATAACAAGGTAAGTGTTATGCAACAGAGTGAACAGGTTTCATGAGAGCCCAGAAGAGACGAATTCTGTTTGGAGTGTCTGTGGAGGTGTCACAGAGAGGTGACATTTAGGCTGGGTCATATAAGATGAGAAAGATTTTGCTGGCTGGAGGCCATTCCAGGCAGACAGTGGCATGAACAGAGCATGAACACATGAAAACACAGAAAGCATCTGCAAGTCTCTGGTCCTGCTCAAACACTAATGGTAGGGGATAAGGCTGTGACACTGGAAGGACTTTATACCAGTTATTGGTGGACAGCTCAGTTCTCTAGCAGTGCTTCAAGAGCTATCCTAAGAAGGTGAAAAGGAGGCCAAGAACATGACCCTCCCTTCCACCAACAATCTTTTCCAAAGAGCAGCTCTATTTTACCTATTATGTATTTGAGGATTTCACATTAAGATTTTATTTTAAAAAATGGGTTCTAGCTCTTAAAAAAATATTTTTTTAAAATCATAGCTTCTCAATAATTGTAGAGCAAGTAGAAAAAAAAGACTTGACCAATACTCTCAACCAACTTGATCCAACTGACATTTATAGTACACTCTACCCTGCAACAGCAAAATATACATTCGTTTTAAGTGAACATGGAACATTTACCAAGATAGATCACATTTTGAGCTATAAAACAAATCTAAATATATTTTTAAAAAGACGCAGAGTGTTCACTGACTCCAGTAACAGATAAATAACTGAAAACCCCCAAATATTTGAAATCTAGACAATGTACTGCTAAATAACTCAGCAGCTGAAGAAGAATTAAAGGAAAGTTAGAACTAAACTAAATGAAGAGGAAACCCCAACATATCAGAATCTGTGGGATACTGCCAAAGCAATAGTTAGAGGAAAATTTATAGTGTTATACACCTATATTAAAAAAGAAGAATGGTCTCAAATCAAATGACCTCAGCTTCCACCTTGAGAAATTAAAAAAGAACAACAAATTAAACCAGAGTAAATAGAGGAAAATAAAAAAGGGCAAATTAGTAATCAATGAAATAGAAGACAGGAAAGCAACAGAGAAAATCAACAAAACAAAGCCTTTAGGGAAATCAATAAATTAAACTTCCAGCCAGAATGATGAGGGGAAAAAGACAGAAGACACAAATTACTAAGATCAGGAATGAAGAGAGGTGCCATCACTACAGATGCTACAGATAATTAAATGACAATAACATAATACTTTGAACAACTTTACACCAATAAACTTGACAACTTAGATAAAATGGATAAATTCCCTGCAGAACATAAACTACCAAAGTAACCTGAATAGCCTTATACCTATTTAAAGGAATTGAATTTAAAATCTTTCCTACAATATACTAAAAACCACTAAATGGTGAATTTTATGGTAGTGAGTTATATCTTAATGAAACTGTTGTTTAAAAAAAAAAAACTTATTTTTTTAAAAGTAGTAAATATACAAAACTGAAAGTAAACAAACAACAAAAAACAAAAACTCCAAGCTCAGATGACTTCACTGGTGAATTCCACCAAATATTTAAGGAAGAAATACTATTAATTCTGCACAAACTCTTTCTGGAAAACGAAGAGGGAAAAGTTCCCACTCCATGAGGACAGCATTACCTTGGTACCAAAACCAGACAATGACAAGAAAACGAGTATCTCTCATGAAGATAGATAAACGTTCTAAGCAAGATTTTAGCACCTTGAAAATCAATCAACTCAGTACACCATATTAACAAACTAAAAAGAAAAACTACGTGATCATCTCAACTGACTCATCAAAAGTGTAACACAATACATAATCCATTCCTGATAAAGACTCTACGCATACTAGGGAAAGAAGGGGACTTTCTTAATCTGTAACTACATCATACTTAGTGGTGGAAGACCAGGTGTTCTGCCACCATATTAGGAACAAGAAGATGCCCCCCTTACCACTTCTAGTCAACTTCATACTGGAGGTTCTGGCCAGAGTAAATGTAAGAAAAAGAAATAAAAGCAATTCAAATTGAAAAAGTAGTAAAACTTCTCTTCATAAATGAAAAACAGCTGCAGGATATGACACACAAAATCAACCATATTTCTATATACCAGCAATGAACAGATATTGAAATTTTTAAAAATACCATTTATAATAGTATCCAAAAATATGAAATACTTAGGAATAAATTTGAGAAAAGATGTGACATACCTATACACGAAAAACTATAAAACTTTGCTGAAATTAGAGAGAACCTAAATAAATGGAAAGATATACCTGTTCAATTTATCAATCCTTCCCCCAAATGATCTATAAATTCAACACAATCTCAGCCAAAATCCTAGCAGGCATTTTGTAGAAACTGACAAACTGATTCTAAAATTAGTATGGTGGGCGCCTAGATGGCTCAGTCCTCCTCCAAATTCGGCTCAGGTCATGATCTCATGGTTCTTGAGTTCAAGCCCCACGTCAGGTTCTGTGCTGACAGCTTAGAGCCTGGAGCCTGCTTTAGATTCTTTCTCTCTCTCTCTCTCTCTCTCTCTCTCTCTCTCTGCCTCTCCCTCACACTTGCGTGTGCACTCAGGCGCTCTCCCTCTCTCTTTCTCTCTCAAAATAAGTAAACATTTAAAAAAATTTTTTTAGTAAAAGGCGAAAGATTTATGCAATTTGAAGAGAAACCAGAGCATAAAAAAAAAATTTTTTTTAAATAGTAAAATTAGTATGGAAATACAAAGGACCCAGGACAACCACAACAACTCTGAGAAAGAACAAAGTTGGAAGATTAACACTACCTGATTTCAAGATTTATTATAAATCAACAAAAATCAAAACAATCAAAACAGAACTAAGACAGACAAATAGATCAATGAAACAGAAGAGTGCATCCAAAAATAGGCTCACATGTACATACAGATAACTGATTTTTGACAAAGGTACAAAGGCAATTCAGTGGGGAAAGGACGGTCTTTTTAAAAAATGAGCTCGACGGGGCGCCTGGGTGGCGCAGTCGGTTAAGCGTCCGACTTCAGCCAGGTCACGATCTCGCGGTCCGTGAGTTCGAGCCCCGCGTCAGGATCTGGGCTGATGGCTCGGAGCCTGGAGCCTGTTTCCGATTCTGTGTCTCCCTCTCTCTCTGCCCCTCCCCCGTTCATGCTCTGTCTCTCTCTGTCCCAAAAATAAATAAAAAACGTTGAAAAAAAAAATTAAAAAAAAAAAAATGAGCTCGAACAACTGGTCATCCATATGCAAAGAAAGTAAACTTCAATCCATACTTTGCATCACATGCAAAAATTAACTCAAAATGGATCACAGACCTACCAGTAAAACCTAAAGTTATAAAACTTTTAGAAAAAAATAAAAACAACTAAGAAAACAACACAAAGAGTGGGCAAAAGATTCAAACAGGCACCAAAAGATACACAGACTGCAGATAAACACATGAAAATATTGTCAACATTATTAGTAATTAGCGAAATCCAAATCACAATCACAATGAGAATCACTACACACTTACTAGAATGGCTAAAATCAAAAGACTGACATCAAGTGTTGGTGAGGAAGAGGAGAATGTGGAACTGTATCTCATACACTGCTTATGATAATGTAAAATATAAAAACCACTTTGTAAAATACACATTTTTTTACACACTCTATAAAAAACACAATTCAGACTTTCTTAAAAAGTTAAACATACACCTACCATACGACTCATATTACTCTAGATATTTAGCCGAGAGGAAGGAAAACACATGTCTATAACATACTTATACACAAAAATTCAGCTTTAACTATAATAAACTACAAACAACTCAAATATCCATCAACCAAGAAATAAATGAATAAATCATGATATCACATAAAATGAAATAACACTCAGCAATAAAAAAATAATAAACTACTGAAAGACACAAAATGCATGAATCTTAAAACAATGATGCTGAGTGAAAGAGCCAGACCCCTCCAAAAAAAGGGGTCCCATTTAGGTAACACTAGAAAATGCAAATTGCTCTGAAGTGAGAATGACTATCAGTGGTTGCCCAGAGAGGGTGGAGGCTGGGAAGGGCAAGAAGAAGGGATTACAAAGAGACAAAGAAACTTTTGGGGGTGAGAGGTATGTTCTCTCTTTTTATTTAAAAAAATTTTTTTTAATGTTTATTTATTTTTGAGAGAGAGAGAGACACAGCATGAACGGCGGATGGTCAGAGAGAGGAAGACACAGAATCTGAAGCACGCTTCAGGCTCCGAGCTGTCAGCACAGAGCCCGAAGTGGGGCTCGAACTCACGGACTGTGAGATCATGACCTGAGCCGAGGTTGGACGCTCAACCAAGTGAGCCACCCAGGCGCCCCTAGATATGTCTCTTTCTTAATTACAGTGATGGCTTCATGCATGTATACACATCAAAATTTTTCAAATTATGCACTTTAAATATGAACAATTTCTGTACATCAATTACACCTCAAGAATATACACTTTTTTTGGTGTCAATTATACCTCAATAAGAATGTATCAAAAAAACAGCTGAAGATAACAAACAGCCATGGGCAATTTTTAAGACAGAACACAATTAAATCTGTGTTTAGGAAAAAGAGAGCTTTCATGGCACTGTGGAGGACAGAGGGAAGTAAAAAGACCAGAACGAGGATTTTAATCAGGAAGCTAGTGGAAAAGTCCAAGTAATTAAGTGAGAGATTATGTATGTCAATCTCTTTTCGCCTCTTTTTTTTTTTTTAGTGTTTGTTTATTTTTAGAGCGTGTGTACACGGGCAGAGAGAGAGGGAGACAAAGAATCCCAAGTAGGCTCTGCGCCGTCAGCACAGAGCCCAGCTTAGGGATGGATCCCACAAACTGCAAGATCATGACCTGAGCCAAAATGAAGAGTCAGACACTAAACCAACTGAGTCACCCAGGCAACCCTCACCTCTTTTCTTACCTGTAAGATAAGGGTACTACCTGTATCACAGGGTTATTGTGAAAAACAAATGGAATAATACATATGAAAATGCCACTGAGCTACAGAGTACAATGCAAATGTTAAAATGTTATTTTGCAATTTATACACACATGGTTCCCTCTTGTCCCCTTCTAATTTAATTATGGTACATCAGTGGTCTCCTACACAAGGTCAGCATTCTCTTTACATAGATAAGTATCAGAACTTTCCTGCACTACAAGCATTCCTGCATTCATGAGAACTATATATTTAGCCCCAATCTAGTGACAGCTCAGACCCTCTACCCTCCCAAGACAAAAGTTTAGCATTTACAGCTCATTCCCTGTACCATATGACTACAGACACTAAAGTGTTTCCCCAGAGACTTAAGGACTGAAACTTAAAAAAAAAAAAAAAAAAATCCATTCACCATCTCCTTCCCCAACAGTCTTTTTGGTTTCATTTCCAACCCCATACCTCATCCATGGACATATCCCAGACTCTGCAAATTTCATTCTCCATTTCTTCATCGAGCTCCATCTGTTGCTCCTCCTCGTCTGAGCTGGATTTGGTGTTTTCAGGGCTAACAATCTTCAACACAAAGGAAGAAAAGACATGGATAAAAGCTGCCCGTAGTACTCATCAAGCAATATTATCCTATAATCACTCACAAGTCACAAAGGCACTGTCCTCAAAGTATCTTCTCTTGCAGAAACCTTGTTTAAAAAAAATCACTACCTGGGGCACCTGGGTGGCTCAGTCGGCTAAGCGTCTGACTTTGGCTCAGGTCACGATCTCACGGTTCATGGGTTCGAGCCTCGCATCGGGATCTGTGCTGATGGCTCAGAGCCTGGAGCCTGTTTCAGATTCTGTGTCTCCCTCTCTCTCTGCCCCTCCCCCACTTGCGCTTTTAAAATTTTTTAAAAATTACTACCTTGGGTAGACCAACGTTCATCTAACATTCGTGGAGTAAATACTGTTACGAGGCACTGGGGTAGAAATACACAAATGAATAAATTTAAGCCCTTGCTTTCAAGCAGTTTAGGCCCTAGAGAGGAAAACACATGTAAACTAATAATCACAGCAAAAGACTATGGGAGTCAAGTGAATTGTGGGCAGAGTTGTGAAAGCAAAACAATGGACCAATGACCTATGCCTGGAGAGTTTGGGCAAACTTCTCCTAGGAGGCAATCTTTAAGCTAAACCTCTGAGGGAGAACAGGAGTTTGTTTGTGAAGAGGGGGGAAAAGAACATACCTAAGAAAGTGCAAGAGTTCAGATTTAAGAAAACGGCCTGGCAATGTTTGGGGAATGGTGAGTAGTTGAGTGTGTTACGGGCAGATGTGTCTGGGAAGGTTGCAAAGCTGTATTGCAAGCTAAGAAATATGCATTCTTCTCCTGCAGGCAAAGGAAACTAAAAGGAGTTCCCAAAAACATTTTGGTTTTTTTTTTTTTCTTTGGTTGGTTTGTTTAAGGACGATTATTCTGGCATCTAGACAGAAGATGCACTGGTGAGGACAGAGACTGGAAGTAAAGAAGTCAGTGAAACGTGGGAGAAGAAAGTTCACATGTACTGAGAGCTTCTACAAGCCAAACACTACGGTGAGCATTCTGTGCCCACGATAATCTTATTTATCCTACACAATAACGCTATATACAATAACAAAGGTATTTTCATCCCACTTTATAGAAATTGAGAAAGAAACCGAGGCTCTGAGCGGTTAGGTGACTTGCCCAAAACAGGTGCCGAAGCCACGCTATTGGTATCAGAGCTGAAGGACTTCCAAATCACCATTTATTCTTCTACAACAAACGTCCACGAAATAAATTGGGCCCTAGGCTTCAGAAACGACACTGGGAATGGAGAGCAAAAACACGAGCAATGTATGTACGTGGTCAGACATTTTCGGAGAATTTGTAAAAGTAAAATATTTTAACCGTAGGCATTCTAGTCTCCCTGTCACTTATCTCCCGTTGTGTTGAGAGGTACTGGGAAAGGCTCCCGAAGTTTTGGGGTCCGCAGAGACGGCCAGGACTCTAAGCGCGAGGCCCCGAGAAGGGTCGTCGGGGGGGGGGGGGAGGGGGAGGCGGCTCCCTGGGCCCGAGGGGGCTGCCAGAGGCGTGGACGAAGGGCTGGGGCAAAGGGAGGGAGCCCACGCGAGGCGAGACGTTCCACACCTGAATGAGTCCACTGAGGACACCGAAGAGCCAGTGCTTGCTGTAGACCGTGCTCCCTATGCAGTCTCCCCCAGCACCCTCCTCCTCCTCCTCATCCCGACTGGGCAGCGGCGGCGAAGGGTTGCGATCCATGACTTCACCGCCACTCGCTCTGAGGAGCCGCGCCGGAAGCCGCCGGAGGAGGCGATAGGCCTGCTGGCGCCAGAGGGCCCGGCACGCCCGGTGCGGCTCCCGCTACAGCGCCCTCTGCTGCCCGGAGCCCTGCCGGCCTGAGTACCTGCTCTGTGCCCACAGGCTTGGGAGCCCAGATGACTTAATCTCCAACGACCCCTCCCTTTCTGAGACCCAACCGCGGTCGTATTCATAACTGTTATTTGCCAGTTTCAGCGGACCAGATATTCCACCTCCCCAGGAGCTCTTAGCCAGATTGGAAGGGACAGGCAATGGGGGACAGCGGTCTCTGGTACAGACATGAATCTCGAAGCTGTCGTAGACCCCCTGATCTCTGGGCACCGTTGACATTCTTAAAGACATCAGGCGGGGGCGCCTGGGTGGCGCAGTCGGTTAAGCGTCCGACTTCAGCCAGGTCACGATCTCGCGGTCCGTGAGTTCGAGTCCCGCGTCAGGCTCTGGGCTGATGGCTCGGAGCCTGGAGCCTGTTTCCGATTCTGTGTCTCCCTCTCTCTCTGCCCCTCCCCCGTTCATGCTCTGTCTCTCTCTGTCCCAAAAATAAAAATAAAAAATGTTGAAAAAAAAAAAAAAAAAAAAAAAAAAAGACATCAGGCGTTCATTCTTCTCCCAGGTGTGGTTGGAATCCTGGGAAAGATATAAGTTACCAGGAAGATCGCCAACACTACAACTCCATGTATTTTCAGTTCGTGTTTCTATTTAGTTCGATGATATTCAACCTCAGACCCAATGCTACTGCCCCCACCCTGCAATAAATATTTTCCCATATCTACTTTACTTTGATGAAAGACGTTTATAGATGATATTATCTACCTCAACATGTAATTTCAAAAATATTAATATCATTCCCTCACATAAAGGAAAAATAAAATTAATTTAAAATTATGTATTTTAAGATTTTTAAATTAATGATTCCCTAAACGAAATAGAATTAATTTAAAATAAAACGACACGTATTTTAGTATTTTAAATACTAGAAGACATAATAGAAGTCTCCAGTGTTAGCACAGCTACATCAAATCACTGTGAACCCACCAGTTAGATATGCAGAATGACAGAGGTGTTATTCCATCAGAGACCGTGCTTCTCTCTCTCTCTTTTTTTTTTTTAATGTTCTTATTTACTTTTGAAGGAGAGAGAGACTGAGCGTGAGCACGGGAGGAGCAGAGAGAGAGGGAGACATAGAATCTGAAGCAGGCTCCAGGCTCCAAGCTGTCAGCCCAGAGCCCCACGCACGGCTCGAACTCACAAACTGGGAGATCACGACCTGAGCCGAAGTCGGACGCTTAGCCAACTGAGCCACCCAGGCGCCCCGAGACTGTGCTTCTCAAAATCATACACAAAGAATGATAAAATTTCTACCAAAACGAAGTTCCAGCTTACATAGCAATTGCACTTCCAGAAAATTCTAAGATATATTAAAACCGGACAAAAAATAATCTATGCTGGGATGCCTGGGTGGCTCAGTCGGTTAAGCGTCTGACTTTGGCTCAGGTCATGATCTCGCTGGGTTTGTGAGTTCTAGCCCCACATCGGGCTCTGTGCTAACAGCTCAGAGCCTGGAGCCTCCTTCAGATTCTGTGTCTATTCCTCTCTCTGTCCCTCCCATGCTCATGCTCTGTTCTCTTTCTGTCTCTCAATAATAAATAAACGTTTAAAATTTTTTTTCAAACCTCTATATTAACATGTAAAATACAGTTGGATCCCAGTTTCAAATAATTACAAACATTTTTTTCACTGTGTGCGTAGGTAAAGGCAGACCCAGGTTTTGTGGGGCCTGAATTATGCAATTTGGGGAGCCTCCTTTAGGAAGAAAAATATCAAATTACAAATATTAAATTAGTTACAATAGGAAATATTTATTTAGAATAGGAAAAAAGTGATCAATTTGAAATAGCCAAATAATATTTAAAACATCACAAAAAAAGGGGCACCTGAGTGGCTAAGTCGGTTAAGCATCGACTTCAGCTGAGGTCACGATCTCTCAGTCTGCGAGTTCGAGCCCTGTGTCGGGCTCTGTGCCGTCAGCAAAGAGCCTGGAACCTGCTTCAGATTCTGTGTCTCCCTCTCTCTCTGCCTCCCCTCCACTCACGCTCTGTCTCTCAAACATGAATAAACGTTAAAAAACTTTTTTTAAATAAATAAAACATCACAAAATCCAGAAAAATATCCAAATATTTTATATTAATGAACAGCCCAACACACTTCTACAATCCTTTTTCTTTCTTTTAATAGATTTATTTTTAGGGCAGTTCTAGGTGCACAACAATATTAAGAGCAGAAGGTACAGAAATTTCCCATATAAACTGACCACATGCATAGCTTCCTCATTATCGGCATTCCCATCAGACTGGAATATTTGATACAATTGATGAATCTACACTGGCACATCATTATCACCCAGAGTGTACCTTAGGGTTCATTCTCAGTATTGTACACTGTATGGGGTTGGGCAAATTTATAATAATGTATATCCCCCTCTATTGCATCATGCTCTAAAAATCCTCTGTGCTTTGTATGTTTACAACCTTTTTTATTAAAAGTTTGTATGTTTATTTTTTTTTTTGAGAGAGAGAAAGAGTATGCAAGCGGGGGAGGGGCAGGGAGAAGGAGGAACAGAATCCCATGCAGGCTCCACATCATCAGCACAGAGCCTGATGTGGGGCTTGAACTCATGAACCACAAGATCATGACCTGAGCCAAGATCAAGAGTCAGCCACTTAACCAACTGAGCCACCAAGCACCCTTACAACATTTTTAATATAGTGTTTTCTGAATTATCTTTGATCTTCTCTTTATATGACAATGACTTCGTAAGATAATTTTTTATAATGACAAATAAAAAGATAATTCTGCCTTTAATGATACTTGGAAGTAGCTGAAAACCACATAAATAGGGATGCCTGGGTGGTTCAGTCAGTTAAGCATCTGACTCTTGATTTTAGCTCAGGTAATGATCTCCTGGTTAGAGAGACCTAGTCCCACATCATGTTGACAACACCAAGTTTGCTTGGGATTCTCTCTCTCCCTCGATCTCTGCCCCTCCCCCCAGTCATGCAAGCACATGCACTCTCTTTCTTTCTCTCTCTCTAAATAAATAAACATTTTTTTTCAACGTTTTTTATTTATTTTTGGGACAGAGAGAGACATAGCATGAACGGGGGAGGGGCAGAGAGAGAGGGAGACACAGAACCGGAAACAGGCTCCAGGCTCCGAGCCATCAGCCCAGAGCCTGACGCGGGGCTCGAACTCACAGACCGCGAGATCGTGACCTGGCTGAAGTCGGACGCTTAACCGACTGCGCCACCCAGGCGCCCCAATAAACATTTTTTTAAAATGCCACAGAAATATGTCTCACTAAATGCAAACAACTTCTATTCCCAATTCAACTTCTCCTTAGTCGGATCCCCAAAATGCCTGTGTCCACTCCAGACCCACTCAACACAAGAGGAAAAGTGATGGTAGAATGCTGGCGTGAACACAGAGGCATTAACTGCTTCAGTTAAAATATTTCACTTCTGCAGATTTTACAAAGTAATTGACCATATGAATCCTTTCCGAGGGCATCTCCATGGGTCTTGGAATAATTCTGTAGAAGTGAAGAGACTTTGAAGCTGAAGCTTCATCACATTCACAGCAAATGTGACTCTGTCTAAATACATGTCTGACAGGACACTGCAAAAGTCAAGCAAGACTCAGGATGATTCTCTGTTGGCAGCCCTGTTCTATACATGCTAAGCTATGTGTACTTCTGGCCCATCCTCCAAATGACCTCCAATCACACATCAAGCAAAAGTATCTGCAGATATACCCAAAAGCTAGGGTGGGGATGGCTGCAGCACTGGCCTGTTGAAAACAAGGGTTCAGAACTTTCTCTGGCCAGGGCCTGACCTGTAGAGTCAATATATAGTCTGCATTGTATGGCCCCTATTATGGGCATATATTTTACTGAAATTAGTATTATGGTTTTTTTAGTGCCTTATCTCCTTGGAAAAAAAGTGATAAGGTAAATTGATCATCTTCATGGCATTAAAGGGACCCAAAAGGCTGTCATTTGATGTTTCCACATGACAATGACAAATTGGATTTCACAACCATTTATTAATGCTTCTATGTGCTTTTTATAAAGTATGTTGTAGGAGGAAATATAGGATTCAGTAATTATACTTAGGAACTATTCCCGCCCTCAGGGGGCTCTCAGCCCCTCTCCTGAGTGCAGAGCAAAGAGGAAGCTCAGTACTTGTTAGGCAGGCCAGCAGGTCGAAAGTGGTTGGGGTCTTTGCCACTCCGGCCCCATTTATTGGCGGCCTGGTCAGCCTTCGAGTCCTCTGCTCCATGGCCGCTGCTTCGGTGCTTGAAAAAGTCTGTGACTCTCTGAGAATTCTCTCTGGCGTTGCTGGAATGGAGGAAGGCAGGTAGGAAATCAGTTAGGGGGCTGAGGAGCAATTGCCCATAACCCCCATCTCTCTTCTTTGCAAGGGAGAGCTGCTGACAGGAGCCAAGGAAAGAAGGGCTAAAACACTGACCCCCTGGCCCAGAGACAGAGCATCTCAGCCCAGGCTGATCCCTTACTGGGTGAACAGCACCCATAGGGGGAGGGTCGGGAATCACCCATTCCCACTGGCCTTGCTCTGACCCCATCAGCCACTCATGCCAACACTGGGCGCAGAGGGGAGGGTGGGCAAGAGAAGGAGGAGCCACAGTGTCTACAGGAGACTTCTCCAGGGCTTGGCCCCTCCTGGCTGTCCAAGGCAGCCAGGCTCAGCTCACCCAGCCTTGCATCCCCAGGAGTCCGTGTTACCTGATCACTTTGGCCGCCCAAGCGCCCCCAGGTCCCCTCTGTGCGGCATCATAGTTCCCCCGGGCGTGGAAGTATTTGTCTGCACCTATGTAGTTGGCTTCTCTCATATCAGAGTACGCTCTCCACATGTCTTTAGTCCCTGGAAAGGAAAGCAAATGATGAGGTGAAGGTGATCGTGTCTTGGCAAAATAGGGGAAAAGACATTTTCCTCCCACCGATTCTAAGATTTCAGTCTTTGACAAAATCCTTGGAGGATTTTGGCTGAGATGAGTGTTCCTTTACGTTTCACTTCCCTGGGTGAATGTTATGAGAAGCACCCTTGGTGCGTTTTATTCTGCTTGATTCCATTCTGAGTACTGTTGCTACTTTATGTTTGGCTGTGTGTGATGTGTGTGAACAAGAGGTGGGATGGTCTTTAAAGGATGCTTTGTCCTGCGATGACCTCTACCTGGACAGACGCAGGGAACCCTGTGAATGGGACATCAGAACAAAGGCAAGTCAGAGGGAGGCTGCTGACCCAGAGGGCTCCCAACCAGGTCAAGGGGAGAAATTCATCCCTGTGGGCAGCTTGAAGACAACTTGGTCCTGAGTATTTCTGAAAGTCTGGGGCATGTTTGGCACCCAGGCAACTGTCAGAAGTCAACCAGCAGGTGGTAAAGGGGAGTTCCCCTAGAGAGATTTACAAAAACAGGTCATCAGACGCAGAAAAAGTACAACTGGTCCCCCAGCTCTAAAGTTAAGTGTCCTCCCAGTAAATGCAGGAGGATATTGCCATCCGCAGGGTGGTTATGCAGATGTACTGAGAAAAATGCACTTATAACTTCTAGAAGATTGTAGGTGTTCAATATGCTATCACTTCTCTGGGCCTTCGGAAGGCTGGGACAAAAACAGTAAAGCGACTAAGCTAAGAGGAAGATCAGACAGTTACAGACTGAAGGAATCTGAGCAGGCTACATAAAATGCAGACCCTGAAAAAGTAATGTATGGGGTGCCTGGGTGGCTCAGTCAGTTAAATGTCCAACTTCAGCTCAGGTCACGATCTCGCAGTTCGTGAGTTTGAGCCCTGCATCGGGCTCTGTGCTGACAGCTCAGAGCCTGGAACCTGCTTTGGATTCTGTGTCTCCTCTGTCTCTGTTCTCCTCCCCTGCTCACACTCTGTCTCTCTCTCAAAAATAAATAAACAGGGGCGCCTGGGTGGCGCAGTCGGTTAAGCGTCCGACTTCAGCCAGGTCACGATCTCGCGGTCCGTGAGTTCGAGCCCCGCGTCAGGCTCTGGGCTGATGGCTCGGAGCCTGGAGCCTGTTTCCGATTCTGTGTCTCCCTCTCTCTCTGCCCCTCCCCCGTTCATGCTCTGTCTCTCTCTGTCCCAAAAACAAATAAAAAACGTTGAAAAAAAAAATTAAAAAAAATAAATAAATAAAAATAAATAAACATTAAAAAAAAAAAGTAATGTAGTAGGCAAAAGAGAAAGACCTAGTGTCGAGTGTAATCATAGTTTATGTAATATCCATGTAATGCCTTATCTTCATTTTATGTGTTTATTATTTCTACTGTTTAGGATTCATTCATACATGTAAAGCTCTTAGAACAGTGCCTGGGACAGGCTGAGCTCAGCTACTGTTGGTTGTAGTTACTAAGAGCACAAGTTTGATGCACCCACTTCATGGCTGAGACACAGCAATGAGCTGTCCCCGGTTTCCCACTAGGTGGCAATGGAGTCCCAGTTGTGAGTGGGGAGCAGGCGCCCTGGACCCCAGATGTCTTCTGCTCTGCTGCAAGTTAAAACCCAAAGCTTATGTGACCTTCGTCCTGGGGATCCCCATGGAACAGTGCAATGCTGGCCAGAAGGGCCAGGGCTGGAGGGGAAGGACACATGTCATTTAAGGAGAAAAACCACCAGTAGAAAATAAGCTCTAGACATCTAGCGCACAGTAAAATGAAGGCAAATCAATACCGTATCATAATGAGCAAACTTGCTACAGTCTAGAACTTAATTATCTCAACTAGTAAAGGGAAAGGATAATTTTGTCACGTGATAGAGGTGCTCTCTATAGCCACAATGCCAATCATATTAAGTAAACAAATGTGTCACTAACATGCATTCACCTTAAATATACACAAAGTTATAATGCCAGATGTGGTTCAATTGTTCAAAAAAGCCTGGGAAACTGCTATCTTGCAAACCGTGCTGCTTTTCTTCCCACTTGTGGCCTTTGCCCTGTGGGGATGTGGCCTCCACTGTGGTCAATTCTGGTGGGGGGCCAGTTGCTGCCTTCCCCGGACCGCCATCCTTTGGTCCTTACCTTGACCAGCTTCCTTGAGGAACGTGAGCCATCTTTGGCTGCTGACGCCCAGGACCAGGGAGCACAACAGGATGCCCACGAAAAGCTTCATCCTGCAGCAGAGTCACAGAGACACACAAGGAGGACACACTTTTGGTTTGGTTTGGTTTGGGGTTTTCGGGGGGAGGCACGTGGACCCACACCTGTATCTTATCTATTACCTACATCTACTTATTATTAGATGTTACCGATACCTATTTATCTATACACATACCTGCATATATACACACATATGTGTATGTATACACCCGTGTATATACACATGTGTGTAGAAGTGTAGGTAGAAAGAAATAGGCAATGTGTATACACATATATACGCAGGTGACACGATACATAGAACAGAGGGTCCAGTTCTCCGTTGCCATTTGCCCCATAGGAATCCCGGTATGAGAGATCGCGCTGCGCTTCTAATATAAACCACTTGCCATTTCAGTCGTCCCCTAGGAGCCCTGAAACCCGCTGTCCAGAAAGTTTCCAAAGAGGCCTTTGGGGATTTCGTGACCGTGTACCCATCTGTAAAATGAGGATTGTGGGACATTGCACACATATTTGCAGAACGCCTGCTCTACCCATCCGTGACTCCCACAGAGAAAGTACACGACCAAATCCCAATCCCAGAAAGTATTCACATCTGGAGAATTCAAATTGCCAGGAGAGTAGATTCAGGAAGGAAGCAGAGAGTGAGGACACAGCGAAAGAACGCCTTCGGGTAAGAGAATCTGCAAAGAAGGAAAGTGTAGGAAAGTCTAGCACCTCACCTTTGGCTGTCCCTTCGTGCCGAGGCTCCTGGTGAGGCTGAGCTGCCTGTGTCTCCTGCCTGCGAGGGGGGCTGGCATTATATATACTGACACTCTGCTAGGGGAGTGGGTGGGAAAGCAGGTGTGAAGCAAAAACACTGAGATTTGGGAAATTCCTTTTGGCCAGCACACAGCATCCAGAACATCAGGCTCCTTCTTCATGCCCGTCTACTTTCCAAGGTTGTGCAATCTGGCAGCTTTGAGGCGTGCAGCAAACTTGGAAATTTCTGCCTGTTTCCAGTGTCACTCCTGGTAAGAAAGGTTTTCTTCCCCACACAATAGTGCATTGAAAAATGCTGTGCAGGGTAATCAAAATTAGAAAGGAGAATTGATTGCCCGAAGAAGGAGAGAACACAAGGCAAATGGAGGAGCAGCAGGGGCTCCTTAAAGGGGTGGCTCAGGATAAAGCTGGGACCCCAAGGAGCAGGAGTTGGAGAGGAAGGACAGACAACCAGGAATATGGAGCTTCCAGCACCCAGTGGGTGGACTTGACCCTGATCAGTTGCTATGGAAGCTCCTAATGGCAGGTTACAACTGAGGAACTGCAGTGTAGAAATGTGATAACAGTGTCACATGGGAAGGACGCATTATAAAATGGTCAGGAAAAGGGCATCTGGGTGGCTCAGTCTCTTAAGCGTCTGACTTTGCTCACCTCCTGATCTCTCGGTTTGTCAGTGGGAGCCCTGCAGAGGGCTCTGCGCCAACAGCTCAGAGCCTAGAGCCTGCTTCATTTCGTCTCTCTCTCTCTCTCTTTCTCTCTCTCTCTCTCTCTGCCTCTCCTCCTGCTCTCTCTCTCTCTCTCTCTCTTAAAAATAAATAAACTTACAGAAATGTAAAAAACAACAACAGCAGCAGCAACACAAGATCAAGGTGGCCGTGGCCAGAGAAGGATTCGAGAGTCGCATCCTCCCATGGCTGTGTCTCTGCCCCCAGGGACAGGTACCACTGAGGAACAAGTCAAAGGGAACTGGAAGCTGAGGACAGAGAAGGAGACAGGACATGATTGGCAGGAGAGAGGGGTGTGGACACAGAGGGACCTGGAGAGAGCACCAGGGTAAGCAGAAGGGCCTGGACAGGGCAGCAGGTCAGATCCGGGAAGGGTGGGTGCAGGGCGTCTGCCCTGTGTGACACTGACATGGTCTCCCCCAACCAACCACATGGGCACAGGCTCGGCCTGCACCTGGGTGTCTGCACCTGGGTGTCTGTCCATCACCCCTGAGAATGAACGAACAGTCCTTACATCGAAGAATAACACACACTTTTCAACAATCTCTTAAGCATTTATTAGACACCTGTCAGGTGCCCTCCATCAGCCTCTGTGGACAGAGACCTCAATGACTCCGTGTCCCCTCAGGGGACTCCCAGCCCCTCTCCTGAGTGCAGAGCAAAGAGGAAGCTCAGTACTTGTCAGGCAGGCCAGCAGGTCGAAAGTGGTTGGGGTCTTTGCCACTCCGGCCCCATTCATTGGCTTCCTGGTCAGCCTTCGAGTCCTCTGCTCCATGGCCGCTGCTTCCGTGCCTGAAAAAGTCTGTGACTCTCTGAGAATTCTCTCTGGCATCACTGGAATGGAGGAAGACAGGTAGGAGATTAATTAGGGGGCTGAGGAACAATTGCCCATAACCCCCATCTCTCTTCTTTGCAAGGGAGAGCTGCTGACAGGAGCCAAGGAAAGAAGGGCTAAAACACTGACCCCCTGGCCCAGAGACAGAGCATCTCAGCCCAGGCTGATCCCTTACTGGGTGAACAGCACCCATAGGGGGAGGGTCGGGAATCACCCATTCCCACTGGCCTTGCTCTGACCCCATCAGCCACTCATGCCAACACTGGGCGCAGAGGGGAGGGTGGGCAAGAGAAGGAGGAGCCACAGTGTCTACAGGAGACTTCTCCAGGGCTTGGCCCCTCCTGGCTGTCCAAGGCAGCCAGGCTCAGCTCACCCAGCCTTGCATCCCCAGGAGCCCGTGTTACCTGATCACTTTGGCCGCCCAAGCGCCCCCAGGTCCCCTCCGTGCGGCATCATAGTTCCCCCGGGCGTGGAAGTATTTGTCTGCACCTATGTAATTGGCTTCTCTCATGTCAGAGTAGGCTCTCCACATGTCCCAAGCCCCTGAGAGAAAAGGTCACAGCAAAAGGGATATCACGTGAACAGAAAACCTCTGGCACACCTCAGAGAAGAATCAGGGACGACAAATCTGCCACCGACTCCAGATTTCTGCCTGGTCCCCTTGGATAGCACAGGCTGAGAAGACAAGTCTGCATCCTAGGTGGTTTCTCTAGCTTTCTCTAGTGGGAGTCGTGTGGGTGGGGCACAGCTGTGTTGTCCCTGTGGGTCTATGTCTGCCTCTCACTTAGGGCTCTGCCTGAGCTGTTTAAACGAGAGAAAGGAGGTATCACAGAACAGGACTTGTCAACTTGAGCGCCGCTGAAATTTGGGGCAATTCTTTGTTGCTCAGGGCCGTTCTGATATCGTAGGATGTATAGCAGCATCCCTGACCTCTCCGCACTAGAGGTGGGCAACATATTCCCTGAGGGTCACAAGCAGAAGGGTTTCCAGACATTGCCAACTATCCCCAGGGCCCAAAAGTGCCCTCGGTCGGGCAGCACTGCTGTAAAATGAAGCCGCGTGTGACAAGGTCCAGGGGACGTGGTAAGTGAGGAGGTGACAAGAAGGCACCTTCTGGGAAAGGCCCAGGCTTACAGCACTTCTGCCCTGAGGCCCAGGAGATGGATACTTGCAGAATGAGTGCGCATAACTGGGACCCGAGTCCCTCTGGGTGGTAGGGGCATAAACGGCATCCTGAAAACCTTCTAAACAGGCTGTACCGATGATATCGGCAGCTTGAGGAAGCAAGGGGTCGAGCCGTGGCCCATCAGCCCTACTTGGCTGCACCTTCTGATGACCTGGGAGCCTCTGAAGTCCCGGTGACCAGGTCACACCCGGCCCAAGTACCTCAGACTCTGGGGGTGGATCTCAGGCATCACTAGCTTTCATGCTCTCCGAGTGATTCTGACCCGTAGCTGAGATCGATAGCCACCCAGCTTTAGGAAGCGGCCTGGCAAGGACTCTGGCCTCACGCGCAGCTGGGTTCCAACCTCCTCTTGGCCACCTGCTGACTGGCAGTTAGTCCCTGGACAATGGACTCGGCTGCTGTAAACCCCAGTTTTGTCCCCTTCAAGTGGAGGACGATGTCTGCCTCCCCGAGGTGTTCTGAAGTCATAGTAAGTGACCACGTGTGCCAGCTTGACCAGAAGTGTCCCCGTTCGCCTAGAACTATCCCAGTGAGCCCTGAGAGCATCATAGAAAACTCCTCGGGCCCAAACAAACCAGGATAGTTGGTCACCCTAAATTGCCTAGTGCAGGCTTGGTAGATGTTATTAGTTCCTCATTTTTATTTATTTTTTATTTTGGTCAAGTAAAATGCTAGGAAGGGGTAGGGAACAGGGGCAGTGTCACTGAGGATAGGAAGCATCAGTGAGAGCTGAGCTGAAGGTGTCTCTGGTTCGATCCAGGTAGGAAATGGAAGGAAGGATGGAAGGGAGGAAGGAAGAAAAGGAGGAAGCGATGAACGAAGGGAGAGGCAAAGAAGAAGAAAAGACGAACAGTTTTAATCATACTTCGCGCAGTGTGTCTGCGGAAAATTCTCTGCCATTGCAAGACTTACTCTGTTTCTACTATCCAAACGGAAGCTTCAGCTGGGAATGATGATTGCTCCTTCTCTAGTAACTGACGGACACAGATCCTCTGGTTTTCAATCCGCTTGATGAAAAGCTCCCCAGACACTGGCACCTTCTAGCACTTAGGACAACACACCTAAGGCAGTAGGTCCACCCCTTGCATGTGCTCGGGGTGAGTCCCAGTGGCCCACGGATGCCACCCCCCCTCCAGTGCTTACCTTGAGCAGCCTCTCCAAGGAACGAATACCATCGGCTGCTGACACCCAGGAACAAGGAGCAGAAGATGAGGCCCGTGAAAAGCTTCATGGTGCTGAAAGGAAGGAGAGGTCAGGGGGCAAGGACAGGGCCCGCGCACCCCCCTTTGGGAGTTGCATGTCACGGAGCCACTGCTGCAAATTCCAGTGGTTCTCAGGAGACTCTTAGGAGCCCGCGTGGGAACCCTACAGCCGGTCCCCACTCAGAGCCACAGCCCTAATTCTGGCCCGGTGAGCCCTGACTGCCCGGCTGGCTGAGAGTCCCCAAGGCGGCATTGATGGAGGAAGAGGGCAGTTGGGACCAGATTGCCCCTGCCTGGAGCGGCCTGTCATCAATCAACAAGCATTTACTGTGTGTCATCCTGCCAGCTCAGACCTCATACAGGACAAATCAGAACAGAATGATTATTTTGAAAGGAATTTACAGTCAGTTCTTTTCCACAAATCAGTCCTTGGAGTCGCCCCTCACCTGAGTCCCAGTGGAGCAGAGCTGCCGGTCCCTGCCTGCTAGGAGAGGTGGCCGGGATTTATACTGCGCCCTCCCGTTGGGCGCCCCATGGGGACGCAAGAAAAGCCAGACCTGGTGCCCGGAAAGGTCCCTCCAGGTCATGGCCCTGAGAGACCTGCAAAGGAAAACGTACCGGACACCCGTGGTTTTCTTCATCCACAGGTCAACTTCCAGTTGTGCAACTGTGAGGAAGCAAGCTTGGCTGGTTCTGCCTGGAAGCTGAGTCGGAAGGGCCGTGGAGAGGAAGGATTGGAGCACCGGGCTGGGGGCTGGGGGCTGCTGGCAGGTGTGTGGTTGGGGCAGGCCTTGCTTTACTGATCATTTCCTCCTGAGCATGAAGCCTGGTTAAGATTCTCTTTCTCCCTTTGCCTCTCTCCCCTGCTCATACACTCTCTCTCTTTATCTAAAAATAAAAAGAAAAGAAAAGAAAGAAAGAAAGAAAGAAAGAAAGAAAGAAAGAAAGAAAGAAAGAAAAAATGTTAAAAGTAAATAAATAAAAATAAACGTTTTTAAGAAAATATAAATTCCAAAGTGGATCTGAGAAGAAATAGAGAAATTAAATAGAATAATGTATATAAATAAATTGAAACGATGAAGACTGTCCCCTCAAATTCCCAAAATGGAGTTCGGTTTTGCTGATGCCTTTTATCAAATGTATACATATCACTTAATACATTAGAAAAAGAAGCAAACCAACCACTCCTAAGCCTGCTTTCCCTGCTTCGCTGCTCCTTCCCTTGGAAATCACAATAAAGGCTCTTGTCCACATTTCAGAACCTCACTCCCTCTGCCTCCTGACCTGGGCACATCACTGGGTGCTGACAACCCCACCCCGTGGCATGGGGTGCCCCATTTCTTTAGGATCTGTGAGTAAAAACCTATTTTGTTAATGGCAGCATTCTCTGATCTGTTGGTCTTGCCATACCTGAATACTGAATACTGAATACTGCCATACCTGAATAATACTAAAATCTTTATTTTAAAAACAGAAATATTACTGTTACAAGTGTTTCATGCAGAAAAGAGAGCCCAAACTGTTGAGAATAGAAACAAAACAAAACAACAAACACAAAAGTCCCCCCTCACATCATCCGTGGGAGGGGAAGCATCTTGAGTCAAACAGGCAGGAGTACTAGTTGAGAGGCAGGGCAGGGTGTTGACCCTGATGCATTGAAGAAAGCCAGGATTTGGAGCTGTTACATCTCGCCGGGGATGCGATGGGGCGAAGTCCTGAGGAAACACAAGGTATTTCCTTCCCTGATGACTCCCCACCTGTTGGGAAGTCCCATCCCACAGGATTGGAAAAATGTTCCCACAGAGTTGGAAAAATGGGCAGTTCTGGTGGAAGCTGGGAAGCAGATTTGGGACATGCTAGAGGCAGTTGGGCTATAGGGAGCCATAGACTCACTTCTTCACTGACCCTCAAGCCCTTCTCACTGGTCCAAATACCAGCAATTCCAGACTTTCCCCCAGTGTGCCAGGCCTGGAGGTGAACATGTGTGTATGCGTGCCAGGCCTGGAGGTGAACGTGTGTGTGCCTGCCAGGCCTGGAGGTGAACATGTGTGTGTGTGCGTGCCGGGCCTGGAGGTGAACGTGTGTGTGCCTGCCAGGCCTGGAGGTGAACATGTGTGTGTGTGCGTGCCGGGCCTGGAGGTGAACATGTGTGTGCGTGCCAGGCCTGGAGGTGAACATGTGTGTGTGTGCGTGCCGGGCCTGGAGGTGAACGTGTGTGTGCCTGCCAGGCCTGGAGGTGAACATGTGTGTGTGTGCGTACCAGGCCTGGAGGTGAACATGTGTGTGTGTGTGTGTGCCAGGCCTGGAGGTGAACATGTGTGTGTGCCAAGAAGGGCAGATGTCAGCAGCTGAAGTCATCATCATCCCACTCTTCCTGAGTGGCTTGCCCTAGTTTCCCTTCCAAGATCTGGTGGGGACGGCTCTCCTTGCTGGGAGCTCCCCAACCCTGGTGAGCCTAGAGCTCCTGAATCAGATCGAAGGCCTCCGAAAAGTGGGGGGCCCTGCTCTGGGCAGTATGCCCATCAAGCAGGTCTGACAAGAATATATCCTAATGGAATTATGGAAAGAGACAATGTGTCAAGAGAAATGGGAGTCTCCACGTAGGCAGAGAATCAGCTTTCATTAAAGCAAAACTGGAAGGCAAATCACTTGGGCCTGAAAGTACTTTCTGTTTATTGAACAGAATTATCATATTCTGTTATTCTGAACAGAATTATCATATTCTGTAATTCTGAACAAATTAATCATATCTCTATGAAGGTAAGAGAAAGCAGGGAGTTCCAGAATGTTTAGGACACAGAGAGCTAAACATGCTCTCCTTATTTTCCTAACTAATCAGATTGAGACAGACTGTCTGGTAAATCTAAAAAATTGGCTTTGCCCGATCATAAGCGGTAAGTTTCCCAAGTTGGATGTTCCTGCCAAAGAAAGGAAAAGGAGCCTCTTTTTGACATAACATTTTATTGCCCCTCTAGGATGAAAACTTTTTCTCTTTTATAAGACTGAAAAACATGCTTCATGATCTAGAGGGTTGAATAGCCTGATGGGTACCAAAGGTTTAATGATGATTTGTGAGGTGCCCTTCTTATTAACACTTGAAATTTATTTATTTATTTATTTATTTATTTATTTATATTTTATTTTAAGTTTTAATTCTAATTCCAGTATAGTTAACATGCAGTGTAAAATTATTAGTTTCAGGTAAATGTAGTGATTCAACACTTCCATACAACACCTGGTGCTCCTCATGACAAGTGCACTCCTTGATCTCCATCAGTCACAGAAAGGTAAATACTATATGATTTCAATCATACGTGGAATTGAAGAAACAAAACAAAGAATCCAAGGTCATCACTTGAAATTTAAACAAAACTTAAGAAAGATTACCAGGACTTAAAAAACTTCCCCTCCCCAGAAGAGTTCTCAGTTTCACCAACACTGTCCAGTTCCAAAAGAGATTTGGGGTTTTGAGTTGTCTCTAATTCACTACTCCCTTTTGCAAATGTTTAAAAAGAAAGGGAATAAAATATTTTATTTTATTAAAAAACCTTTTTTTAATTTATTTTTGAAGGAGAGAGAGAGAGAGAGAGAGAGAGAGAGAGAGAGAGACATAGCGTGAACGGGGGAGGGGCAAGACAGAGGTAGACAGAGAATCTGAAGCAGGCTCCAGGCTCCGAGCTGTCAGCACAGAGTCCGACGCAGGGCTCGAACTCATGAGCTGTGAGATCATGACATGAGCCGACCTCAGACGCTTAATTGACTGAGCCACCCAGGGGCCCTGAGAATGAAGTATTTTAAAACATGAGGTAGTGGGGGTTTTTTGTACGTTAACAACATCAGTTCCGAACTCTGACTCACTGTTGCTGACAGTGGCTCATGACTGAATCCCACCATGTCCCACTGCGTGTCCTTTTCCTTTATCCATTCCATCAGGTAGAGGCCAGGAGGCTTCAGAGGCTCAATAAGCCCCACCTAACAGTCCTTGGGGGAAAAGACCCAGACCTGAGTACAGACAGTTTTGAATCAGGGTTTTCTGGTGCCTCGAGAATGCAAATTGGGAACTCCAAACTAGGAGGAAAGGGTTCTGTCTTCAGGAGGATGCGTGGGCTTTGTAAGAAGGGACGCACACCAAACAATTAGGAGTCCATGTCTTTAATTAAAGGGGTTAGTTCTTTTCCATTCCTGATGATTAGCTTGTTAAGTAGAAGTGATGGAAGAGAAATCATTTCTCTTGCCCTCTCAACTGCAGTAATCAATAGCCTAGTGAATAATCATTAAAGGGGCAGGTGATCTTTTGACAGCTGAGCCATTTATGATTTATTAATTTTGAGGAAGACACGATGGGAATCCTCAGGAAGTAGGGTCTGGGGTTTATTGTTCTTTGAGGGAGACAAAAATCTTATGAGGATTAGTGACACCTTGCCTCTCTTTTCTTTCATTATATTTTCTGTACCCATAACCTTTTCCATTTATTTATTGGAATTTTATTGATTTTACCATTACATAAGTATGAACCTTCTCTCTATGCATGTATAATATAATCATTTTTCTCCTTTGCCACATGACTCATTTTCACAAAGGCATAGCCTGGATCTGGTTATTTCTCACCCCCACCCTTAACCCCTAATGTGTGCCCAATAACTAATCTAGTGATTGTTGCATAGAAGGCACTCAATGAATAGTTGATAAATGAATATATGAACAACATGTTATCATAGGGAATTTCAAAAACCTAGAATAACACGAACAAAACCTACTACCTGGAAACATGGAGACTGTCTGATGTGCAACTTCTTAGGCTGTGTGTCACTGTGGGAAAATGTCCTTGAACATTTGAAAAATGGAATTTTATTGTATTGCACTCTTTCTCTCTTTTTTTAATGTTTATTTTTTGAGAGAGAGAGAGAGACAGAGTGTGAGTGGGGGAGGAGCAGAAAAAGAGGGAGACACAGAATCTGAAGCAGGCTGCAGTCTCTGAGCCATCAGCACAGAGCCCACCCCGGGGCTCAAACCCACAAGCTGTGAGATCATGACTTGAGGCAAAGTCAGACGCCCAACTGACTGAGCCACCCAGGCACCCCCGCATTCTTTTTCTCTTAAGACATTATCTATGCTTCTCCAGGTCATCAAATGCTCTTCCACAATATAAGTATATGGCAGACCAGAAAGCATACTAGATCTGTCTGAATCCAGGGCTTGGCTCTTGACTTCAATGCCATGCTGCCTCCAAGTCTAGGCAGCTGGGATTTAGGATTTGTAATGGGAACTCAGTGTCACAATCTGTACTGGAAAAGTATTCTGGTGTTTTGCAATGGGACATTCTGTTAAAGATAAGCATGGAGTAATGGAATGGGGCAAAGTCCATATTTGTACTACCAGAAGCTGAGATTGCTGTGTCCGATGGCATTCTCCCAAATCAAATTATCCAACCTAGAATTACCATAAACCACCTTTAAAATTTTTAAGGGCTGTACGGTTTCCAAGAAAACAACATTTGCTAAGTTATGGAGGCAAGGAGCTAGAGTAGAGAGAGCACTGGCCAAGGCATGTGTGGTTCTGGTCCTTGAGTGACCCATTTATATTCTCTACAGCTTCTCCATCAGAAAGGGGTTTGGAGGTGGTTTGTTTCTTAATGAGCAAAAAAGAGTCACTCCTGGGAGATGCGGTGTGTGTGTTAAAAGAATAAATTGGCTATGACTCCATAAAGGATGAATTTATAGATAAACAAATCACCCCTGGCCTAGGGAGAAAACTTGGATCCTCTTTTCAGTAATTAGAGATCTCAAAAAGTAGAAAGACCTAGCCTATTATGCCTATCATCTCCAAGTTTGAAATCTGTGTGTCAGCTTAAAAAAACTAATTTTTTATTTATAAAATTTTCATATTAAACATGTAATGGGAGTATCCCTTATCTATCCTTACTAACCACTCTTTCCCCCACCCTTCTCCTTTGTTCCTCCATTCTCTCTAGAACTCGTGTCAATAGTAGACTCAACATCTTTGGGAGGAGATCAGAATAGCATCCTCATTGTTTCTCTTTACAGTCCATTTGGGATTTGGGGGGTAGTTTTACTGGCTCAAAATCATCAGCCTTCCACTGTACACACCCCACACTCAGCCCAAAGCAATAAATAACCCCAACCTGCTGTCACTAACCCATGTGCTAAACCACTGTTTCCTTTACCCCTGTTCTTATGTCCCTGCTTTCACTTGACATAAACTAATTTTTTATGGGTCAGTCTCACCCCTGTCTATACTCTATCTGCTTATTCACCACTGCCTTCCAATGAGCCCTGATGAGAAGGCTCTGTGGTGAGTATTCCCCTTTACCTTTGCTTATTTCCTTCCCCTGTTACAAAAAGCTGAAACTCGCCTTTCCCACGTTGGTTCCATTTGACTGTCATCCTTTCCCATGGGGTAGACCTCCCGTAATTCCTGAACAAAAAAAGGGAAAGAGGGGTCTACATCCTCTTTGCCCCTCACTGCCATCTCTATATCCCTGTTAGAGTAAGCAGTTAGGTTTTAACAGGATGCTTGGAAGCCAGCAAAAGGGAAGACATGGCCCACTAGCTGGGGGGGTGGGTTTGGGGGAGTTAGAGACCTGTCCTGGCAGCACTCCAAATACAAAAACAGGAAGTTGGAGCACCTGGGTGCCTCAGTCGGTTGAGTGTCCGACTTCGGCTCAGGTCATGATCTCTCGGTTTGTGAGTTCGAGCCCCACGTTGAGCTCTTTGCTGACAGCTCAGAGCCTGGAGCCTGCTTTGGATTCTGTGTCTCCCCATCTCTTGGCACCTCTCATGCTCATGCTCTGTCTCTCTCTGTCTCTCAATAATAAATAAATGTAAAAAAATAAATAAATAAAACACAGGAAGCCGGATCAAACCAGACAGGCCCAAGACAAAGATGGCCAGAGACTCTCACCAAGTAAGGGAGAAAAGATGCAAAATCCTGCTCCCCCCAAAATCCCCTCCCCAACTAATAAATATTCCCCACCCCTAATTAACAACTATCAATATAAGATAGAGACCCAAACCCCAGGCGCATAGCTTTCCCTTGAGCGTGCCTGTTCTCACATCTTGAGAGTGTAGTCTCGCTTTAATAAACTTTCCTTCTTACACCACTCAACTGTTGTGTCTAGTCTCTCTTTGAAGTCTTTCTTGTGACAGGACCAAAAGCTTCTGGCCACATCCTGGGGTGGGCTGAAGAGGCCTCAGGGCCCCGGGGTCTCCTTAAGTTCACCTGGCAACATCCCCAGTGCTCTTTGGAATGCCTTCTCCTAAGTCCCCATCAAATTCCTTACTACCCACTCTCCACCCTTACCAATGTAATTTATTTTCAAACACAGGCATTCCTAAAGTCCACTCCAAACTTGCTATATCAGAATTTTCAAGATTCTGGCCCAAGAATTGGCATTCATAAAATGCTGACCAGATGCTCTTGATATAGACAATCTAGTTACTACTATTTAGGGACAAAGCATCTCTCAATTATATCTGTTGATAGAGCTTTCCACTCTTCTCCCACCTTTGTGGAAAATTTTCACGTGTCACAGCCCTCCTGATATACTCACTGCCAACTCACTGCCAACTCATCTTCCTGATGTTAATAAGATTGCTGAACCTTCCAACACCCTGAAATCTAAGTTCTTGCTCTTCTTAAAACCCCAAAATGCAAATATCTGGGCAAAGAATATTCTAGATGAAAGGAATAGCTAATCCAAGCGCCTGAGGTGAAATATGCTTAAGAGTTGGAAGAACAGGGAGGGGGCTAGTGTGGCTGGAGCAAAATGAACGAGAGGAGAAAAGTAGGAAATGAGGTGTGGGTAAGAGAGACTAGAGTCTTATAAGCTACTGTAAGGGCTTTTGACTTCACTATGGGTAAAACTGAGATCTTCTGGAGGGTTTTGAACAGAGAGTGACATGGTTTGTCTGGTGTTTTAACAGTCTGGTTGCTCTATTGAGAAGATACTAGTTGGGGGCAAGTGTGGAAACGTGGAAACCAGTTAGGGATTCATTACAATAATCCAAACGATGGTGCATAATAACAGGACGGAAGTGGCAGAGGAGGTGATAAGTGTTTGCTCTCTGGATATATTCTTTGACAATAAATTCAATCACTCCAAGTAGGCTGGGATTTTACTGCTTATAAACAATGTCCATGTTCATCTCTAAATGACACATCATGGTTTCAAAGTTTTCCCGTTCTTCTTAACCTCCAAACTCCACCATCACCCTACTTCTACCCATCCATGCAGTTGCTTCTCCTTCATTCACTCACTGATTCATTCAATCAATAAAAACTACTGAGAACTTATTATAGGTGGGGCGCTCTGCTACGTGTAAGAGGTTTAGCAGATTGTCTGTCAGTAAACCAGATAGGGTTCCTATCTTTGGGTTTTGTGCACTGTGGGGCCAAACTCCAAAATGCAAACAGGTAGAGACTGATGAATCCTGAGAGAGGTGAAGGATAGGTGGTTCTGGTTTCTTTCAGCTCTCTGTCCTTCATCTCAAAATACATCTTCCTCATCCTCTCTCCTTTCTTTCTTCTATCAGAGAAAGATCTGCTCTTGCTACATCTAGGTAACTCCATCCTCAGTGGTCCTGTGGGCCCTTGGACCTTGGAGTATATTTATGCCCTCACTCACTCTCTCTTTGTTAATTCTCTCCCTATCCCCTATAACCCTCCCTCATCTTTAAATGAATCCTCCTTTGACTTTTGCATGTGTTAACTCATTAAAAAATTTTTTTGATGTTTATTTATTTTTTGAGAGAGAGAAAGAGACAGTGCACAAGTGGAGGAGAAGCAGAGAGAGAGGGAGACATAGAATCTGAAACAGGCTCCAGGCTCTGAGCCTTCAGAGCCAGACACAGGCCTTGAACTCACAAAGGGCAAGATCATGACCTGAGCTTAAGTCAGCCGCTTAACCGACTAAGCCACCCAGGTGCCCCCTGCATATGTTAATTCATTTGATAATTTAACAAGTATTTACTGAGCAGTGAGATCCAGTTTCCCACTGCTTCAAGTCTGCACTTTGGCAGCTGAATGTGGTCGAGGAAAAATACAGAGCCGCGGTGATTAGTTTCACTTCAAATTCATGATCCTTATCCTCCAGCCTCCTTGCAATCCTACTACGCTTCCCAAGCCTGTTCACCTTGCCATTCTCCTAGATGACCACTTTTCACTCCTCTCTTAGAACTTCTACCATGTGTCCTCCATCCTCCTCTCAGTTGATGATTTTGCTTCCTATTCCACTGAAAAATGGAAGCAATCTGAAATGAACTTCCATGGGCTCCCACCACGCATTTATTCCCAGGAAGTCTGCTGTCTCTCCTGTTACTGGGTGGTGACCTGCCACCCTTAGGTTTAAATCACGCAGACAACGGTGACACATGTTGCTAGTTGAGTGACCAAGACGTAAACATTAATATCCATTCAAAACTTTAACTGCAGGGGCGCCTGGGTGGCTCAGTTGGTTAAGCATCCAACTTTGGCTCAGGTCATGATCTCACGGTTCGTGAGTTCAAGCTCTGCGTCGGGCTCTGTTTTGGAGTCTGTGTCTCCCTCTCTCTCTGCCCCTCCCCTGATTGTGCTTTCTCTCTCAACAATAAATAAATAAACATTAAAATAAATTTTTAATAAAAAAATGAAATAAAAATAAATTTAAAAAAACTTTAACCGCAAACCCAGTCTCACACTATCAGAACTTGGGTGATAGAAAACAAAGGAACACAGACATCCATTTTACCTGCGTGTTTCAATAATTGCGTCATCTATAGCTTTAGAACACTGTTCCCAGCCATCTGGATATAGAATATGCAGTGCCAAGCAGAAAAGACTATCACTCAGCCCCTCGAATTTGGACATAGACAAATCTTAGATGTGTAGTTTTTCATTTACTCTGCCACCCAAATTCCGGTATATTTTATGAAGCAAAAATTATTTGCATTCATGATCTCTGACATTTTTTATTTTATTAAATTTACAGTACATGTTTGTCGCAGTATAGAAAGGAAACAGAATTCGTGTCCAACTTTCTAGAGTATTATTGTATTGCAGACAAAACACCCACAAATGGGCTCATTAGTTATTAAATAATTAGGTAATTGGTGTTTTAATTGTTTTATATTGTATAGCTATCCTTCACAGATTGTTGAGCAGGTATTTGAATGGTTCAGATCATATTTGTGAAAATTGGCTAAGAAGGGATTCTTATTTTTTTCTCTTGTAAAATAAAATAATTGGCATTCAAAAATTTGCTGTCTTTAACCCTCCCCCCCCCAAAAAAAAATTGCTATAGGGATATTTTACAGTTAAGGAAACAGAAGTTTGGCTTGACATATCTTAAACCATCAAGGCTGCTTCTGAGGTTCACGACAGGCCTCTTCTGCTTTAATCCATCCCAACCTGGTGCTGACCTTAGCATTACCAATAGGACAGTGCTGTGGACACAGTGCTGATTGCGTGCCCTCGAGAACATGGTGAACATTCCCCAAACCCACTCGACTTTCTGTTAGAAAGCGGCAGCATCAACTACACAACGTGACACAGCACAAGAAGGGCAAGGATCCTCTGTATGGCTACAGAGAGTGGTGTTATGACCCTAAGCAGCGTGGCTGTGGAGGGCAGATGAAGCAGATTTTCCTAAACAAGGGAAAATCAACCAGGAAGATGGTGCTGAGGTTGGAATGCACTGAGCACAACTGCAGATAAAAAGTAATTAAAAAAACAATTGCTACCCAACACGCTGTCGGGAATGGGTCAGAATTAGATAATGTGGGATGTCACTGTGTTTATACTTACAGATCGATCGCTGCAATGTAAACACATGAGGCTAGACACGTTCCAGCACATGGAACAGCACTGGAGTGTATGAAAGCTCAGCAAGTACTCGTGAAGCACGAATAAAACAAAGAATGAGTGCCTGTTATTCACCAGAGTGTGATAAACACTGCATATACAAAGGTGACAAAAGAGACATAGTTTCTGTTTTTTGTTTTTGTGGGTTTGGGTTTTTTTTTTAATGTTTTATTTATTTTTGAGAGAGACAGAGACAGAATGCAAGTGGGTTAGGGGCAGAGAGAGAGGGAGACACAGAATTCAAAGCAGCCTCCAGATTCCAAGCTGTCAGCACAGAGCCCGACATGGGGCTCAAATCCACGAGCTGTGACATCATGACCAGAGCTGAAGTTGGACGCTCAACCGACTGAGCCACCCAGGTGCCCCATTTTTTTTTTTTTTTTGAGAGAGAGCATGCACTCAGTGCAGGAAAAGGGCAGAGGGAGAGAGAGAGAGAGAGAGAGAGAGAGAGAGAGAGAGAGAATTTTAAGCAGGCTTCACACTGAGCGTGGAGCCTGACGGGGGGCTCGATCCTATAACCCTGGGATGATGACCTCAGCTGAAACCAAGAGTTTACCCAGGTGCCCCTAGTTTCTGTTGTTAACTTTAATTTAAATCGGTCTTTTGGGGCACCTGGGTAGCTCAATCGGTTAAGCAACTGGCTGGCTCAGGTCATGATATCGAGGTTCGTGAGTTTGAGCCCCTCATTGGGCTCTGTGCGGACAGCTCAGAACCTGGAGACCACTTGGGATTCTGTGCCTCCCTCTCTCTCTGCCCCTCCCCCCTTCATGCTCTGTCTCTCAAAAATAAACATTAAAAAAAATGGTCCTTGGAAGTTTTTTGAAATAGTCTTATAATGTAAATGGACTTCAGAGATTGTATTTCCTATACTCTGGACCGCCCCAAAAAGAAGTCAGCTTGGTTGTCTGGACCCATGATTTGTCACCCTGTCAATAATGTTATAATGGATGTAATTGATATCCTTTGTTCCCAAATGGTTCTGGAACATACAAGATATCTTTGTAAAGCTGAAAGAAACCTTAGCATATCACTCTTCTCCCATATGCTAGATTTCCTATTCAAACCAAGAGTTTGAGAATTTGAGATTATGTATTTCATTTATAAAGCAATAACAACAAGATATAATAGTTGACTAAAGAGGCAGGGCATTGAGAGTCAAAAAGAATGGTTCTTACTGGCTTGTCCAAAAAAATCCAGGAGAGGGAAGGAGTAATAATAAGCTTCATTATGTTTCAGGCAGAGAATCAGCTTTTTGTTCAGTCTTTAGACAGCTTGGAACAATGTCAACTGTCTATGCTGAACTATAGTCTCAGGCGTTCTCTTTCTAGAATCGTTACAGTTAGGAGGCACAAGGGATATTATCTTTGAAGAGTAGGAGGCTCTGTTCATTTATACACAGGCCTCATCTTGCTGGACAGACCCTGCTGAAATTTCTGACTAACAGTGAGAAGAGGGCAGACAGTGACCCCCCTGCACCCTTCAAAATACAGCAGTTTTCCCTCAACATTCCCCTCACTGGGAGCCTGGTACTTATCCAATTGGACTGCCATTTTCCCATAGCAGATGGCCTATTATAGGTTTCTAAGAGTTTACATTTTAGTTCCTTGCACCAAACACTCATTTCCACTCTGATGTAATTCCAAGATTCAGTGAGGGGAGACAGAATCCCTCCAACTAGATACTCCCAACCTGGGACCCGGCTGAGGTAATACACTTCCTCATGGGCTCAACCGGCTGAACGGGGCTTTTCAATGCCTCGGTGCCGAGAGCTTAGCATGTGCACACAGACCGGTGGAAGGATCTTCCCGAGACACTTGTTGGGAAAAGCCATCAGTTGGTAACTCAAGAGCTTACACATGAACTCAAAGGGTGTCACATCTGGACCATCTGGCCCGGCAGGGACCATCCTGAGGAAATGATCAGTAAAGCAAAGCCCTGCCTGGAGGAGCCGTCCCCAACCACACACCTGCCAGCAGCCCCCAGCCCCCAGCCACCAGCCTGGTGCTCCAATCTTTCCTCTCCACAGCCCCTCGGACTCGGACAGCAGAGCCCTCCTCCTGAGCCCCAGCTTCCAGGCAGAACCAGCCAAGCTGGCTTGTTCACAGTTGCACAATTGGAAGTTGACCTGTGGATGAAGAAAACCACGGGTGTCCGGTACGTTTTCCTTTGCAGGTCTCTCAGGGCCATGACCTGGAGGGACCTTTCCGGGCACCAGGTCTGGCTTTTCTTGCGTCCCCATGGGGCGCCCAATGGGGAGGGCGCAGTATAAATCCCGGCCACTTCTCCCAGCAGGCAGGGACCGGCAGCTCTGCTCCACTGGGACTCAGGTGAGGGGCGACTCCAAGGACTGATTTGTGGAAAAGAACTGACTGTAAATTCCTTTCAAAATAATCATTCTGTTCTGATTTGTCCTGTATGAGGTCTGAGCTGGCAGGATGACACACAGTAAATGCTTGTTGATTGATGACAGGCCGCTCCAGGCAGGGGCAATCTGGTCCCAACTGCCCTCTTCCTCCATCAATGCCGCCTTGGGGACTCTCAGCCAGCCGGGCAGTCAGGGCTCACCGGGCCAGAATTAGGGCTGTGGCTCTGAGTGGGGACCGGCTGTAGGGTTCCCACGCGGGCTCCTAAGAGTCTCCTGAGAACCACTGGAATTTGCAGCAGTGGCTCCGTGACATGCAACTCCCAAAGGGGGGTGCGCGGGCCCTGTCCTTGCCCCCTGACCTCTCCTTCCTTTCAGCACCATGAAGCTTTTCACGGGCCTCATCTTCTGCTCCTTGTTCCTGGGTGTCAGCAGCCAATGGTATTCGTTCTTTGGAGAGGCTGCTCAAGGTAAGCACTAGAGGGGGGGTGGCATCCGTGGGCCACTGGGACTCACCCCGAGCACATGCAAGGGGTGGACCTACTGCCTTAGGTGTGTTGTCCTAAGTGCTAGAAGGTGCCAGTGTCTGGGGAGCTTTTCATCAAGCGGATTGAAAACCAGAGGATCTGTGTCCGTCAGTTACTAGAGAAGGAGCAATCATCATTCCCAGCTGAAGCTTCCGTTTGGATAGTAGAAACAGAGTAAGTCTTGCAATGGCAGAGAATTTTCCGCAGACACACTGCGCGAAGTATGATTAAAACTGTTCGTCTTTTCTTCTTCTTTGCCTCTCCCTTCGTTCATCGCTTCCTCCTTTTCTTCCTTCCTCCCTTCCATCCTTCCTTCCATTTCCTACCTGGATCGAACCAGAGACACCTTCAGCTCAGCTCTCACTGATGCTTCCTATCCTCAGTGACACTGCCCCTGTTCCCTACCCCTTCCTAGCATTTTACTTGACCAAAATAAAAAATAAATAAAAATGAGGAACTAATAACATCTACCAAGCCTGCACTAGGCAATTTAGGGTGACCAACTATCCTGGTTTGTTTGGGCCCGAGGAGTTTTCTATGATGCTCTCAGGGCTCACTGGGATAGTTCTAGGCGAACGGGGACACTTCTGGTCAAGCTGGCACACGTGGTCACTTACTATGACTTCAGAACACCTCGGGGAGGCAGACATCGTCCTCCACTTGAAGGGGACAAAACTGGGGTTTACAGCAGCCGAGTCCACTGTCCAGGGACTAACTGCCAGTCAGCAGGTGGCCAAGAGGAGGTTGGAACCCAGCTGCGCGTGAGGCCAGAGTCCTTGCCAGGCCGCTTCCTAAAGCTGGGTGGCTATCGATCTCAGCTACGGGTCAGAATCACTCGGAGAGCATGAAAGCTAGTGATGCCTGAGATCCACCCCCAGAGTCTGAGGTACTTGGGCCGGGTGTGACCTGGTCACCGGGACTTCAGAGGCTCCCAGGTCATCAGAAGGTGCAGCCAAGTAGGGCTGATGGGCCACGGCTCGACCCCTTGCTTCCTCAAGCTGCCGATATCATCGGTACAGCCTGTTTAGAAGGTTTTCAGGATGCCGTTTATGCCCCTACCACCCAGAGGGACTCGGGTCCCAGTTATGCGCACTCATTCTGCAAGTATCCATCTCCTGGGCCTCAGGGCAGAAGTGCTGTAAGCCTGGGCCTTTCCCAGAAGGTGCCTTCTTGTCACCTCCTCACTTACCACGTCCCCTGGACCTTGTCACACGCGGCTTCATTTTACAGCAGTGCTGCCCGACCGAGGGCACTTTTGGGCCCTGGGGATAGTTGGCAATGTCTGGAAACCCTTCTGCTTGTGACCCTCAGGGAATATGTTGCCCACCTCTAGTGCGGAGAGGTCAGGGATGCTGCTGTACATCCTACGATATCAGAACGGCCCTGAGCAACAAAGAATTGCCCCAAATTTCAGCGGCGCTCAAGTTGACAAGTCCTGTTCTGTGATACCTCCTTTCTCTCGTTTAAACAGCTCAGGCAGAGCCCTAAGTGAGAGGCAGACATAGACCCACAGGGACAACACAGCTGTGCCCCACCCACACGATTCCCACTAGAGAAAGCTGGAGAAACCACCTAGGATGCAGATTTGTCCTTCTCAGACTGTGCTATCCAAGGGGACCAGGCAGAAATCTGGAGTCGGTGGCAGATTTGTCGTCCCTGATTCTTCTCTGAGGTGTGCCAGAGGTTTTCTGTTCACGTGATATCCCTTTTGCTGTGACCTTTTCTCTCAGGGGCTTGGGACATGTGGAGAGCCTACTCTGACATGAGAGAAGCCAATTACAAAGATGCAGACAAATACTTCCACGCCCGGGGGAACTATAATGCCACACAGAGGGGACCTGGGGGCGCTTGGGCGGCCAAAGTGATCAGGTAACACGGACTCCTGGGGATGCAGGGCTGGGTGAGCTGAGCCTGGCTGCCTTGGACAGCCAGGAGGGGCCAAGCCCTGGAGAAGTCTCCTGTAGACACTGTGGCTCCTCCTTCTCTTGCCCACCCTCCCCTCTGCGCCCAGTGTTGGCATGAGTGGCTGATGGGGTCAGAGCAAGGCCAGTGGGAATGGGTGATTCCCGACCCTCCCCCTATGGGTGCTGTTCACCCAGTAAGGGATCAGCCTGGGCTGAGATGCTCTGTTTCTGGGCCAGGGGGTCAGTGTTTTAGCCCTTCTTTCCTTGGCTCCTGTCAGCAGCTCTCCCTTGCAAAGAAGAGAGATGGGGGAAGGGACTATTCCTCATCAGCTCCCTAACTGATCTCCTACCTGCCTTCCTCCATTCCAGCGACCTCAGAGAGAGTTCTCAGGGAGTCACAGACTTTTTCAGGCACGGAAGCAGCGGCCACGGAGCAGAGGACTCGAAGGCTGACCAGGAAGCCAATGAATGGGGCCGGAGCGGCAAAGACCCTAACCACTTTCGACCTGATGGCCTGCCTAGCAAGTACTGAGCTTCCTCTTTGCTCTGCACTCAGGAGAGGGGCTGGGAGTCCCCTGAGGGCAGGGACATGGAGTCATTGAGGTCTCTGTCCACAGAGGCTGATGGAGGACACCTGACAGGTGTCTAATAAATGCTTAAGAGATTGTTGGAAAGTGTGTGTTATTCTTCGATGTAAGGACTGTTCATTCATTCTCAGGGGTGATGGACACCCAGGTGCAGACACCCAGGTGCAGGACGGGCCTGTGCCCGTGTGGTTGGTGTGGGGGAGACCATGTCAGTGTCACACAGGGCAGACGCCCTGCACCCACCCTTCCCGGATCTGACCTGCTGCCCTGTCCAGGCCCTTCTGCTTACCCTGGTGCTCTCTCCAGGTCCCTCCGTGTCCACACCCCTCTCTCCTGCCAATCATGTCCTGTCTCCTTCTCTGTCCTCAGCTTCCAGTTCCCTTTGATTTGTTCCTCAGTGGTACCTGTCCCTGGGGGCACGAGACACAGCCATGGGAGGATGCAACTCTCGAATCCTTCTCTGGCCACAGCCACCTTGATCTTGTGTTGCTGCTGCTGTTGTTGTTTTTTACATTTCTGTAAGTTTATTTATTTTTGAGAGAGAGAGAGAGCAGGAGGAGAGGCAGAGAGAGAGAGAGAGAGAGAGAGACGAAATGAAGCAGGCTCTAGGCTCTGAGCTGTTGGCGCAGAGCCCTCTGCAGGGCTCCCACTGACAAACCGAGAGATCAGGAGGTGAGCAAAGTCAGACGCTTAAGAGACTGAGCCACCCAGATGCCCTTTTCCTGACCATTTTATAATGCGTCCTTCCCATGTGACACTGTATCACATTTCTACACTGCAGTTCCTCGGTTGTAACCTGCCATTAGGAGCTTCCATAGCAACTGATCAGGGTCGAGTGCACCCACTGGGTGCTGGAAGCTCCATTTTCCTGGTCGTCCATCCTTCCACTCCAATTCCTGCTCCCTGAGAGGAGGAGGAGAGAGAGAAAGAGAGATGAAATCAAAGCGGGCTCTAGGCTCCAAGCTGTTGGCACAGAGCCCTAAGCAGCACTCCTACTCACACACCGTGAGATCAGGAGGTGAGCAAAAGTCAGACGCTTAACTGACTGAGCCACCCAGGTGCCCTTGTGTTGGTTTCTCAGCAGCGCCTTCAAATCTGATTAAAACCAGTTTCTGTCCATGCCATGTAAGACTTGTGTCCAAAGCAGTTTTTCTCTGCGTCACCTCACTGCCTCACTCAAGCCTAAATGAAGACATCAATCCACCTCACTTGTGATTCTTCCCTCACAGCTTCTGCACCTTAACCAGTCAAATTGGGGAAATTCTAGTGAAGAGCCAACAGAACGAGAAGACCCCTCTTATCAGTTGAGCAGAATCAGGAGACAGAAACCAGTTAGTAACTGGAGTTGGGAAATTATAATGTAAGGAATTCTTTTTTTTTTTTTTTTAATTTTTTTTTTCAACGTTTTTTATTTTTATTTTTGGGACAGAGAGAGACAGAGCATGAACGGGGGAGGGGCAGAGAGAGAGGGAGACACAGAATCGGAAACAGGCTCCAGGCTCTGAGCCATCAGCCCAGCGCCTGACGCAGGGCTCGAACTCACGGACCGGACCGCGAGATCGTGACCTGGCTGAAGTCGGACGCTTAACCGACTGCGCCACCCAGGCGCCCCTGTAAGGAATTCTTAACTGGTACACGATTCAATACTAAGTGGCACAGAACACACAAAGCTGAGATGTAGATTTGTTGGAAATCCTGCAGCCCGTTGGACGGCTGATAAAGACTGCTGGGTGTCACAAGCCAAAGCTGACAAGCAAGGACTCTCCCACTGAGGTGCCAAGGGTACTTGGCAGGAAACCGCGTGGGCATGCAGCTGAACTGGGACACAGCAGGGGTTGTCGCAAACTCACGGGAAGCAGCCCCCATGGGGGCAGGAGGGACAATGCTGCTGATGGCCCAAGGCCGGCCCTGAAGGGGCAGTGTCGTGGATTGAATTGCATCCCCCACGCATCAAATTCATATGTTGAAGCCTTTAGTCCCTATGTGGCTATAAGGAAGTAACTAAGGATAAATAAGTCAGAAGTGTGGAACCTGGTCAGATAGGACTAATGTATTTATAATATCAGATACCAGAGATCTCGCTCCCTCTTTTCTGCCCTGTGAGGACACAGCTACAAGGTGTCTGTCCATCTGCCATCCAAGAAGAGAGCGCCCACCAAGCACCAAATTAGTTTGCACCTTGATCTTGGACTTCCCAGCTCCCAGAAATATGAGAACTACATTTCTGTGGTTTAAGTCACTCAGTCTGTGGTATATGGTTAGGCAGCCCCCCAACACAGGCAAAGTGCTATAGAACACCCTGGAAATCCAGGGAGGTATCCCGGAACTTGTCCAGAAACTTCAGTGGGATACCAACAAAACTGCCTGTGGTGAGTGTCACTGGGTACCCCGCACTTGAGAAGAGCAACCCAGGAGCTAGAAGGAGGCAAAGCCCAGGCCTGGGAGAGTCTTTCTTTCCCGTTCGTCCCTCCCGCACCCTCTACTGACAAAGATTGGCATCGTGCTTGGCTGGCACAGGAGAACTATAACAGGGACCAGCTCCAGTATCACAAACAGGGCAAAGAAAGGCGGGTATGAAGCTCGAATACATAAATTGATAACTGGAATGCGACTCGTCTCCGAAAAGGGAATTGATGAGAACTCCTAATGGATGAGGGTCAATGACAAATCTCATTCATTGTTAAATAAAAGTGTGGCTAGGAAGCGGTTAGTCCCAAGAGACTTCTGGTGCCCATCAGAAAGCACTAGTGGCAGTGCAGGTGGAGGAGGTGTGGGAGGCTTGAGGCTTAGTGCGACAGGAGTGAGTCTACGTCAAAATAAGGCAGGAGCAGGAGAAATAGGTGAAGGCCACAGTATGGCCACTGGCTAGTGACAGCAGGCTCCACATGCTGGGGAGATTGGTGTGCAGTGTGCACAGCCTGAAATGACCTAATGAGAATGTACGGGCTATTATTACCCCTGTTTTACCTTTATTTATTCCTTCCTCAGTGCTGGTCCTTTCTTCCTGTGGATCTCAGTTTTTATTTTACTTCTCTCTAAAGAGCTTCTAACATTTTTTCAAAGCAGGTGTATGCCAACAACCCCCCTCACCTTTCTTTTTTAAATTTTTAAATGTTTGTTTATTATTGAGAGAGAGAGAGCGAGCGAGAGAGAGCAAGGGAGAATGAATGGGGGAGGGGCAGCGGGAGAGAGAGACCCAGGATCCAAAGAGGGCTCCGTGCTGACAGCAGATCTCAAACCCGCAAGCCACAAGACCATGACCCGAGCTGAAGTCAGATGCTTCACCAACTGAGCCACTCAAGCACCCTGTACCTCACCTTTTTTTTTTTTTTTTTTTTTTTGAGAAAGTCTTTATTTCTTATTCATTTTGCAGGATAATTACACAGCATACAGAATGTATGTTGATGGTTTTTTTATTCCCTCCAAACACTTTAAATATTTCACTCCACTCTCTTCTTGTTTGTACACACTAAAGATAAAGTGGAGGGGACAAAAGATGCCTCAAAGTCAAGGGGAAGCAGGAGGGGGTGGGGTCAAGCCCACAGGGGCGGTAACCCCGAAGGGAGAAGAAACATCTTGTGCTCTGAGAAGGAAGAAAGCTGACAAGAGGCGGGCAGCACACTTGAGATGGAGGACAGGGACCTCAGGAACTCAGCTCCTGCTGTACCCCAACCCCAGGACTCATCATGCTCGGCCATGTTTGTCTGTGGATGTGTCTGTCTTTAGGGCAAGTAGGTAGGAATCCCAAGAAAACCCAAGAAAGGAATCCCAAGAAATCCCAAAAACCATGGCTCTCCTCTTGTATGTCAGCCTTGTATCCACAGTACCTGTCATAGCACCTGGCAAATCGGAGTGGATTAATAAATTTCTGTTGAAATGAATGAATGATGTAGAAAAGTATTGTTCAAAAGTAGCCAGAACCGGGAGGGAGGTTGGGATTGTACAAAGTACAGAGGTTTGCTACAGGGTTTGATATGCAGAATGGGGTAATGAGGCCTTCGGAGGTGACTACATAAATCTACACCAAAATCTCTGCTAAGATACACAAAGAATGACCAAATTTTACTTTATCACAGAAAATATGTAACTTTCTCTAGGAGTGCTTTGTGCTCTCTCTCATAGAAATGCAAATTAGAAACCTCAAGTGTACACAAATTCTTAGTACGGTTTCTGAGGAGAAGCCTTGGGAGAAAGCAATACATATTTCAAACTTCCAGAGTAACCTGAGGGTCAGGTTAGCAGAGAGCACTCTGTGAGAACAGAGGAGATGAAAAGGCACACTGCATTTCTCTGAGTGCAAGACACCATGGATTGAAAGAAGCATTATTTTTTATCAACCACCCAGAAAAAAGTGTTGTTAATTAAGTGAAGATGTAACATTTTTTCTTATCATTCACCATTTTTATTTTATACCTATTGAAAGAGACTCTTTGGACTTCCTTAGGCACACATTTATATCTTCTCTCACTCTTGTGTATAAGCAAAAAAGGGGAAAAAAATACACAAAATGGATTCCTAAAGCAATGACAACTATTTTATGAATGCTGCCTGGTCATTAGTGAATGTAAGACATGTCCTAATTTCAGGAAGTTATACTCAAGAAATGCGTATCTTAGAAATAATGAAATATGCCAATACCATTTAAGCCTATACAGGTTTGCTCTCATTATATTGACTAGGAAGAAGTAATAGGCTTTACTTATTGTTAATCACAAAGTGTGCTGGCAGTGTCCCTGAGGTGAAGTTCAGCTCTACACCAGCACCCCCAGCCATGCAGGACCTCCCCCAAGAGGTGCTGGTGTATCCACCACTGGTCCTGACAGTGGCCCATGTTCCAAGCCCCTCTCTAGGACAGGTGTTGCCTCAGCTGGCCCAGTCACTGCCTTTCCTCTAACCTCAGTGGTCTTCCCGGCAGACCCCCAGAGCGACCGAGGGCCTCTTCTCCTCCTGCCCAAGCCTTTCCTATATGGCCCAGGGGTGGCCGAGGAGGTGGCGATTGCCCAGGCCTTCAGTGCTACCTATTCATCATGGCGGCTCATCAGATCTGGCCTGCCTCCTGGATGCTCTCCCTGGGATGTGGGGTACATGGAGCCTCTTGGGCCTCAAGGTGTGGGAGGCAGGGAAGAAGTGTCACTCAACAGCCTGCTTTTCAAACTCAGGTGCAAAGGGGGCTCTTTCACAATTCTCTAATTTCCCAGGTTTGCTTTTTGAAATCTGTAACTAGGGGAGGAAAATCCAGGTCTTTTCTGAAAAAAAAAAAAAAAAATACGTGTGGTTTACACACAATTCATGATTTATGGAGTCCTGTTAAACCACGTTGTTTAAAACATGTTTACAAAGCCTCCTGTTTTTTTAAAAATTTTTTTTTAACTTTTTTTAATTTATTTTTGAGACAGAGAGAGATAGAGCATGAACGGGGGAGGGGCAGAGAGAGAGGGAGACACAGAACTGGAAGCAAAAGCCTCCTGTTAATGACCCACTTGTCCCTTTCCTGAAAGAGCTGGGCAAAGTGACAAGAACTCCAGGCTGGCCAACGGGCCTTGCTCCTGAATGACATAACCTCAGAGGGAGCCGCTCAGCACTGCAGTCTTCCCTTCGTCCCATGCAGGCCTTGACCTAGGAAAGTCCAAACAGTTTAACTCAGAGCCTTCAAAAGCCTCCAACTGTTTGCACTGTCAGCAAAGATGCTTGCAAAACTCATTCATCCACCCATCCCCTTATCCACTACTTCTTGAATGAGCTCCCAGTATGTGGCAGGAACTGAGCTAGGCCCTGGGAACAGAGCAGGCAATGGCACAGAAGACCTCAGTGTTCCCTGGCAGGGATCACTCCCCTGGGAGAGCCATTCTTAAGTTCATGCATGTTTACTAGAATTGAATTAAAATAAAATAAAATAAAATAAATTATATTGTACAATTATTGTATTCTGCCAAGTTCAGGTGGCAGCTGCATGGCAGATGGCTAAGATTCCAAATGCTCACTCTTAGCAGACCAGATTTGAACTTCAGCTTTGTCACTGACTTTGTGGTGGGTAAGCGTAGTAACAAGGACCAATGGTCACAGTAAGTTGTTCAGGGTAAAAGCAGAATATAAAATGACGAGTATTATATCCCTGTCTTAGTTTATGTCTTCATATATGTACATACACTTAGAAAGTAGCCTGGAGGCCAAACGTGGAGGATCTAACGAGGTTCTTCCCGTCCCCTCCCCCAATCCAGGCTGATGAAATTACTACTGCCTTTTCTTTTTCTCTTTATACTTATTTAATACTGTTCAAGTTCTCTTCAGTAAACACGTTTGTTCAACTAAGTTTTGTTAGCCTGACTATATTCTAGGCATCTTCCTAGGCACTGAGCGTTAATGGTGAAAAAACCAACAGCCCAGTGCCTGTCCTGATTGGGATTCCAGTGTTGAGATCAGGAAGAGCAGCAAATGTCTATGCATCATATAATTTACATGTATGTGCCTGTGTCTCTCATCATATAAACACCCCCCCCACACAACAGCGCTAAATGTGCAAACACCTCCGTACACATCAATAGTTCGCCCAAATTAATGAAGATTTTAAGTTACAAATTGATAAATGAGTCAGGGTCCCATGCAAATATATAGAGATTTTTGACTCAATTTTTTTCTCCTAAAAAATTTTTTTAAAATATTTATTTATTTTTGAGAGAGAGAGAGAGAGACAGAATGCAAGCAGGGGAGGGTCAGAGAGAGAAACTGAAGCAGGCTCCAGGCTATGAGCTGTCAGCACAGAGCCCGATGTGGGGCTCGAACTTGGGAACCGTGAGATCAATACCTGAGCTAAAGTCGGATGCTTAACCGACTGAGCCACCCAGGCGCCCCTCTAACAAAGGAATCTTGAGAGACACCCATACTTGAAAGAATATTCCTGTGTCCTGAAAAATTAAACCCAGATCATTGAAACTGCAACTCTGATTGGTAATCTTACTTATTAATGTGTTAATAATGTGTGGACTTGGTAACACTATATTAATCTTCCTGTCTCCAGCAAAGTATAAATGATTATGAATTTTCTTGGCTAAGCCAGAAGAGTTCAATGTATAAAGTGCTTTGTAAGTGTTCAGAATTAATCCAAGCCCTTTTCAGCCTTAAGCATTCCACCCTGACACAACCTGATGAGGTAGACTTTTAGGGCTCCCATGCCCAGTTCCAGTGTTTGGGGGCATTCTCCACATGCATCAGCAAGCAGTTCTCAGACCCCAACAGGTTGTACAAGAATTCCTCTCAATTCTGACACTCTCTTCCCAAAGATGGCTCAGATCTTACATGTTAAAGACTCAGTCCTATAGGACTACACCCCAGGTCAGTCCTATAGGACTACACCCCAGACTGTTATGTGTGCTTCTCACTGACCCACTGGATCAGAGATTCCAGTGACTCCTTCTTGGGTACGATTATTTGCTAGAGTGGCTCACAGAACTTGGGGAGAACACTTATTCACATTTACCAGTTTATTAAAGGATACGAAAAAGGACGAAAATCAACAGCCAGATGAGGAGATATATAGGGCAAGGACTGGGAAGATAGCACGGGCTTCCACACCCCCTCCAGGCCCACCATTTTCCCAATGTTCACCAACCCCAGCAGCCCTGCAAGCCCAGCCATTTTGGGTTTTTATGGAGGCTTCAATGCATAAGGATTAATGAAATCCTTGGCCATTGGTGACTGATTGAACCCTCCAGCCGTTGACCCCTGCCTGGAGGTCAGGAGGAGGGAATGAAAGGTCCATTCCTCTAATCACATGGCTGGTCCTCCTGGTGATCAGCCCCCATCCTTAGTGAGGTCCAAAGATCACCTCATTAACCAAAGACACCACTGTCACTCTCAACACTCAGGAAATTCCAAGGGCTTGGGAGGCAGGCACTGTGAAAGACCAGATAAAAACCACACATATTTTCATCATCTGAATGACCAAATTTTTATTTCTCAAAAACACGACAGTATCTCAGGTAGGTATCACTGTCTTTCTCATTTTAAATTCATGAAACTGTTCCTCATTCCTTCCTCTGTCCCTGCATGTATGGGACCTACGCTTCACATGCCATGCTTGGCCACGGTACCTGTGGGGCTTGTTTTTTAACTCTGGTTTTCTGACTCTTCATAGCCTTGGCGTTCTTCTCATCCACTTAAATTAATTGAACAGAGAAAAGGGAGGTGTCTGAGGCCTCTCGACAGCCTGGTCACACGTGGCCAAAAGAGGAGGGGTAGCATCTAATGTATTATGGAAACCAGGTCGCTTTTGAGAATGAAAGGGGTTGTCACTATGTATTAAGCCGGCACATCGGGCCCTAACGGAGACAGTCCCTGCAAGCTGGGACGCAGGGACTCATGGGAGACTTGGGGGTGTCTCTTTAAGGCCTGGAGAGTGTCATACCACCATGCCAGGACGGCTTTCTTTTGCAGGAGACACAAGGGGAAAGAGCCACCTGCCACTATTGTCTATTGTTGTAAGCATGGCCTTGCAGGGAACGGAGTGTCCCTCCAAGAAGCTACAGTACACAAGTAACAAAGGAGGAGAACTTGCAGTGCTTCCCCAGGTCCCTGTGAGGGGCCCCGCTCCGTGTCTAGACATTGTTGTCCTTGCTCTCTCTGCAATGTTTCTACCAAAGAAAGCAATGACTTGAATGATGTCGGAAAGTGGGCAGTGGCTTTCCAGCACGGAATGGCCCCAAAGGGAGTGAAAGACTTGTCAGAGCTCCATTTTCCTGGTTGTCTGTCCTTCCTCTCCAACTCCTGCTCCCTGGGGTCCCAGCTTTATCCTGAGCCACCCCTTTAATGGAGCCCCTGCTTCTCCTCCATTTGCCTTGTGTTCTCTCCTTCTTCGGGCAATCAATTCTCCTTTCTAATTTTGATTACCCTGCACAGCATTTTTCAATGCACTATTGTGTGGGGAAGAAAACCTTTCTTACCAGGAGTGACACTGGAAACAGGCAGAAATTTCCAAGTTTGCTGCATGCCTCAAAGCTGCCAGATTGCACAACCTTGGAAAGTAGACGGGCATGAAGAAGGAGCCTGATGTTCTGGATGCTGTGTGCTGGCCAAAAGGAATTTCCCAAATCTCAGTGTTTTTGCTTCACACCTGCTTTCCCACCCACTCCCCTAGCAGAGTGTCAGTATATATAATGCCAGCCCCCCTCGCAGGCAGGAGACACAGGCAGCTCAGCCTCACCAGGAGCCTCGGCACGAAGGGACAGCCAAAGGTGAGGTGCTAGACTTTCCTACACTTTCCTTCTTTGCAGATTCTCTTACCCGAAGGCGTTCTTTCGCTGTGTCCTCACTCTCTGCTTCCTTCCTGAATCTACTCTCCTGGCAATTTGAATTCTCCAGATGTGAATACTTTCTGGGATTGGGATTTGGTCGTGTACTTTCTCTGTGGGAGTCACGGATGGGTAGAGCAGGCGTTCTGCAAATATGTGTGCAATGTCCCACAATCCTCATTTTACAGATGGGTACACGGTCACGAAATCCCCAAAGGCCTCTTTGGAAACTTTCTGGACAGCGGGTTTCAGGGCTCCTAGGGGACGACTGAAATGGCAAGTGGTTTATATTAGAAGCGCAGCGCGATCTCTCATACCGGGATTCCTATGGGGCAAATGGCAACGGAGAACTGGACCCTCTGTTCTATGTATCGTGTCACCTGCGTATATATGTGTATACACATTGCCTATTTCTTTCTACCTACACTTCTACACACATGTGTATATACACGGGTGTATACATACACATATGTGTGTATATATGCAGGTATGTGTATAGATAAATAGGTATCGGTAACATCTAATAATAAGTAGATGTAGGTAATAGATAAGATACAGGTGTGGGTCCACGTGCCTCCCCCCGAAAACCCCAAACCAAACCAAACCAAAAGTGTGTCCTCCTTGTGTGTCTCTGTGACTCTGCTGCAGGATGAAGCTTTTCGTGGGCATCCTGTTGTGCTCCCTGGTCCTGGGCGTCAGCAGCCAAAGATGGCTCACGTTCCTCAAGGAAGCTGGTCAAGGTAAGGACCAAAGGATGGCGGTCCGGGGAAGGCAGCAACTGGCCCCCCACCAGAATTGACCACAGTGGAGGCCACATCCCCACAGGGCAGAGGCCACAAGTGGGAAGAAAAGCAGCACGGTTTGCAAGATAGCAGTTTCCCAGGCTTTTTTGAACAATTGAACCACATCTGGCATTATAACTTTGTGTATATTTAAGGTGAATGCATGTTAATGACACATTTGTTTACTTAATATGATTGGCATTGTGGCTATAGAGAGCACCTCTATCACGTGACAAAATTATCCTTTCCCTTCACTAGTTGAGATAATTAAGTTCTAGACTGTAGCAAGTTTGCTAATTATGATACAGTATTGATTTGCCTTCATTTTACTGTGCGCTAGATGTCTAGAGCTTATTTTCTACTGGTGGTTTTTCCCCTTAAATGACATGTGTCCTTCCCCTCCAGCCCTGGCCCTTCTGGCCAGCATTGCACTGTTCCATGGGGATCCCCAGGACGAAGGTCACATAAGCTTTGGGTTTTAACTTGCAGCAGAGCAGAAGACATCTGGGGTCCAGGGCGCCTGCTCCCCACTCACAACTGGGACTCCATTGCCACCTAGTGGGAAACTGGGGACAGCTCATTGCTGTGTCTCAGCCATGAAGTGGGTGCATCAAACTTGTGCTCTTAGTAACTACAACCAACAGTAACTGAGCTCAGCCTGTCCCAGGCACTGTTCTAAGAGCTTTACATGTATGAATGAATCCTAAACAGTAGAAATAATAAACACATAAAATGAAGATAAGGCATTACATGGATATTACATAAACTATGATTACACTTGACACTAGGTCTTTCTCTTTTGCCTACTACATTACTTTTTTTTTTTTTTTAAATGTTTATTTATTTTTGAGAGAGAGACAGAGTGTGAGCAGGGGAGGAGAACAGAGACAGAGGAGACACAGAATCCAAAGCAGGTTCCAGGCTCTGAGCTGTCAGCACAGAGCCCGATGCAGGGCTCAAACTCACGAACTGCGAGATCGTGACCTGAGCTGAAGTTGGACATTTAACTGACTGAGCCACCCAGGCACCCCATACATTACTTTTTCAGGGTCTGCATTTTATGTAGCCTGCTCAGATTCCTTCAGTCTGTAACTGTCTGATCTTCCTCTTAGCTTAGTCGCTTTACTGTTTTTGTCCCAGCCTTCCGAAGGCCCAGAGAAGTGATAGCATATTGAACACCTACAATCTTCTAGAAGTTATACGCGCATTTTTCTCAGTACATCTGCATAACCACCCTGCGGATGGCAATATCCTCCTGCATTTACTGGGAGGACACTGACTTTAGAGCTGGGGGACCAGTTGTACTTTTTCTGCGTCTGATGACCTGTTTTTGTAAATCTCTCTAGGGGAACTCCCCTTTACCACCTGCTGGTTGACTTCTGACAGTTGCCTGGGTGCGAAACATGCCCCAGACTTTCAGAAATACTCAGGACCAAGTTGTCTTCAAGCTGCCCACAGGGATGAATTTCTCCCCTTGACCTGGTTGGGAGCCCTCTGGGTCAGCAGCCTCCCTCTGACTTGCCTTTGTTCTGATGTCCCATTCACAGGGTTCCCTGCGTCTGTCCAGGTAGAGGTCATCGCAGGACAAAGCATCCTTTAAAGACCATCCCACCTCTTGTTCACACACATCCCACAGCCAAACATAAAGTAGCAACAGTACTCAGAATGGAATCAAGCAGAATAAAACGCACCAAGGGTGCTTCTCACAACATTCACCCAGGGAAGTGAAATGTAAAGGAATACTCATCCCAGCCAACATCCTCTCCAAGGATTTTGTCAAAGACTGAGATCTTAGAATCGGTGGGAGGAAAATGTCTTTTCCTCTATTTTGCCAAGACACGATCACCTTCATCTCATCATTTGCTTTCCTTTCCAGGGACTAAAGACATGTGGAGAGCCTACTCTGACATGAAAGAAGCCAATTACATAGGTGCAGACAAATACTTCCACGCCCGGGGGAACTATGATGCCGCACAGAGGGGACCTGGGGGCGCTTGGGCGGCCAAAGTGATCAGGTAACACGGGCTCCTGGGGATGCAGGGCTGGGTGAGCTGAGCCTGGCTGCCTTGGACAGCCAGGAGGGGCCAAGCCCTGGAGAAGTCTCCTGTAGACACTGTGGCTCCTCCTTCTCTTGCCCACCCTCCCCTCTGCGCCCAGTGTTGGCGTGAGTGGCTGATGGAGTCAGAGCAAGCCCAGTGGCAATGGGTGATTCCCGACCCTCCCCCTATGGATGCTGTTCACCCAGTAAGGGATGAGCCTAGGCTGAGATGCTCTGTTTCTGGGCTGGGGGGTCATTGTTTTATTCCCTCTTTCCTTGGCTCCAGTCAGCTCTCCCTTGCAAAGAAGAGAGATGGGGGAAGGGACTATTCCTCATCAGCTCCCTAACTGATCTCCTACCTGCCTTCCTCCATTCCAGCAACCTCAGAGAGAATTCTCAGAGAGTCACAGACTTTTTCAGGCACGGAAGCAGCGGCCACGGAGCAGAGGACTCGAAGGCTGACCAGGAAGCCAATGAATGGGGCCGGAGCGGCAAAGACCCCAACCACTTTCGACCTGCTGGCCTGCCTAGCAAGTACTGAATTTCCTCTTTGCTCAGCACTCAGGAGAGGGGCTGGGCGCCCTCTGAGGGCAGGGACGCGGAATCATTGAGTTCTCTGTCCACAGAGGCTGATGGAGGGCACCTGACAGTTGTCTAATAAATGCTTAAGAGATCGTTGAAAAGTGTGTGTTATTCTTCGATGTAAGGACTGTTCGTTTGTTCGTTCCCAGGGGTGATGGACGGACACCCAGGTGCAGGCTGGGCCTGTGCCCGTGTGGTTGGTGTGGGGGAGACCATGTCAGTGTCACACAGAGGAGACGCCCTGCACCCACCCTTCCCAGATCAGATCTGCTGCCCTGTCCACTCCCCTCTGGTTGCCCTGGTGCTCTCTCCAGGTTCTTCTGTGTCCAGACCCTTCTCTCCTGCCAGTTGTGTCCTGTCTCCCTCTCTGTCCTCAGCTTCCAGTCCCCCTTGGTTTTTTTCCTCATGGTCTCTATCCCTGAGGACAGGGGACACAGCCATGGGAGGATGGGTTTGTGGAATCCTGCTCCAGCTACTTCCATCTTGATCTTGTGTTGGTTTCCCAGCAGAACCTTCAAATCCAGTTAAAACCAGTTCCTGTCCATGCCATCTGAGACCTGCATCCAAAGTAGTTTTTCTCCGCCATATCTCACGCCTTCCACAAAAGCTCCCAGGAACAAAATATGTCAGCAAATTGGTGGCATAGTGACAACATCAGCCTCTAGCAGGTTTTGTTGTCACGTCAGCGGAGGCTCTCTTGTCAAGTTTGACAAGATTATAGACCTGGACTATCGCCACACACTTCCTAACAGACCTTAATCCCAGCCTCGTGAAGGCCCTTTCCTTAATTTATTCCTTCCTTCATTTTTACCGCTTTATAGCTCAACTCCTGTAACTATTTAATAATTCTTAATGTTAACCCTCCTTCTGGGCACCTGGCTGGCTCAGTTGCAAAAGCGTAATTCTTGATTTTGAAGTGTGAGTTTGAGCCATATTGGCTGTGGAGGTTACTTAATAATAAATAAAACTTTAATGAAAGTTTAATGTTTATTTTTGAGAAAGAGCGAGAGAGAGTGTGAACAGAGGAAGGGCATAGAGAGAGGGAGACAGAGAACCCAAAGCAGGCTCCGTGTAGTCAGCGCAAAGCCTGACATGGGGTTTGAGCCCACAAACCATGAGATCGTGACCTGAAGTCGCATGCTCAACTGACCAAGCCACCCAGATGCCCCTTATATAAATATTAAAACAAAACAAAACAAAACAAAACCCATAAACCTTCCTCTTGAAAATACTGCCTGGTTTCTGTTTGCTGACTGGCCCCTGACTGATAAGGGGTCTCCAATATACTGGAAGTTCTACATGGAATCTCTCCTTTGATATCTCCTCTCATACCTCTCTCCACTTCCTACCCTTATCATGCTGAGGCCTCTCTGTGTCCCCCCCTGTTCACTGCCCAGTCACTGTGTCCTCTTCTGCCTCTGCACCTTGTCCCTCAGTGGCCTCTTTCCATTAGGCTTTGGGAAGTCTAATCCCAGGGGTTCCGGCAACTGATGTCTTGCCTTCCCAAACACCAACCCCTGTCCCCAGTGACAGTTTTAACCAGTTCCTTTGGTCCTACGTGAGGAATGGTTCTCATAGTAGTTTCTCTCATCTTTATTCCTACTGTCCTTGAACTCAGATCCAGATAAAACTTCTACTTTCTTGAAGAACCATCCCAGTAGCCCACTCACTCCATTCTGGGGCAGAGTTTGGGGCTCTCACAGAGCTTCATTCACACCTCCTGGCCTCTTTATCGCATTCCCTCTGCTTCTTCAATATGTCAGTTCCCCTAATAGATTTCAAGTCTCTCTAACATAACTAATATCTGAACAGTAGTTTACAGTTCATAAAACATTTTCATTCTACTTTCTTTTTTTTAGTAAGATAATTACTTTTAAAAGTTTATTTTGGGAGAGTGTGTGTACAAGCAGGGGAGGGGCAAAGAGAGAGGGAGAGAGAGAAAATCCCAAGCAGGCTCTGCACTGTCAGCACAGAGCCTGATGTGGGCTTCAAACTCACGAACCGTGAAATCATGACCTGAGCCGAAATGAAGAGTCAGACGCTTGGCCGACTGAGCCACCCAGGCACCCCCTTTCTACTTTCTACATAACTTTTCTTTTGATGATGTCTAATGTTCTAGAAAGTCAGATTGTAGATAAACACTTACAACTTAATAAAAGCCTCCACTGAAGCGCACGCTGGTGACAATCCAAACTCTGCTGGGGTGTGGGAGGCTGGTGAATACTAATTAATAAGGTAGCTGCCATTTTCTTCGTTTGCAAATGCCAAACTGTGCTCTATTCTGTCCCTGCCTTATTTGACTTAAGCCACAGAAAGTCTTTGCAGTTCTCAGCTGGAGAACCAGGTTTAGAGGCACACAATTAGGACCTTGTGCAGTGTTGCCCACGTAAGGGTGCAGAGCCAGCATTGCAGGCTGGTGTGTCTGCCTCCAGAACCTGGGATGTGCTGTACAAGGCCAAGGGCTTCAGCGGGGCGAGGGGGGAGGCCTCTCTCTCCTTCCTGGATCTCAGCACCAGGTTTAAACGGGCAGGAGAGCACTTATAATCGGGAGATGCCTGACTTGTTTGAGGACGGGCACCGCAGCTTGCTCATCATCGAATGTGCTACACCTCACACGGTCCAGGCACTCACCAACCGTTTCCCCGATAAATTACCACATTGAAAACCCGGACTCAGCCCACCTCACTTTTCACTCTTGCACCTTCTCCTCTTCCTCCTCCTGGTCTGACTTGTTGAAAAAGCCACCCACCTACACTGTCTGATTCCTGCCTTCAGACTCACACTTGAACCTTCTCCAGCCTGGCCTCTGTACCCACCGCTCCGGTAAAGTAGCTCTTGTCCACCACGGACTTTGGGGCGTGGCCCCAAACAAGTGACATATTTGTCCTCGTATCAAGAGGCCTCTGAGCAAAGTCCAGCACACCTGCCTTCTCCCACCTTCCTGAGAGATGTCAACTGTCTTCATTATATCACCCTCTTTGTCACACCCTCTTCGCCCACTGCTCTCCAGCATTGGTCTTTCCTCAGTTCCACCAAAAAGTCAAGCTCTAATTTGCCATAGGATGTTTGTACGTGATGTTCCCTCTGCCTAGAACACTCAATTCACCTGCTCTTCACATGGCTGCTCCTTTCTCATCCTGTGTCTCTCGCGTGAAATCGCTCTTCAGAGAGGCCTTCTCTGACTGCTCTGAGTCACCTACCATGCTATTCTCCCCTTCCTACCAGGCACCAATATCTAGGATGATTTTTCTTATTTTTTGCTTTACATTTTTCTGTTACTCTGTTTTGTTTTTGTTTGGTTTTCTTGGTCTGTCTTCCATCCTAGTTAACAATTTCTGTCTTATTTAACTTTAAATATCTAGCACTGAGCAAAGTATCTGGTAACATACTAGAACCTCAACACTTACTGAATAAATGAATGATTGAAATAATTTATTTTATTTTTTTTTTTTTAATTTTTTTTTTCAACGTTTTTTATTTATTTTTGGGACAGAGAGAGACATAGCATGAACGGGGGAGGGGCAGAGAGAGAGGGAGACACAGAACCGGAAACAGGCTCCAGGCTCCGAGCCATCAGCCCAGAGCCTGACGCGGGGCTCGAACTCACGGACCGCGAGATCATGACCTGGCTGAAGTCGGACGCTTAACCGACTGCGCCACCCAGGCGCCCCGAAATAATTTATTTTTTAACTAATTAGTAAAAAGGAGGGGATGGGGTAGGCTCATAGATGATGGGTTAACCTGAAAAGGAGTAAGGAGTGACTCATGAGAAAGGAAGGAAGGTAAAGAGAATGTAGTCAGGAGATACCTAACATTTCAGAGGGAGGAGAAGGAACCTGAGGGAGTCCAGTTGTACCTGCTATGGTTGTACATTATTGTCCCCAGGACTCATCACAAAGGGCAAAAAATATGTCTATCTTGCTGTATGTCATCCTTGTATCCAGAGTACCTGCCACAGCTCCTGGCTCATAGTAGAGGCTCAGTAAACATTCACTGACTGAATGAATGAAGCAGAAAGAAAAGTATTCTAGACAGGATGACAGATCTGGGAGTGGTGTCTAGGACTTGTAGAGGGTGGGGAGATTTGATACAGGTTTTGGTCTGCAGAATGTGGAAATGTTTCACTTAAAGACGAATACCCAAATCTATACCAAAATCTATACTAAAGTACCATCTAAGGTGGACATAATTTCACTTTATCTTAGAAAAAATTAGTTTCCTAGCAATGTTTTGCAAGCTTTCTCATTAGACATGAAAATTTTGATCCCCCCATCCACCTGCCTCCCCCCAACCCCACCCTGGCCCAAACGGCTTTTCGATGTGTCAACTTGGCTAGGCTGAACTACAGTCCTCACAGTTCCCTTTGACTGTGAGTCCAGGTGGATGGGCTGTAAGAGCTATTCTGTCCAGAGTGAAAGGATGAAGGGAAATGGAGTCACTTTGTTGTATACACACATCTTCCCTCAGTTATTCAAACACTGATTTAGATGCTGCTGTGAGGTTTTTTTGCAGACATGATTAAAGTCCTTAATAAATTCTCTTTAATCAAATGAGGGGTTATCCTACGTGCAACTGGCTTCATCAGTTGGAAGGCCTTTAGAAAAAAGCTTAGGTACGAAAACCCAAAAGATTCCACCAAAAAACTGCTAGAACTGATTCATGAATCCAGCAACATTGCAGGATATAAAATCAATGCATAGAAATCGGTTGCATTCCTATATACTAACAATGAAGCAACAGAAAGAGAAATCAAGGAATCGATCCCATTTACAATTGCACCAAAACCCATAAAATACCTAGGAATACATCTAACCAAACAGGTGAAAAATCTATACACTGAAAACTATAGAAAGCTTATGAAAGAAATTGAAGACACACACACACACAAAAGAAAAAGATTCCACGCTCTGAATAGGAAGAACAAATATCGTTAAAATGTCAATACTGCACAAAGCAATCTACATTTTCAATGCAATCCCTATCAAAATAACACCAGCATTCTTCACAGAGCTAGAACAAACAATCCTAAAATTTGTATGGAACTAGAAAAGACCCCAAATAGCCAAAGTAATCTTGAAAAAGAAAACCAAAGCTGGAGGCATCACAATCCCAGACTTTAAGCTGTATTACAAAGCTGTAATCATCAAGACAGTATGGTACTGGCACAAGAACAGACACTCAGATCAATGGAACAGAATAGAGAACCCAGAAATGGACCCACAGACGTATGGCCAAGTAATCTTTGACAAAGCAGGAAAGAATATCCAATGGAATAAAGACAGTCTCTTCAGCAAGTGGTGCTGGGAAAAGTGGACAGCGACATGCAGAAGCATGAACCTGGACCACTTTCTTACACCATACACAAAAATAAGCTCAAAATGGACGAAAGACCTCAATGTAAGACAGGAAGCCATCAAAATCCTCAAGGAGAAAGCAGGCAAAAACCTCTTTGATCTTGGCCACAGCAACTTCTTACTCAACACGTTTCTGGAGACAAGGGAAACAAAAGCAAAAATGAACTACTGGGACCTCATCAAAATAAAAAGCTTCTGCACAGTGAAGGAAACAATCAGCAAAACTAAAAGGCAACTGAAGGAATGGGAGAAGATATTTGCAAATGACATATCAGAGAAAGGCTTAGTATCCAAAATCTATAAAGAATTTATCAAACTCAACACTCAAAGAAACAATCCAGTGAAGATGGGGAAAAGATATGCATAGACACTTCTCCAAAGAAGACATCCAGATGGCCAACCGACACATGAAAAATGTTCTACATCACTCATCCTCAGGGAAATATAAATCAAAACCACAATGAGATACCACCTCACACCTATCAGAATGGCTAACATTATTAACAACTCAGGCAACAACAGATGTTGGCGAGGATGTGGATAAAGAGGATCTCTTTTGCATTGTTGGTGGCAATGCAAGCTGGTGCAGCCAGTCCGGAAAACAGTATGGAGGTTCCTCAAAAAATTAAAAATAGAACTACCCTACGACGCAGCAATTGCACTACTAGATATTTATCCAAGGGATACAGGTGTGCTGTTTCGAAGGGACACATGCATCCCAATGTTTATAGCAGCACTGTCAACAATAGCCAAAGTATGGAAAGAGCCCAAATGTCCATCAATGGATGAATGGATAAAGAAGATGTGGTATATATACACAATGGAGTATTACTCAGCAATCAAAAAGAATAAAATCTTGCCATTTGCAACTACGTGGATGGAACTAGAGTATTATGCTAAGCGAAATTAGACAGAGAAAGACAAATATCATATGACTTCACTCATATGAGGGCTCTAAGACACAGAACCGATGAACACAAGGGAAGGGAAGCAAAAATAATATAAAAACAGGGAGGGGGATAAAAACATAAGGGACTCTTAAATATGGAGAACAAACAGAGGGTTACTGGAGGGGTTGTGGGAGGGGGGGATGGGCTAAATGGGTAAGGGGCATTAAGGAATCTACCCCTGAAATCACTGTTGCACTATATGCTAACTAACTTGGATGTAAATTAAAGGAAGAAGAAGAAGAAGAAGAAGAAGAAGAAGAAGAAGAAGAAGAAGAAGAAGAAGCAGAAGAAGCAGAAGAAGAAGCAGAAGAAGCAGAAGCAGAAGCAGAAGCAGAAGCAGAAGCAGAAGCAGAAGCAGAAGCAGAAGAAGAAGAAGAAGAAGAAGAAGAAGCAGAAGCAGAAGCAGCAGAAGCAGAAGCAGCAGCAGCAGCAGAAGCAGCAGCAGCAGCAGAAGCAGCAGCAGAAGCAGAAGCAGCAGCAGAAGCAGCAGCAGAAGCAGCAGCAGAAGCAGCAGCAGAAGCAGCAGCAGAAGCAGAAGAAGAAGAAGAAGAAGAAGAAGAAGAAGAAGAAGAAGAAGAAGAAGAAGAAGAAGAAGAAGAAGAAGAAGAAGAAGGCGGCGGCGGCTTAGGTCTTCCCCAAACTGGTCTCCAAGTAGTCGCCTACAATTGCTCTCCTTCCCTCTGTATGGCACCATCCTGACTGCCTATCCTGTCTGCTTAGCCTGCCCCTAGAGCCGTGTAAGCCAGTTCCTTGTAATAAGTCCACTAATATATACATATATATATCCTATTGGTTCCGGTCCTCTGGTTGAACTCTGACTCAGAATTTGGTACTATAAGTTGTTTACAGGAACAGGATCATAAAGACAGATTTAGATTTCTCACAAGGAATTTGCTTATGCAATGGTGAGGGCTGACTAAGTAAGTTCAAAGTCTATAAAGAAGACCTGTTTTCCATTCAACCAAGCAGGGAGGATCACAAATGGGCTGGAATTCCACAGGCATGGGCGCAAGCTGTCGTCCATAGGTGGACTCTTCCCACCCTTGGGTGGTTTCTCTCTTTGGATCTAAGTCTTTTAGACCACCAGAACCTCAAGTCACAAGGATGGAAAACAAAAATTTTGCTAGTGGGTCAGTAGGGGTATTAGTGAGAGAAGTCACTATCCCTTCCTTGCCTTAATTCTCGGGCCCATGAATTGTGGCTATGGGAGAAACAGTAGCATATATTGGACACTGATCTAAAGCACATACCATATCCTTGGTGAGGGTGGGGAGGGCATTGCCCTATCCCTGCAAGGTGTTGCTATCTACCTAGCACTGTACCTGTTTTCAAAAAGTTATTCCACCATTCTACCCAGCCGGCTACTTCAAGATCATGGGGAACATGGTTAAACCAGTGAGCTCCATAAGTATAGGCCCATTGTCATGTTTTATCTGTTGCAAAATGAGTTCCTTAATCAGAAGTAATACTGCGTAGGGGTGCATGGTTGGCTCTGTCAGTTGAGTATCTGACTCTTGACTTTGGCTTGGTTCATGATCTCGCAGTTCATGAGATCAAGTCCCAAGTCTGGCTCTGTGCTGACAGCGCAGAATGAACCTTAAAAACAAGGATGAACCTTGAAAACATTAGGCTAAATAAAATCCAGACACAAAAGGCTATTTATAATATGAATATATGTGTATGAAATGTCCAGAATTGACAAGTCCAGAGACAAGAGAGATTAGTGGCTGCCATGGCCTGGAAGGAGTGGGGGAGAGGGAGTGACTGCTAAAGGGTATGAAGTTTCTTGCTGGGATGATGAAAATATTCTGGAATTGCACAGAAGTGATGGCTACACAACCTGGTAAATATACTAAGAAACCCCTCAATAGGATAAAGAGGGTGAATTTTATGGTATGTGAATTATATCTCAGTTAAAAACTGTATGAGGAAAAAAATGTAAATAATAGATTAGGGCCCAGCGGGGAAAAGGAAAAGAACAGTCATCAAGTAATGTGTATCACACACATAAGATGGAATATTATGCAGTCTTCTCAGATAATATCCATGTTACATAGGAGAGTTTTTTTTTTTTAATTCTGTTTAATATTATCTTGGTAAGACAACAAAAGAATCTATTGTTTATCTTATGCATAGGGAAATTTTCTAGAAAATACTATTATCATCTCCTTATGAAAAAAGAAAAGTAAGGGTGCCTGGGTGGCTCAGTCGGTTAAATGTCCAACTTCGGCTCAGGTCAGGATCTTGTGGTTTCTTGGTTTGAGCCCCACATCAGGCTCTCTGCTGTCAGCGCAGAGCCCACTTGGGATCCTGTCTCCCTTTCTCTCTGCCCCTCCCCTGCTCGTGCATGCTGGCACTTTTTTAATAAACAAAAACAAAACAAACAAAAAAAGGAAAACTCTTGCTATGTTTAGTGTGAAATGTTAACTATATTTCAGTTAAAAAAAAAAAACCAGGATTACTGGGACTGGCCAGAAGATTACTGAATAATAACACTAGTCATAATGGCTCATTTACTGAGCTTATTCTATTCCCACAGGGTGCCACAACTCTACAGATATAGATTATTTCTCAGATGTGGACACTGGGGGACAGAAAGACTGAGTACCTTGCTCAAGATCACAGATCTAGTGAGTGGTAAAGCCAGGATTTGAATGTAGGCAGTCTGGCGTAAGGCTTTTCCCTTCACCCACACTACTTCCTTGAGCAGTACTAATAAGAAGTAATAGTCCCTAGTTCTCTGATGGGGATTTACAGTTAATAGGTCAGTGAGATAAAAGCCTCCACTGCTGAGGTAATTGTTTGGGGAGAAATAGAAACATTTTTGGTCTAGGCAAGATCCAGCTAGGGTCTGTGGGCAGGTGAGCAGTGAGGGTGCATATAGAGCCCCAGCTGTGTCACAACTTGGACTCTGTTTGGCATCTGGGGCACCATCTGATGGGCCCTGGGCCCGTGGGATCTCTCACTATTGAGTAAGTATGGATGTGCCATTCTCCCCGGTACCCCAGGCTGTAGTTGGAGGGCTGCCTGGAGGTTAGATTGACGATCCTTCAGTGCTTTCTACACCAAGCCATGAGCTGAGCTGTACCTGCAGGTAGGGAAGTCAGGGGGCTTAGCTGTGGGAATCTGAGGACATCAGAGTAGGGGGAAGGTTAAGGAAGCAGGTCATGTCAGGGGAGAGACAATCCAACCAGCAATGATGGCTGGATGACTGCTATTTCTTACCTAATGGATCCTTCACTTGAATAACAGACTAAGTCTAGGTGTTAAAGCCTCAAAGAATAGAAGAATCCCCTCACCTCCTGCCGTCCTCACCCCCACCACTTCCCCTAGGTTCTCTGGTACTTTACTTGGAAGCAACCCCAGTGAGCAGGAGTGAGAGACAGGGGTGTAGACCAGGGAGGGAGCATGGCCAACATAAGGATGCATAATGGAGCAGGCCATAATTAAGAGCCTTATACCCGGAGCTCAATCCCACTGCGACTTCTGAGGAATGTCATAAAAGATACCTGAGCACTATCCACCACGATTCAAAAAGAAAAGCACCTATCAACTGGCTTCCATCTCCAGTGGTTAAGTGTGACCCCTTGAATATTAACCTTTCTACATTCCATGGTTGTGCACATGCTCAGTGCCCTGTGGATCTCCCTAGTGTATGGAACAGAAGGCTGTGGAACAGACCCAAAGCAGGTTGCACCTGCATGAAATGGATCAATGCTCATAAACGATGGAATCATCATTGTAGAAGTGGCTTCAGGAAAAGGAGGGGGCCAGAGGATCTGAAATAGTACGTAAGCCATATCTGATATACCAAAACCTTGTGCTTTTCTAAAGCTCATGGAAAAAACATATGCAGCAGGGTGCCTGGGTGAATCACTCAGTAGAGTATCCAACTCTCTTTGATTTGGGCTCAGGTCATGATCCCAGGGTCATGGAATTGAGCCCCACATCAAGACCTGTGCTGAGCATGGAGTCTGCTTAAGATTGCCTCTCTCTCTCTCTCTCTTTCTCCCTCTACCCCCCTCTCGCTTGTACTAATAAAAATTGAAAAAAAGGAAAGAAAAAAGAAAAGCACAGGCATCTCCAACATATGGACAGTAAATTCACTCACGAATGAAGGGATTGATTGGATCTTAGGTTGAGGATAAAAGAGAGAAGAGGGAAAGAAGCTGGTTAGCCAAGACAGGGAGACAGGCAGGGACACTAGGAAAGACAAAGAAATGTAAGCTACCACGGACTTGTGGAATGAACCAGCCGTGAGCCTGGTAATGCCACAAACCAGATGCCACCCCAGGGGGATGTGATCTGGAACACAGTGCTCTTTGAGGGACTGAGTGCTACGGGGCTTGGTAGGGATATGGAGACATTCTTAGCAACGGGGTTGGATCTGCTACACTCCACCTCATATTTTGGTTAAGATAACTTATTTTTGTTTTCCTACAACAAAAGTAGTTAGAGGTTGGAGTAAAATTAAGGTGATACAATGACCATTATGGTTAGGGGATCCAAGGAATATACAAGCCACAAGTTCCCCACGGGAGACAGGTTTGAAGGACAAGGAGAAGCAAGTTTTTATTGGTTAGGATTTGCCTCCAAACATCAAAACCGAATTCTGGTAAACCTGGGCCACACTGCCTCATCTTCTTCTCCTCTAACTTCAAACTCCAACTCCAGTCTCCAAGATTAAAAAGGCCATTCCAATCGGCACCCACCAACACTGGAGGAGGAACCAGAGAGCCTGAGCATGTGTTTGACACATTTGGAGGCAAGTTTCCAGGCATACTTCAGAGAAGGCTCTTTCTCCAAAATTATTTAAGCCTAAACAAACTGAGAACGCAACAAGTTGTGACACTGGCTCTACCTCACTTCCTCTAATTAGGGTAAGGCTAACTGGCTGTAACAAAAACACAGAAGCTTAAGGAATACAAAAATTCACGTTTCCCTTAATGTGGCAAGTAATCCAGCTGCCAGGGGCCTTTGATCCATATTGTCCTTTAGATTCCTTCTAAGTTGCTACCAGACTTCAGACTGAGCCTTGCTATTCAAAGGGTGACTGACTCAAGGAAGCATCACCTGGGATCCCGTTAGAAATGCAAAATCTCAGGGGCGCCTGGGTGGCTCAGTCGGTTGAGCGTCTGACTTCAGCTCAGGTCATGATCTGTGAGATCGGGTCTCGCGGTCTGTAAGTTCGAGCCCCGCATCAGACTCTGTGCTGACAGCTCAGAGCCTGGAGCCTGCTTTGGATTCTGTGTCTCCCTCTCTCTCTGCCCCTCCCCCGCTCATGCTCTGTCTCTGTCAAAAATAAACATTAAAAAAATTTTTTAAAAAATGCAAAATCTCAGGCCCCACCTCAGATCTACTGTGGCAGCCAGGGCCAGTTACTTAATGTAATGGGTCCCAATGCAAAATAAAAATGTGTTCAGAAATTATTAAAAATTCCAAGATGATGAAAGCAGGGCATTCAAGCAGGCCCAGGGCCCTGGCTAAGTATGGGGCTCTGCAGAACTACATAGGCCTCATGCTATAAAGACAGGAGGTTTATTAGGAAAAGCTACAGGGGGATCAAGACCACTGACACGATGTCACTAAACCCAGGCTCTGCCTACCGGTAACAGTGCCGCATCACTAGCGGGAACCATCACCTTGAATATTCACACTGACTCAGAGTCACCCAGCTGGAATAATGTATTACTTGGGCAAGATGGGAAAACATTCTCTGTTTAAGACACAGTGGTGCCAGGTAGTACTTCTCTGAGCCCTCTGGAAAGAATTATCAAGTGGAAATTTTCCCAGCCTTCTTCTGTGGTTTGTATCTGATCCATTAGACCAGGGCTGACTGGAAACTCCAGACTCCCCATCTCACACAGCAGCGTGTGTTGTAATTCTGTAGTGTTATTCGGGAAGTTTAGTGGTATGCAGGTTTCTTCTAAATGAAAGGGTAGGGAAAGCTCTGAACCCACTCTAAAGTTACTGTTTCCTGGCAGGAGGAGAGATTTCAGCCCCTTGTTCTGCCACAAAAATGGTTAAGATGGTAAGGTTTAAGTTACCTGTATGTTATCACATTTTAAAACAACCAAACTTGACATATAGAACTTGAAGGCACAGAACCCTGGTGGGTTTCAGCAGGTGGGGACTGGGGCAAAGGACATGTCCAGGTTAAGCAGAGGCACAACCAGAGGTCCAAGTGCAGAGCGTATCCAAGAAACAGAGAACCCAGGATGAAGGACAAACTCTGGAGCCGAGAAACGGAGTTTGGAAACAAGTCACGGAGGGCCTTCAATGACAGGCTCAAGGATTTGGGTTTTATTTTGAAAGCAGAGGGGAATCTGAAAGTTTCTGATTGGGAAAAGGCATGATTAAGGCTGTCTCGAGAGGACAAGGATTCTGACAGTGGATGTCTAATTAACTTCCCATGGGACCAAGACAGGGGTTCATCTATAAGCCAGGATAAATAACTCTGTATCTAAATCTAGGAACGATATGGGGGTGGGAGGTCAATTGAGGATAAAATTAGACCCTAGATGTATAGACTCCAGGTCTGGGCCAGGATCCCTGAAATCAGTTATCTTTCACGTGCTCCTGTGGTGACTCTGACATACAGCAAGTTTGTCAATCACCTAACTTGGGTGATACCTAGGTGCTTACACTTTGAGGAGCTGAGACTGAGTGGCGGCAGTGGAGAAGGCAAGACTTTAGACGTGAAGAAAGAAAGGTCACTAAGACTGCTCCAAGCGTTCAGGCAAGCAAGGAGTAACGAGAATGTGGATGGGCAGCAACGGAGACTGGAGAAAAAAACGACCTCTAGAGAACACCACCAACACAGTATTGGGAGGATTTATCTGATGACTAGAAGTGAGGGTTGAGGAGCGGGAGAGGCAGGGATGACTACAAGGTTTTGAGCCTTGGGCAGAACGGGGACAGATTTAACACATACAAGGAAGTTACTAACTTCAGTTTTGGTCTTCTCACTCTCTCAGATTCATACAAACCAGTTTACATGGGTCTGATCACTACAGGGTAAAAGCAGTAAAAGGATATTCCATACCTTTCAAATGACAGCTAATATTTATTACCCGTGCACTGGTCACAAGCACTACTGCCCTGCACTCTAGTCTCATGTGTCACTAACAGCTGGCTCTAACCTATGCGCCAGGCACTGTGTTCTGTGCTTCACATTTATGACCTCAGTTAATTCTCAAACTATCCTGAGTGACTGTTACTACTGTCCCCATAATATAGATGAGAAAACTGAAACTCAGAAAACAAAGTAACTCTCCCAAGGTCACTTAGAAAGACACACAGCAACATTCAAAGCTAGACAGTGTACCTCAGAACCCAAGCTCTCAGCCACTATGCGAATCTGTGGCCCTGTTAAAACTGATGCAACCATGAATCACTGTCCAGCCATCTCCAGGGAAGTCAAAGATACAAGTTGTATTTGAAAACACTGCCTAATAGCCAACTAGACTGATGAAATTTAAATGTTTAACTGAAGGGGACTTTTGTTGTTGTTGCTTGGTTTACTTTGGAAGATAAATTCAGATGATGCAATTATGTTTTTTAGTGCTATAAATTTCTCTGTACCCTTTTGGCAAATGAGGATTGCTGTAATATGCCCTAGAATAATCTGTTAGGAAATGAGTGCACAACTGTGTCAGTTCAGGCTGTCTCCTGAGATTTCTTTTCTCTTGTGGACAGTATGTCATTATGTAATGACAAAAGCTGAGAGACAGTGAAGGGAGGGTTCTTGCTCTTTACCTTAGTACAGACTCACATTCAACATAATCCAATACAGCCAAAATCCAGCTAATGCTAGTGGGAAGGTATGATATTGTGACTTATAGTAAGAAATATATATTTGGTCTTCCTCCCTTTTCTGGCACAGGGCTCCTAAAGCCCTTAGAATTTCCCAAGTGATGAGTGCCATAGAGGTGTCTTGTACTTTCAGTCTCATCCCCCAAGCCCCACCCCTGACCTCAGGAAGGGAAAGGGACTGGACATTGAGTTCAATAGCTAATGACAAATGATTTAATTAATCACGCCCCTGTAATGAAGGTATAAAAAAAACGCAGAGAACTTGATTCAGAGAGCTTCTAGATTGGGAACACAAAGATTTGGAGAAGGTGGCGCTTAGAGCAGACATGGAAGCTCCTTATGCTTTTCCCCGTACCCTGCCCTACATGTGTCTTCTATCTGGCTGTTCCTAAATTACATCCTTTTATAAGAAGTTGGCAATCTAGTAAATAAAATGTTTCTTCTTGGTCAGAAGTATAGTTAACAACCTGGACTTGGAATTAGTGTCTAAAGTGGAGGAGAGGTTTTTTGGGACTGAGCCCTTTACCTGTGGGATCTGATGCTGCCTTTGGGTCAATAGTGTCAGAATTGGGTTGCATTGTAGGACACCCAACTGGTGTCAGGAAATTGTTTGATAAGGGGAAACACCACACATACACACATACACACACACACACACACACACACACACACACACACACACACTCCACCCCCACCCCCACTGTAGACCACAATTGTTAGGTTTTCCAAGCTTCCCAAAACTCTAAGAAACTTTGTGAAGCCTCCTTTCTCTGATAATGTCTTCAACCCATCTGGTTACATGATATCTGAATATCATGTGGAAGCATGACAGCAATTTCTGTCTATAGTTCTTTGGCTGTGTTCTGAATGAAAAAAAGAAGCGAATCATTCAACGTATCCAACACTTTTCTTACTCCACGTTGAGCTTACTCCAACACCTTCCTGCAAATTGCTCACAATAAACCTCATGTCTGTATTCTATTCAAATAAAAACGTAACCAGATTTTACATGTATCATTAATGTAACATGCTATGCAAACATACAGGAGCTTGATGGAGGCATTCTAGTGCATGGCTTCAATGACACAAGTGCTCGCTGCAGTCTTTGTTAGTACTTAAGCTTTCCTTTATTATGGCTTTAAAAAAAATAATTTTTAAAGGTGCATGATTCCTTTGGACCACTGTTTAGGAAAGATTAGAGATAAAACATTTCTGGTAATAAATTAGTCATTTGTATATATGTTCAGATTAGAAAATGTCAAATATTGGAGAAAAATATTTTTTAAATTAGCTCAATTTAAATATGGGGCCATTTCATGTAAATATCTAATCTGAATCTTCAGTGTTTCGTGTATTTTATGTGTTAATTCCGTTATGCCCAGTCTTATGTCAATAAATTTCTCAACTATTCCAGGTAAGATATAAAAAAAATTCAACTCCTGCCAATGACTTTATCTGTCTTCATTATAAGCAGGATGAGAAGCTTCTGTTCTTACATGAAGAGTCACAATAGGAAAATAATTCCCCCAATTCACTAGCAAGGGGAAAATAATACTGTAATTCAGCTGTGAACTTTCACATTCGGACTCCAGGACACTTTGATTCAGCAAACAAGGACTGATTCCTTTCAAAATTCAACCCTGGTTGACAAACACTGAGTTCACAGAGCCACAGATATAGAAGTTATGGACACTGACAAAAGTATTCCCAGGAAGGTGGCAGGGTTTTGAGGTGGTACCTTTCCTTCCACAGCAAATGTGTTCAGGAGGCTCAGGAGCATGACTCAGTTTTTCTCAAAATATTATGACATTGTGATGAATCTTCTTCCACTAGGCCTGCTGAGACCAGAGAAACCGATCACATTTTTCAAGCATGCTTTGTATCAAGGCTCTGAAATCCCAAAGAAAAGAAACAAGCACATTTAGTTTTCATTGTTCTAGTTACAAAAAAAATTTTTTTGAACCCACAAAGAATTAAAGGATTCAAAAAGTTGACGGATTCTGTGCATCAAAAGACACAATCAACACAGTGAAAAGGCATCCTATCCAATACGGGAAAATATCACAAACCATATAGCTGATAAAGGGTTAATATTCAGAATATATAAAAAATTCATACAACAAAAAAACGTGATTTAAAAACAGGCAAAAAGACTTGAATAGAAATGTCTCCAAAGACAATATACAACAGCCAACAAGCATATGGAAAGATGTTCAACATCATTAATCACTAAGAAAATGCAAATAAAAACCAAAATACTTCTCATCTCATGCCCATTAGGATGGTTACTATCAAAAAATAACAGTAATAACATAACTACTGTTGGTGAGAATATGGAGAAAATGGAGCCCTTGTGCATCATTGGTGGGAATGTAAAATGGTACAGCCCCTATGGAGAACAGTATGGCAGTTCCTAAAAAAAATTAAAACTAGAATCCCATATGATCTAGCAATTCCACTTCTGGGTATACACCCAAAAGAATTGAAAGCAGGGTCTCAAAGAGACTACTGTAGTCAAAATTATAGAGACAGAAAATAGATTGGTGGTTACGAGAAGCTGCATGGAGGGGGTCACGAGGAGTTGTTGTTTAATGGGTAAAGTTTAAGGTCTTCAAGATGATATGAACATAATTAACACTACTGAACCAAATTTAAAAATGGTTAAGATGGTGAATTTTATTTTATCTGTATTTTACCAAAATTAAAACAAAAGCAAAAAAAGCCCTGAGACAACTTGATATTTGGTACTAATAACTGTCTTCAAGAACTGAGTACACACCAGATTTGGGTATTCACATGAACTTACAGAGTGTCTTGGTCACAAGTATGAGACACAATAATTACTTTTAGCCTCTTCCCTCAATCACCTTAATTAGCAGAGGCGTCTCAGTCCCCTCATCTGTTAGTGAGGGGCTGGGACTGAATGATCTCTACAGCCCCACCCCCTTCTGAAAATCTCTGAGCTTCCACATTCCCCAAGCACCTGTGGAGACGGCATGACAAGGGCATGACAGGTTATTACCTCTGTCTTTTCTCCGCAATCCTTAGGATATCGCAGGTTCTAGTAAACCTCTGTGACAGCTCAAGGGTCAAACCACATTCCTGTAGCAATGACCAGGCCTGATCTGGGCCCATGGCCTTAGCTAACAGAAGTGCCACATTTTCCACATTGATGGGGGAAGGCCCATCACTGAAGTTCCCATTCTGTGACTTCTGGGGGGCTGGCTTTGTACTCTTGTTCTGTACGAGATGTAGGAGAAGCTTCCATTCCTCCACAGTCTCTGGGATCCAACCTACACAAACACACAGAAACACACAATTTTGGCTCTAATGGCTCTTAATGCTCTGCCTGCATATAGGAGACAGTCAGAACCATTGTGAAAACATTTAAAACCAAAACATAAGAACATAATATCATCCTAACACAAAATTGTTTTCTGAACATTTGTTGAATAAGTAATTCATGATAGGAGAGGTCACAACATTAGCTTCAAAATTCTTCATTTCGCTCACTTAGGGACTCCTTGGGTACAGTCTAGGCTAGGCACATGATGTGCAGCGTGAGACCAACCAGACATGATGAGCCCTACACTCTTCTGGAGCTCAGTCTAGTAAAGGAGGTAAACACAGACCTAAATCTATACTTATAAACTGGGCTAAGTGCATTAAAGGAAAAGGTCAGGGAACCATCAGAGAGAATGGCATGTTTAGGGGGAATCTGAGAAGGGCTCTGTGAGGACGGGATAGATGAGCAAATAGCTGAAAGACTGGGCAAGCTCAGAGATGCACATGCCTGTGCCTCACATATGGACAAGCGTGAGGTCGCAGGGTGTCGGGAATGGAGGGTGAAGGAGCCTGCATTTCTGACAAAGGAAACATGGAAGGCAACTTGACACAGAACAGAACTGGAATTCAAGGAAGGAACTCAAAGAATGGCCTACAGTGCACAAAGGCCTGGATTTTATTCTGATTTCCATGTAGCATGTTTCAAGGAAGGGAGCCACGTCATCCAATTTTTGTTTTTAAGAACCCTTCTGGCTGCTCCAGGGAAAATGGATTAAAGGTGGGAGAGAATGGAAACCAGATGACTATTCTGAGGTGACTGCAGCCATCTAGGCGAGTAGCTAGGACCAGGGAGCTGGTGGTGAAGCAAAAATATGTAGACAGATATGAGATACACATCCGGCAATAAAACTAACAACGCCTTGAAGTGCAATTAATATGAGTTATGGGGAAAAGAGAAGTGTCAAGAAAAGACCCCCATTTAACACACCAAGGATAAGAACAACTATTATTTTATTAACAAAATGGGAAGAAAGGATTTTAAGTGGGATTTATTTTCTTTATGCTTCTTGAATTTTCAGTTTTTATCTATAACAAACATTGTATCATGACTTTAAAAATGTAAACCGCTCCTCATCAGGGAAATACAAATCAAAACCACACTCAGATACCACCTCACGCCAGTCAGAGTGGCCAAAATGAACAAATCAGGAGACTATAGATGCTGGAGAGGATGTGGAGAAACGGGAACCCTCTTGCACTGTTGGTGGGAATGCAAATTGGTGCAGCCGCTCTGGAAAGCAGTGTGGAGGTTCCTCAGAAAATTAAAAATAGACCTACCCTATGACCCAGCAATAGCACTGCTAGGAATTTATCCAAGGGATACAGGAGTACTGGTGCATAGGGGCACTTGTACCCCAATGTTTATAGCAGCACTCTCAACAATAGCCAAATTGTGGAAAGAGCCTAAATGTCCATCAACCGATGAATGGATAAAGAAATTGTGGTTTATATACACAATGGAATACTACGTGGCAATGAGAAAGAATGAAATATGGCCTTTTGTAGCAACGTGGATGGAACCGGAGAGTGTGATGCTAAGTGAAATAAGCCATACAGAGAAAGACAGATACCATATGGTTTCACTCTTATGTGGATCCTGAGAAACGTAACAGAAACCCATGGGGGAGGGGAAGGGAAAAAAAAAAAAAAAAAAAGAGGTTAGAGTGGGAGAGAGCCAAAGCATAAGAGACTGTTAAAAACTGAGAACAAACTGAGGGTTGATGGGGGGTGGGAGGGAGGGCAGGGTGGGTGATGGGTATTGAGGAGGGCACCTTTTGGGATGAGCACTGGGTGTTGTATGGAAACCAATTTGACAGTAAATTTCATATATTAAAAAATAAAAAAAAATAATAAATAAATAAATAAATAAATAAAATGTAAACCACGTACATCTTAACTATTCTGTTAAGATATTATCTTAACTATTATCTGTTAACTATATCATCTTAACTATTCTGTTATTTTTCAGAAGGATATGTATGTTTATAGTCTCCTCTTCGTTTCTTTTTTAAAAAAATTTTTTTCAAGCTTTATTTATTTTTGAAAGAGAGAGAGAGAGAGAGAGAGCGTGAGTGGGGAGGAACAGAGAGAGGGAGACACAGAATCTGAAGCAGGCTCCAGGCTCTGAGCTGTCAGCAAAGAGCCCAATGCGGGGCTTGAACTCACGAACCGCGAGATCATGACCTCAGCCGAAGTCGGACGCCCAACCGAGCCACCCAGGCGCCCCCCTCCTCTTCATTTCTGAAACAAAGATGATAATTATTTTTGCAATAGTTGGGACATCTGAAGCTAACTAACACTTGCCAGTGAACTGGCTTTTTTGCTCTGTTCTAACTTTCCCTCTCCCACACCAATAGAGCTGCAAAAGGCTATAGGTCACACTGCTGAATGAAGGACCCTGATGTCATGCAGTTGGCATCTTTGCACTGAGAGGAATAAAGCAACATGAGAAAACAGACCAAGATGGACTCTCAGACCTCAGATATCAGTGTGTCAAAGCCCTGGCCTTCTGTCATTTTATCTGTGTTGGATTGATAAAAATTTAAAAACAATTTTTAAGTATTTAAATACTTGGGAAAGCTGGCTGCCACTCCACTTTAAGTTCATTTTAATGATACTGAACTGTTGGCTGTGTAAAAGGCAACATGGTGCAGAGAAAAGATTCTGAGCACAAACTTTAAAGACAGTCAGTGAGACCTGGGTCTGAACACCTGCTCCACCAGTTGTATGGCTTTGGGGAAACTAACTGTCCTTCCCCCAGACCTCAGTTATAACTTCTGTAAAAAAGAAATAACAGTAAATATCCCAAAGGTTTGTTATTTAAACAGCAGATGGAAAAGTGTCTAGAGTAGTGACTAACACATAGTAGGCACTTGTTAATAGAAAAATTGCCTATAGTTTATTCTAATTATGATTTTATAATATACTAAGTGGTACTGATAAAAACCAAAACAAAACAATGGGCACCTGGGTGGCTCAGTTGGTTAGGCGTCCAACTCTTGATTTTGGCTCAGGTCACAGTCTCATGGTTCATGAGATCAAGCCCTGAGATGCTCTCTGCACTGAGAGTGCAGAGCCTGCTTGGGATTCTCTCTCTTTCTCTGCCCTCCCCAGCTCATGCTCTCTCTCTTAATAAATTAAATAAAAAATAAGTAAATAAATAAATAACAAAGCAAAACAAAACAAACCTCCACAAATTTGACAGCTAACCAGGATTACATACAGGATCACTGAAATGTTCAACCAAGTATCCTTATTGAAAATTCTGCAGTGGCTTCTAATATACTACAACCAAAAGTAACCAACAGGGAGTTACATACCATTGTCCCCTTCCATTAGGCTCATATCGTTAAGACACACAATGTTGGTGAAGGCCTCTCTTCTTCTCTCCAGCTCCAAACAAAGAGTAAGATACCCAGGCCAGAAACTTTAAAGAAACAAAAATTGAAGAAAGGAATAAAAACAGTGAATTTATCTGGAGCTGTGCTGTCCAATAAAGTAGACATTAGCCTTAAATTTAAATTAAATAAAAAGTCAGTTCTTCAGTGGACTAATCCATATTTCAAGTTTTCAAGTGGCTAATGGCTACCATATTGGACAATGTGGTAGCATTATTCTATTATCTAATAGATAATAGAAATAATTAGAAATAACTAGATAATATTCCTATTATCTAATAGACAATTCTATTAGACAGCCTCGATCTAGAGTGTGTACGAAAAAAAGAAAAGCTAGAGATAAATACTGATATTTGAGGCCAAGCACTAATTATGAGATGTGTAAGCTTATATATACTTTATAAACTTTCAGATTTATTCCCCAAATATGCAAACTATGTAAGTTCTCCTTGACTCTTCCCCCTCTTTTATTTGCTATACCCATGGTTTATAAGTCCCACTGTATTTTCCCTCAGAATGTCCCTTGGATGTGCTCCTTCTGCTGCCATACTCATCACCAATTCAGTCATACCTGAATTACTATGACAGCTTCCTAGCTGGCCCTCCTATCTCCAACACCAGAGATGATTTTCAGAAAGCTCCATCTTTATCATGTCATTTCTGTACCAATAAATTCTTCTGATGAGCTTTCAAGGTCCTACATGATCTCATCACCTACCACACCTGGCTAGTTTCATCCCTTATTATCAATAAACAGATATGTATCAAGTACCTATCACTGTATGAATTAGGAATTACAAAGAAAAAGAAAGACATTGGTCCCTATCTCCAAAAGATTATAATCCAGGTAGAGCCATAAGATAACACTGCCAGGCAATAAATAACTAATATGCGGTATGGATAAAAAGCAATGGTCAGTTTCTCATGCCCTTGTTCTTGCTGTTTCTCTCATCTGACCCACCCTCCTCTTGGGCTCCTTTATCAATACAAATCCTGTCCAGCCTTCAGGGCTTTACCTCCAAAGTCTCCTCCCTCCTCCCTAAGTCCTTCATCAACAATTCTATTGAGCACATTCTAATCTCTCCCTTCTCAGGAACCCTGTATCAACTGTTAACTCTTAGCACATAGTCTGGTGCTTAATTAAATACCATCCAAGTGCCTGAGAACTGGAGTTAGCTACCAAGGACCAGGGGGAGAGAGGAATTAGCAAAGGCCAATGTCTTCTACACAAAAGAAAAATATGTATAAAATTTTAAAAGAAAAAGACATCTACTTTACTATCACTTAAAATAAAAGTCACTTCTCTGTAGTAAAGAGAATTCCCAAATTATAAAGCATATCGATTCAGGTCCTTCACTATAAAGTTATGAACTAAGAAGCTAATCTTTAGCTTCTAAAACAATTCTCACTTACCCATGAGACCTACAGATGTCAGCCATTTTCTCTTTGGTTGTAAAATCTGCAGGTAGTTTAATGAGATGGAGCAGCAGCTGATTGTAACCCCAGGAAAGCAAGTGTGAATAGGGCCTGTGAAATGAACAACTCTCAGTGAATTAGACATGAAACACTTTTTACAAAATGCTTATGCACCATCTAATAGATAAGTATAGAGTTTAATTATATCTGTCACATAATTAACATATTGTCACTTATTTTTCCCATTGTTATTATATTTTTATAATATCCATTATATCATTATATCAATTATTATTATATTTTTCAAACATTTTTACTTGGCTTTTGAAAAATTAAAAATAGCTATTTTTCCTATAACAAATACCTGTTTATTTTTTAAAATTAGACATTTTAGGTAATAAAAAGCAAAAGAAAGAAGCCTATAATTCTCATTCATAGACAGCCACAGTATCTCCTTCTAGACCTTTTGTCTAGGCATATATGATAGGCATATGGCAGGGCGGTGGGGGTGGCTTTTAAAAAGCTTCTCTTAGAGGTAAACACAAGAGACATTTCTAATACATTACATGTATCAGTATGTATTTCTTATGGATTATTTTTTTTAGTCCCAAATCAAGCTATGTCTAGAAATTTCCAGGAAGAAAACATACAATTTCCTCCCTCTAATACAGGTTTAATCATCAAGGACTCTTAATGTGGATACATGAAAGAGCTTAATTATCTGAAATCATGTACAAAATTGTGCAAGGATGTGCATTTTTCTGAGAGGAATCATCGGAGATCTGTAACTCAAAAAATGTTCAGAACCACTAAGAAGTACACTCACTTTCCTTACTACTATGACTTGGGTCAGTCTCTTCCATAGCTATTCTTGAAGTAAGCCCAGAATGCTATGAATGAATAAAACAGTTCCATTCTAGGAGAACATCGGAGCTGGAAGGAGAACTTTTATACCTGGGGTTTCCTTCATCATCCATAGTGCTTGTGCTTGGGGGAGCATCGTGGGTCACTGCTAAAAGCAGCCAATCCAATCTTAAAGATTCTGGTTGTAGAAGGGACTCAAGGAAGGATGGCCTAAAAGAAAGTTGGGGAGAAAAATCATCTTCATGCTGAGAAAGGAAACATAAAATGTAGGAATGTGAAGAAAATGTTATTAGGGGACCAAAATAGTAGATGAAATGACTTGAAAACCCTCTGCTACAAAATGTCTAGAAATGCTGGTGAAAATCTAATAGCCTATTAAATGAACAGTTGAGCTCAAGATAATAAGGAAAATACCAAAAGGCCTAAAACAAAAAGAGAAATGAAAGCCAGTAGGGCAAATGTAAATCAATGAGATGAAGAAAGGGCGGGGGGCGGGGGGGGGGGGGTGGGCAGGTGTTGAAACCAAGGGCCATGTGGAAATAGGAAATGAGACCTCAGTCTAAAAAAGAGATGAGATCTGGGACTGAGATCCACAAAAAGCTGGGATATTATCAACAAAGAGGTGGCAATAAATCCACTCACCAGCAGAGACAACAAGGAAGCTTATTTGCCTTAGTGTAGGACGTGAAGCAGGGGTTTAATTTTACATTGATCATCATTGATCATCACTGATTCACTGAGAATCCCTGAGACAGAGTGAAGTGAAGTACACTAGCTATGTGCACATTTATGGTATGTGTTGTGGACTGTGAAAGAACGGTACATGACTGCCAAAACCATCCTTTCCATAACAGGTGTGTCAATTGTGCGGCAGGTGGCAGTAAGAACATAACAACAGCTTATACAAGGGAAACAATGCCTTATCAAAAGAAAAGAGAGTCTGCAAATATTCTCGCCTTCTCACCGTTGATCTTCAGGCCTTGATTTCACCAGACTGTCTAAATAGGCCAAAAACTGAGCAGGATGATGATGACAAAGTTGCATGACATCCGAAGGCAAAATAGATGGGTAAAACCTGATTAAGGACCGAAGAGCAGATTCTCCAAACGTTTCATACAATCTGCATTTAAAAACAAAACCAGTTAGTCTCCAACTTCAATGAGATGATGTAACTTGGTTACATTATCTAAGCATTTATTAGAAATAAAAATGACAATCGGGGTGCCTGGGTGGCTCAGGTGGTTAAGCTTCCAACTTTGGATCAGGTCATGATCTCATGGTGAGTTCCAGACCCGAGTCAGGTTCTGTGCTGGCAACTGAGAGCCTGGAGCCTGCTTCAGATTCTGTGTCTCCCTCACTCTCTGCCCCTCCCCTGCTTGCATGCTCTCTCTCTGTCTCTCAAAAAGAAAAAACAATTTTTTCAAAAAGAAAAAAAAAATGACAAGAAGCTGCCCACCATACAACTGAGTAAAACTTTAGAGATTAAGACCAAAACCAAAACCAAACACCATGACTTTAGTTCATATAAATGGCAGAGGACAACTTACCTGGCGGCATAAGCAATCAACAAAGGACTGTCAAAGGGGACTGAGTCATTCACTAACTTTAATCTTGTTGGTAGGTCTCCTTCCTTTATCTCCATATACGCAGGACTGGAACTTGCCATTTCTGAAAGATAAAGCACACCCTTTTCCTTTCATCTCGTAGCTGTAAATACTCAGTTCATGAACACATTCATTCAACAGTCATTAGTTATGGACCTACTGGGTGCATGGCACAATGGTTAAGCGCTGGAGGACAAACAAAAAAAGGACAGGACACAATCTCTACTTTTAAGGACCTTAAGATCAACCTAGATTACCACATGGGAGCGAGTTTCCCAATGACTTGGAACCTGTCCTGGATATTATATGAGCAAGAAATAAACTTCTACATCTGAGTTATTGTGACACATTTATCACAACAGTTTAGACTACTCAATTATTAAAATCTCTCTGTGCCTCACTCTTTTCACCCGTTAAATGGAGTAACACCCTCCACTCTGAAAATAATTCTAAGATAGGAAATGAAACCTCCTTAAAGTGTTTAGCACAATATGTGACATACAGTAAGTACTCAAAATATGGCATATATTATCTCTACATTAGTAAGTTACATAAACGATTTTCTTGTTTTTATATGACTGCATTTGTAACACATTTCATTTGAATCTCAACTTCTCCAATTTTGCTATATATATGTTTTCTGAGTATGACTTTAAGAGAAATAAAATGAATTTCTTATAATACAGTTGCAAATTAAACCATAAAAATTAAATTGAGTGGGAAACAGAATGGAGGTTGACCGAAATGGAAATAATCTTGTACTTAAATCTTTTTTTTTTAAATGCAAAAATGCTAAGATGCTATTGTCCTCTATACTGATTTCTATTTGATAAGGCAATCTGATTATTACCTTTCAATCCTTCAATAAAAGTATCCCAAACACAAGGACTTTTAGCGTAACTAAGCTTGATACTCTCCTTTGCTCTTTTCAAGTCCAGGACAAAAAAGTACTTCTTTATGAAGTGACAAGCCAGAATTTCAGGAGAGTACTGTTGCAAAGTGTGGTCCACATGTCCACTTGTGCTTTTGGTCTCAGAATTCAATACATTCAATTCCAAACACAACGTTGCCAATTCAGCCAGATCCTTCTGAAGACTGTTAGCTATGCTGCATGGAGAACACACT